>NW_022589714.1:9772259-10372259 GCF_004348235.1 Phoca vitulina
TATGTGACATTCCTCAGGCACTCCTGGTTGCCCTAAAGGAAAAACAAATAGTTAACTTATAGAGATCACAGTCCTACAAGACAGGAGTCTCCCTCAGTTTATAAATGTCTTAGCAATCTACAAGAATAAAGCATTTCTATTAATGGCCTAGCTTCCAGAAGGGAATGTAGATACAATTAAATGTCCTTATAATCTGCAGCCCATTGACAGATACTTGAAGTGGGCAAAGTGTAATGTTCCTCCAGGAAGCTCCCAACTATCTTACTATTAATGCCTTACTAGGAGGAAAAACAACCTTAACTTGACGATGGCAAGGCCTCTGGTATCCTATGAGTCTTCTTTAACATACAAAAATCCTTTTGAAACTTCCCTTTTCCTTACCTCCCCCAACTCCCAAGTATATAATCAGCCACCCCTCATGACCCCAGGGCAGCAGCTCTTTCTGTCCATGGGTCCTGTCCCTGTGCTTTAACAAAATCACCTTTTTGCACCAGAGACGTCTTAAGAATTCTTTCTTGGTCGTGGGCTTCGGACCTCACTCATATTCATCCCTTGGGCAGAAAGAGCTGCACTGAGGTCAAGAGGAATGGATGATTATATACTTTCAAGTTGGGAGGGGGTTAGGGATTGCCTAAGTCCCTAAGGAATTTTGGAAGCAAGGTTTCCAGGGCCTTGAGGAGTCTAGCTATTGTTAGGAAAAGGTCATTTATTACTGTTTAGTAAAACCTCAGTCACAAGACCCTTCAGATGTATATCAGTGGATCATATACTTGGGGGATGATTACCAACATGTATCTTGGGGGGTAGAGATAAAGGAAGTTTCAAAAGGAATTTTTATATGTTAAAGTAGACTTACAGGATCTTGAAGGTTGGGATAATGTTAAGCTAAGATTGCCTTTTGCCCTTAGCAAAGTATTATCATTGAGGCAGCTGAGTTCTAGAGGAAGGTCACTCTACTTGTTTCAAGGACTTGTCAATGGGCTGTAAGTAATAATGAAATTTAATTTTTTCTTTTGCCTTTGTTTCTCACATCCATGGTTGTGTAGATTTCAGTCATCACATTTTTCTCAAGACAGGGCTCCATAAAGATTCTATTTTGCTCTGAACAAAGCTAATTATTTTTATGTTTTGGTTACTTAAATTATGTGTAGACAGCTGTCATCTGGCTCTAATCTATAAGAAATAAAAAATCAAGTAAACACTTAGAAGTGTTAAGGTAACATAAATCCAACATTACTATTCAAAGTCATAACATAAATGTTCCTAGTGTGTTTAGACAAGGAAAATCTCAAATGTGTGTTTAATAAAGCCTGTTCGGCCTTCATCTATTATTTGAACTTGTAGTAATAATTAAGAATTGGTACAAACATTCAAAGCAAATAAGGCTATGCAATTTAAGAAGACAACTTAATCCTTAACTTTTTTCAGCATTTAAAAATAAATAGTAATAAATTTTTAAATGGGAACAGGTGTTAGTAAAACCTGGAATGCAGTTAGTTTCTTTATAAGCTTAGTTTAAGTTAAATGGTACTGGAGTGTATCACAAATAATTGGCCTTATCACAAAACAAATGAGCCATTTCCTTTTGATGATAATATTGTAATAATAAAGACAAAATTTCCATGTTAACCCTTCAAAAGAAAAGCTGTCTTATTCCACATAATTATGGGGAAAGAAAAATAATTTTTCCTCTACCCTTCTAGGTTTTTGGCTGAAACCCCCATGTAATAAAAGATGGATTAACAGGAGAAAAACAAACAGAAACTTAGTAACATGTACACTTCCTGTCAGGGAGGAAGACCTTCTTCTGCCCTATGGTCCTTCCGGCTGGACATAGACTCAAACTGATGTGAGACAGGTTAATAGGAGAAAATCAAATTTCATAGGCATATGTAAGGGAAATCCACACAGACATGAAATCCTGACGACAGTGAGGCAACATAAAATTTATATGATTCAAGGAGAGGGGAAGGGGCTTGAGGACCCTAAGGGGAAAAAACTCAATAGCAAGAAGGTGAAAAGGAGAAGTTTGAAAAAAAAATTGTTCCATTATGCAGATAAGTTCCTTCGGGAAATGGGGGTCTCTGTTAATACTTCTCTTCCTGTTCCAGGCTCTCCTTCCCAATGTAAATTTAGGCAGTTATGGGGGAGGCAGAGCTCTTTTCTTGCAGCTGCTGGGTTTTTATTAGTTTTAAATTGAAATAATCTTTATGCCAAAGGCACTTTTTGTGCTGCCTCCTCCTGCGTTCCCTTCACTCCTGTATATGTGGGAGACACCCAGAAAAGCTGAGTAACTCTTCAAAATGGCCCAAGCTACCACCTTAAATACTATCTCCAGCTAAAGCCAAGAAAAGATGTTGGGGGATGGAGAAGCCAGTTCTGGGACATTTTTCAGGCAAAGGATGGTAAACCAGGGTGTGGCTGCTATGCAGATTTAAGTTTCTGCCTTCTCCAATAATCACATTTTCTGGAGATTTAGTCATTACCTTCTTCCTGGTACTGGGAGGAAGACACCTTCACAAATGGAGATTTTCCTTATAAACGTAAATGTCTCTTAAAAAGGGGTAACTTCTGCTTAGTTTTCAGAGCTTCTCTTGTGTCTGCAGTTTCTTAAAAATAATTAGCCTAAAGTAATCCTTATGTCAAAGAAACATATTTTGGGGTGATAAATTCTGTTTCCCTTCATGATAGCTCTAATTCTTGGAAGTATTGGCACCCTATTACTTTTGGTCATCTTAATTACATAAAAATGATCCTTCTTGCCTATGTCATTTAATAAACAATAACCTGAAAAGGTATAAATTTATGAAACTGTTGAATTGAAAGAACTCTCCTCTCAGCATTTGTAAATTACATTTCTTAAGTTTATTTATATTTCAGAGCTTTATGGAACATACATTTTCAATCTCATGGTTACATAACTATCATGTGTACACACACATGAAAACATACATGAAAGGCATTAAAATTTATAGACATGTATGATTAAAAATGAACTGATGATTCCATTACTCTTAAATAGCCCTTTTAAAAGTGTGGTCAAATAGTTTTTCAGATTTTTTCTAAGTATATGTTAATTATATATACTACAATAAAATTATATATAGATTACACAGAAATTAGTTGCTGGAGGGGTAAGTGAAGTCAAGAGAATTTTTTTTTTTTTTAAGATTTTATTTATTTATTTGACAGAGAGAGAGACAGTGAGAGAGGGAATACAAGCAGGGGGAGTGGGAGAGGGAGAAGCAGGCCTCCCACCGAGCAGGGAGCCTGATGTGGGGCTCAATCCCAGGACCCTGGAATCATGACCTGAGCCAAAGGTAAACACTTAACCAACTGAGCTACCCAGGCGCCCCAAGAGAAGGTTTTTGAGATGTAAGAAATAATAGCACAGTTGGAATAGCTCCATGTAGAGAGAAAAATGGATAATGTTGATAAGAATTGTTAGAGAGATACTGAAACAGCTTAAAAACATGAAGTTGAACAAAAATCAAAATGCCTGCACTAATATTTCAGTGAAGCTCAATTTTATTTTATTTTATTTTTTTTTTTTTTGAAGCTCAATTTTAAAGTAACCTTTTTCCTCTTTTCTGCAAACCTCCCCTCCTTCCTTTTGTTTCAGAAACCCAGTATCACCCTAAAGACTTGAAGAGGGAAGCTGGTAGCATGTACACAATTCCCGTCAAAACTGACTAGATCCTGTATTTCCCTCTAAAACCCCCCAATCCCTTCCTAGGGGTGGGCTTGCATTTTTTTTTTTTTTTTTGAAACCTTAGCCTCCTTTGCCCGGCAAAGTAATCAACTGTCTTCGCATTACATATTTAAGCTCTGGAGCACAGAGGTCGGTTTTCAATAACAATATCTTGAATATGTATTAAGAGAGGGGATCAAGTATCCAAGGGGAGGACATAGACACTTTCTCTACACTTTGAAGAAGAGGCAAAATTGGGGGGTAGAGACTATGTTAGGTGGGTACACATGATGGTAGAATTTTGTGGGAGCCCTTTTCTGATTACTTCTGATGGCGCAGTGGTTTAGGAAGCAAGATCATTAACAAATACTGTTAAAGAGGGGGAGAACATAATGGAATTTTAATGAGAAAGGTGTGTGATGTTGAAAAGAGTTGGCAAATGAATAGAGTAGGACCATAATGATTTCTGGGGAGCTCTGTGAGCTCCTTTGAGGTTTGTGGCCATGAATTGAAAAGCAGGATGGTTTGTGTCATTTTCTGTAGTCATGTTCACTTTGTGGGTAGGGAACAGGTGGAAAGACAAATTCAGTTGATCATGTGTTTACTTATCATGTATATGAAGAAGGAAGGGGCAAGGGAAGTGAGGAGTTACCACGAAATGATTATTGGTTATGGATGCTAAATTGGGTAAGGAGGAGGAGAGAGCCTGTAATAGTCTGCTTGGGCTGCCATAATGAAATATCACAGACTGGGCAACATTTACAGAAATGTATTTTCTTACAATTCTGGAGGCTGGAAGTCCAAAATCTAAGTGCCAGCAGGGGTGATTTCTGATAAGGCCTCTCTTCCTGATTTGTTCTACACCATTTTCAAAAAGATAAGTCATAGATGAAGGAACAATGCTTCCAGAGTAGAAGGTCTGAACCAATCATGGTGTAAATGAGTTCTCTTAGAGAAGTGCTTTTCTGGCCACAGGCTCTAAATGACCCTATCGAGGCCCTATGGAAAATAGTTTAAATAACCCCTGGATATGAAATGGTTGCTTCACTTTCTTTACTGTGTATCAATTAAATGACAAGAACATTATGGAGACTGAAGTGTGTAGCCGAAAGAAAGGAATTCTATCTCTACCCAATAAAATCAGAGAAGTACTGGGATAGATAAATAAGTCTATTAGCATAAATAATTCTGGACTTAATCCTTAACATTTATGGGTAGTTTATCTCTCACTTCTATAGTAAACCGATGTCCCAGTTGGTCTAGGTGTTTCCCACACCTGTTATCCTGTCCTCCTTAGGTCAATACTTCCCTTTACTCTAAAAAGAGTTCCAGTTTGAATAATGAATATATTTAACCAGTCACCAAGATCTGGCAATACAGGCCAATTTAACACTAATTTTCCTACAGCATGTATCATTTGAAACTACATACAAATCCAGAGTACAGGTTTAATTTATATGTAAAAGTTAAATAAAATTAGCACAGCAATAAATCTGTGACATTTTTTAATGTTCTTCCCATAAGCACAGTTATTAGCTATACATGCCCTTTAAAAAATTAACAAAAAGGAAATGAATGTTTAGAATATTAAATATAGGAAATGTATTGCCTTTACAATAAAAAGTTATCATGGCTGCATTTTATTTTCATATGAAACAAATACTAAGCCACTGGATTTTGATGTTATGGAGAAATATGTTAACACATTCTAATGAAAAAAAAAGTCTTGACTTAAAATTTTTACATCAAAAGATCATAAGGCTTTTGCAAGAAATCAAGCATTCTTCAATAAATTATATTCAATATTCAACTTATATTCAGTAAAGTGCTTTGTGTTGTTTTGTTTTAATATGTGATATTCCATAAGCTCCACTTTAAAAATACAAAAATGGGTAAAAATAGTAATACAAGAGTACCTTCGTTCTTAACATGACAGATAAATATGATTCCCTTTGCTTGGCTCAGTTTTCCTCCAAATCCATTCAAATACATGGATCAGAGATGTTCCCATGCAAGTCCTTAGAGATGTGAATACAGGGTATAAACAAATACTTAAAAATAACTTGAGTAACAGACAGAAAAAATTAAATGTGAAAAATATTAATACAGTTTTAAGATTAGCAACAACCCTTGGGGAAGTAGGGTGAGAATCTTATTGAAATCATTGCGTGTAGGAGTGTGTAAGGTCACAGTTTGTCATTTCTGAATGTGGGAGAAGAGAAGCTGTGAGGACCTCACTTGGCAGATGACAAATGTCCTCTAGGCTTTTCTAGATTAAAGCCTGCCAAACATGAAATTTCTACATAAAGCTGTAACTGATCTGTGGCACCATTGTATTGTTACAGATTTCAGGAAAGATAGCCAAAAGAATGAAGCTAAAACACATGCAAAAAGATTAAAACCAGTTTTGAATGCTTGGGAGCAAAGGAGGACAGGAGTTTATAAATAGAACTTAAAATATGTTGAGGAAGAGGATGCAAAACTTATATTGAAGTGATAGTTACTTGACTCTAAGTAACATAACAAAATTCAGCTCTACTTGCTATCCCTTATTCATGGAAATTTAAAAACTGTTAGAGTAGAAAGGGATCCTGGCTAAGTCAGCAAGGATGGTAAGCTAGTCCACCTTTCAGTTACTCCAGCAACTTCTGAATGATGAGGTTATGTGATAAGACCACTTAGGTTCATAGCCATGAACCCATTGCTGAACTTTTTTTGTTGTGCAATAAGTTTCTTGATCAAGAACAGTGCTATAGAGACTTCCACAAGAGTGATTAGGGTGTTCTGTGAGTCTATGGAGGGCTATGCTTACAGAAGTATTATAGACAAGGATGGTAAATCCATACCCATAATGTAATTAACTAAGCAGCTAGCTGGTCACTCTGAGGAATGGTGCCATAACAGAGGCTCCATGTTGGTCCCTGCTATTAATAGGCTAGGCCCTGAGCTGCAATGTTAGCCAGGTCAGGCTTGGTGAGAGGAATCCCACATTGCCAAACCCATGCATAGCCTTCACTCTTACCTCCATGGCTACTGTTTTTCCCTCTGTGGACTCTTTAACCAAGAACTAAAGAGAAAAGGACACATCCACAGAGTCTGTCAGTTTGTCCACCTCATAATTAAGATTCTCCTCTGTTGTGGATCCTTTTGATTGATATTCATATTAGACACAAATATATTTATAATCTGTACTCATTCTGAAAAGTCCCTCTACATACCTCTTACCCAGACTTCCTTATAACCAGTCTTCCAGTCCTGTTCCTTCTGAGTCACCAACCATCCAGTCAAGCCATTAACAACTGGTGATTGATCTCTATAGTTCCATATTTCTGATCATTTCTCACTCCAGATAAAGTGGACAACCAAATGTTCTGCTTGAAGTTATTTCCATGGTAGGGTTTTCCTTCACCACTGTACTTTAGGGTCACCTTTGAGTGGGGCTGTATTGCTATGGCTGTCCCCTTTTAGATTATAATAGCATATTGCACAGACTCAATTGTTCACTGGACTCAAGTTTTGGGGTTTTCTCTTCAGTTAACCAGTTGTAAGGAACACAGCAATAGATCATAGGTACAGTCTGAGGTAGAGGAGGTGATGATATAAGAGGAATCAGGGTCAAAAGAATCTGAGTCTCCCACTGATACAACTTACTTCCACTTCTTGGATCTTCCTGAGCTCAGTCTCTAATATACCACTTCCATTTGATGATAGATTGCTGCTGCATACACCCGAACTATGCTAAGTGGGGCAGACAACACTCAGTAATGGTAATCTCACATCCCATGGTGACCTGAGTCTATTCCAAGTTCCAATAGCAAACCAGAAACTGTTCCCCCAAATGAGGTTAGTTATCTGCAGGGAGAGGCACTGAATTGTTCCAAAATTCTAGAGGTGTGTGCTGTGACTCTCCTTTTGGTGATGACAGAGATTTCATTCAGTGTACCTATTGCTATGAACATTTTGAGTATCCTTGGATTTGCTCGATCAAAAATCCAAGTATTAGAGAACTTTTACTGAAGGCTTAACTTCCTGCAAAGCCTTCTTTTGTTCTACTCCTCAGTGGAAACTAGTAGTCTTACAGATAACTCTTGACTAAAGTAGCACTGTTTAATGTGGTATGTTTCCTCCAAAATCCAGAAGAACATACCAAGCCCTATGCCTCTTTTCTCAAGGTAGCTTGTGTGAAGTACACAAATTTGAGGGATATCTCAACATATTCCAGACATTTACTGCCACCTCCCCCTTCACATATAACACTAGTAACGTTATTGAGTTGGAGAGCCAACTTCTGTGGGGTTTATCTTCCACTGTCTAGTTTGGATATGTTTTATTAAGGCATCTTAATAAAATAATCCTATTCATAGGATCCAATCAGCATAATGCAGTTAATGAAAAGGACTAGTGTAAAATGTTTTGGCCTCTGAAAGATTCAGAACCAGTGTGTAATAATACCTAAAAGATCTGGGTATTTATTTTTTCTTAGTTCACAGTCACTCTATTGTGGCCTCAGGTTCCTTTGGAGAAGGCCTGGAATATTTACTATATGTATTGGCAATGACGGTGCTGGGTCTTTCATCAAAGGAACTCAATCTCCCCTTCAATCAAGGAGCTCTGGGTCTAAATATTTATATGCCTGTGAGTCTCCATTGTTAAGCTCAAGTCAGGTTCTTGGCTGCTTGATTTAGAGTGGTTTTTTTTTTCTATTATATAGATCATGCAATGCTCTAGTTGACCGACCATTTATTTTGTTTCTAGGACACCAGGATCAGTTAGCCACTGTCAAAAATCCCTGAAAACCAAGAAATTCTTATTATTGATATGTCCCTTTTGTCCTTGTGGCAACTATGTCAACCTTATCTTTGGCAATTAATTGATATCATTTGCTACCTAATACTCTTGGTCCCCACTAGTGGTTTGTTCGTAAATACTTAACAACTAGATTTCCAGCACAAGAAGGAGGGAAGGAAGGAAGGAAAGAAGGGGGGTGGGAAAGAAAGAAAAGAAAGAAAGAGAGAAAGAGAAGAAAGAGAAGGGAAGGAAGGTGGGGGGAGGGAGGGAAAGAAGGAAGGAAGCTTTGTCTGAGGCATTTGCTGATTTTTGTGGTGTAAATACCACCTCTACGGCTGACTTCAAGCTACCAGTGTGATGTCACTGAAAACAAAGTTCGGAAGAGATGCAGTATATAGTAGTTCCACTATATATACACCATAGACATAAATAATCTCATGGGCTTTTCCAATTTTGGATATAACTTACTGAGGAATAAGGACACAATGAAGAATAAAAAATCAATACATCACTTGACACAATGAATTAAAATTTTGTTACAATCAGCTGTAATGCTGAGTCCATATGGGTACTTACATTTTAAAAAATATATATACCGATAAGATTAGTGAACCATTTTTTACATTCATATGGAGGTCTCCTAATATTGAGAGAGGTTATCAGAGTGCAAATTTTATCTGAGTAATTTTGCTAAGTAAAATAAATAGAAATCATTTATACAACACTTCTTATAACTGAAATAAAGCCAGGTCCAAACCGATTTTGAAACTCCAAAATCACAATGCTTACAATGATTTTAAACTTTAATACCAGACATGACTTTCTAATTGTTCTGATATTTTGGAAAGAATAAATGTAAGAGACAGGACAGAACAACTATACACTGGAATCCTGCCTGCCTGATGGCATTTTCTCATATTGTCTGTTTACCTACCTTAAAAATTCTACCTTTTATTTAAAACATTCCTCCAAATGTATCCTTTGATTCTAAATGTTATGGTTTTTAAGCATGGATTATGTATTACTTTGCTCTAATGTTGTTGTATAATGAATTGTTCATTCCTCCCCCCACTAAAACAAGTAAAATAAACAATTAGCAATTTCCACCTGTGGGGTTGATGTGAAGCATCTCTTAACTTCCTCAAGTTACTACACATTATTTTTCTTCCATATTTTTTGTGTTGACACATCCTAATACTTGGTTACTACCTATTTTACCCTCCTGAAAAATGAAGCAGTCTTTTTTTGTCTTTTGGACTAAACCATTTCAATGTAATACTACTGGATTTAAAAGGCTATGAAATAGGGAGGCAGCCAGTCAATGTGAATACTTCAGTGAAGTAGTCCAATAACCTGAATGATGTGGCATTTATTCAAGACTAAAGAGAATTAACACATTGGTGACTTGCTTAGGCAAGGTCATTTGGGCAGTGCATTTTGACACTCATAAATTATTTTCAGCATCCTGAATTTTAATTTACAAGGATCCACTATTTTAGGGCTTTGACTATTGTGCCCACATTATTTCTGGCTGTCCTTAATTCATCAAACTCGTATCAGATTACTGCCCCCTTGCTTCTGACACACAATTCAATTATAAATCTTCTGTGTTGGGTAGCATCTCCCAGTCTTTCCTCTGGAATTAATAAGTTTCTGGCCTCTGACACCATCCATCTTCCAAATCATGATATTGCTTTGCTTTTTTTGTGTAAAATTTCACAACTTCTAGTCTGATCTGTACAGCTCTTTTCCAGAGAAGTGTTTAGATGGAACAAATTACACTTTAGTATTGTACTATTTAATTGTGTTGTATATGTTTTATGCTACTTTTAAATATTTAATATTGTTATTTCTAAAAGCAATATGTGGAAAGCAGGAATAATGGTAGCAGTAGCACTGACTGTGAACCTTCCCAATCCTTCCCTAAAAAGAGATCTAGGAAAACTAGGAGCAAAAAAATAACATCTCTCACAAAAGCTGCTGACAAGATATTTCTATGAGCCTCAGAGAACGAGCAGGCAAGGCCAACCCAAATGTAGTATGAAAAGCTGCATAAGAAGAGAAGCTGTGTGGGAAAAGCAGAAGAAAGACAAAGGGGGCTTCTAACAGATTGAAGATCTAAGAAACAGAAATTCCCAACAAGCCCTCAATTCTACAAGAAAGGCTTCCCCACTCTGAGTGAAAGAGTTGACTGACAAATTCTGGAGAGGCTCCAAAGGCTCCAACTTGTAGGCAAATGCAAAGGGGACTGGGAGACAATCAGAGTGTGCTGGATGTCCTGGGCCCAGAGGGACCCCCAAAATACTCAGTAACAGTAAAGAGCATCGGGAGGACATACTGCTGGGAACAGAACTTACATTTATTTGATCAGGAATTCTGAAGTAAAGAAGAATGAAATTTCAGATACAAGTGAGAGAAGGCCTGACAAAAACATATCTCAAGAAGTTTTGAGGAAGGGGATTGAAGTCAGCAAGATGGCAGAAAAGAAAGTCCTGGCTCTTGCCCCACCCAAAGAAACAAAGATTTAACAGTCATATATGTACCAAAATACCTTTATGAAAACCCTAGGATCTAGTTAAGAAGTTGCAGTACCCCAGAAAAGCACAGGATGAGAATAACTGCATTGAAATAAGTAAGAAGAGTAATTTACCGTTACCTGTTTCCCTCTCCTCCAAGTTGGCAGAGGTAAATATCAAGAAAAATCCCATTTGCCAATGATTACTCTTCAAGGCAAAAGAGAGAGTGAAGGGTGCATCCAACATACCCAGCCTTTTGGAATGCTGCCTGAGAAATTTTCCCCTGTCTTGCTTCACCCAGAGTGCTGAGGAATTTGGCATGGCTGGAATGCCTCGGAACAGCTAAGAACAAAGAAGAGGCATGGGTGGCTCTCAGCAGCTGGTGTGGCCCCCAGCAGCCAGCACAACCCCTAGCAGCTGGCAGGGAAAGCAGCAGAGAGTGCAGATCTCAGCAGCCTCTGTAAATCTCAGCAGATGATGCATTTCTCAACAGAAGGCATGAATCTCAGAAGACAGTGCAGTTCTCAGCAGCTGGATCAGATCTGTGGAACTGGAATGAGGAGCATAACCATGACACTTCTTCAGGAGACGGGGACAGAAGTGGAACTTGTGCCAATGTCCTGGCATCTCAGTGTACTGCCCCAGGAAAAAAGAAGGATGGCTCTTAGTATCCAGCAGGGCTCAGCAGGACCAGGAGAAGATGTATAATCCTGAGACTTCTCTCCCAGGAAGGAGAGGAATAGAATGTTCACATCCATAAAGAGGCTTGTAAATCTCCCAGAATCTCGCCAGGCTGATTGGTTAAGGTCTTTTCTTGCTGAAGCCAGTCCTTAAAACTGGAAGAGGTGGTTGCTTCTTCAAATGCACACACATGAACACGAAGTTATAAGAAACACAGAGAATCAACATTAACAAATGAAAACAATAAATCCCCAGTAACAAACACAAAAGAAATGGAGATCTATGAAGTATGTGACAAAGAATTCAAAATAATTATCTTAAAGGAGCTTAGTGAGCTATAAGAATACACAGACAGACAAATAAATGAAATAAGGGGAAGAGTATATGAACAAAATGTGAATATCAACAAAAAGATAAAAACCATACAGAAGGACAAAACAGAAATTATGAAGCTGAAGAATACAATAACTAAACTAGAATTTTTAATTCAATAGAGTTTCACAGAAAACTTGATAAAGCAAAGGAATCCGTGAACTTGAAGGTAGGTCATTTGAAATCATCCAGTCTGAGAACAGAGGAAAAAATAAAAAGAGTGTGAAAACCTAAATGACTTATGGGAAACCATCAAGTGAACTAATACAAATAGGCATTATAGGAATCTCAGAAGAAGAGAGAAAGGGGCAGAAAGCTTATTTAAAGAAATAGTGGCCCAAAACTTCCCAAATCTGGGGAAGGAAATGGTATCTGGACTCAGAAAGCCCAAGAAACTCCAAATATGAGAAATTTAAAGCAGTTTACACCAAGACACATAACAAAATTGTCAAAGTTAAAGACAAAAAAAATTGAAAATAGCAAGAGAAAAAGGGTCATCATATATAATGGAGCCACCATAAAACTATTAGCAAATTTCTCAACATAAAACTTGCCAGTCCAGAAGAGAATAGATGATATATTCAAAGTGTTGAAAGAAAAAAAATTCAAAGTCAAGAGTTTAAGATGTTTTTTGTAAGCCTCATGGTAACCACAAATACATACATATATAGCTTTGATATATATGATATTTGAGATATATGTTTGATATATATCATATATTTGATACACATGAGAAATAAAGAATCACAGAATATCACTACAAAAATTAATAAAACACAAAGGTAGATAGCAAAAACAGGAAAAGACAAAACAAAAAAAAATGACAAAATAATTAACAAAATGACCATAGCATGCTTTCCTTATCAATAATTACTTTAAACATAAATGGATTAAACTCCCCAATCAAAAGATACAGAATGGCTGAATGGACGAAAACATAACACCCAACCTATATACTGTCTACAAGAGATTTACTTTAGACCAAGGACACAGGCTAAAAGTGAAGGGATAGAAAAAAATGTATTCCATGCAAAGAGTAAACAAAAGAGCAGGGGTGATGATATTTACATCAGACAAAACAAACTTTAAATAAAAAATGGTCACAAGAGACAAAGAAGTACATTATATAATGATAAAATGGTCAATTCATCAGGAAGATATAAAAATTATGAATATATATGTACTCCACCACAGAGTACCTAAATATATAAAGCAAGATATAAAGTACCTAAATATATAAGCATATTAGTAGAACTGAAGAGAGAAATAAATAGCAATGCAATCATAGGAGACTTCATATGACACTTTCAACACGGATAGAACTTTCAGAAGGAAATTCAATAAGGAAATAGCGGACTATAGATCAAATGGATCTAACAGACACATATAGAACTTTCCATACAAATGGCCACACAATACAGATTCTTCTCAAGTGTTCATGGAACATTTTCTACGATAGATCACATGTTAGGCCACAAAACAAATTATAGTAAATTTAAGGAGATTCAAATCATATCACCTATCTTGTCTAACCACAATGGTACAGAACTAGAAATTAATAACATAAGGAGAATTGGAAAATTAAAAAATATGTGAAAATTAAATGACACACTCCTGAATGACCAATGAGTCAAGGAAGAAATCTAAAGAAAAGTCAAAAAACATCTTGAGATAAATGAAAATGAAAACACAGTGTAACAACTTACAGGATGTAGCAAAAGCAATATTAAGAGGAAAGTGATAAATGCTTATATCAAAGAAGAAAAAAGATCTCAAATAAACAACCTAATGTTACATGTCAAGAAACTAGAAAGGGGAGAACAAATTAAGGCCAAATTGACCAGCAAAAAAGAATAATAAATATTAGAGCAGAAATAAACAAAATATAGGGAAAAGAAAGAAAAAGAAAGAGGAAAGAAAGAAAGAGAGAGAGAGAGAAAGAAGGGAAGGAAGGAAGAAAGAAGTCAAGAGTTAGCTTTCTGGAAAGAAAATCAAAAGTAACAAACCCTTAGTCTAAGATAAAAGGAGAGAAGGCTCAAATAAATAAAACCAGAAATGAAAGGGGAGACGTTACAACTGATGTCATAGAAATTTAAAAAATCGTAAGAGATTATTATGCATAATTATATAGCCATAAACTGGATAATCTATAAGAAATGTAGAAATTCCTAAAAACATACAATCTACCAAGGCTGAATAATGAAGAAATAGAAAAGTTGAACAGACCAATCATAATCCAAAATCTCCCAACAAAGGAAAGCCCAGAACCTGATAACTTCACTGATGAATTTTACCAAATATTTAAAGGAGAATTAATATCAATCCTTCTCAAACTCTTCCAAAAAATTGAAGAAGAAGAAAAACTCCCAAACTCTTTTTATAAGCATTACCTTGTAATGTCAAATACCAAAGCCAGACAAGGACACTACAAGAAAAGAAAGTTAGTCCAACATATGTTATGAACATAGATGCAAAAATCCTCAACAAAATATTAGCAAATTGAATTCAATAGCATATTAAAAGGATCATGATCAAATGGAATTTACCCCTGGGATGCAAAGATAGCTTGACATACACAAATCAATCAACATGATAAACTACCTTAACAGAATGAATGATTATTTCAGTAGATGCAGAGAGAGGGGTGCCTGGGTGGCTCAGTTGGTTAAGCATCTGACTCTTGATTTCAGCTCAGGTCATGATCTCAGGGTCCTGGGATGGAGCCTCACGTCAGGCTCTGAGCTCAGCTGGGAGTCTGCTTGAGATTCTCTCTCCCTCTATCCCTCCCCCCACTCACATACTCCCTCTATCTCTCTGTCTCTCTCTCTCAAAATAAATAATAAAATAAACTTTTAAAAAAACAGATGCAGACAAAGCCTTTGACAAAATTCAACAGCCTTTCATAATAAGACTTCTCAACAAATTAGGGATAGAAAGAATGTACCTCAAGATAATCGAGGTCATATATGACAAGCCCACAGTTAATATTATGCTCAATGGTAAAAACCTGAAAGCTTTTCTTCTAAAATGAGGAAAAAGACAAGGATGCCCAGTGTCACCACTTCTATTGAACATAGTACTAGTCATCCTAGCCAGAGCAAGGAGGCAAGAAAGAGAAATAAAAGACATCTAAATCAGAAAGTAAGAAGTAAAATTGTCTCTGCTTGGAGTATATGACCTTATATATAGCAAATCCTAAACATTCCACACACACAAAAAAGCTGGAAATGATAAACCAATTCAATTAAGTTGTAGATTACAAAATGAAAATACAAAAATCTATTGTATTTTTATACACTAACAATTAACTATCTAAAAAGGAAATTACAAATAAAAACCACAATGACATATCACCACACACCTGTCAGAATGGCTACAATTAACAACACAGGAAACAACAGATGTTGGTGAGGATGTGGAGAAAGGGGAACCTTCTTACACTGTTGGTGGGAATGCAAACTGTGCAGCCACTCTGGAAAACAGTATGGAGGTTCCTCAAAAAGTTGAAAATAGAGCTACCCTATGACCCAGCGATTGCACTACTGGGTATTTATCCAAAGGATACAAAAATACTGATTTGAAGGGACACATGTAGCCCGGTGTTTATAGCAACACTATCAACAATAGCTGAATTATGGAAAGAGTCTAAATGTCCATCGACTGATGAATAGATAAAGAAGATGTAGTGTGTATATATAGACAATAGAATATCACTCAGCAATAAAAAAGAATGAAATCTTGCCATTTGCAACGATGTGGATGGAACTAGAGATTATTATGCTAAGTGAAATAAGTCAGAGAAAGACAAATACCATATAATTTCACTCATACGTGGAATTTAGGAAATGTTTTAAAACAAATGAACATAAGGGAAAAAAGGGAGAGGCAAACCATAAAACAGACTCTTAACCATAGAGGGTTGCTGGAGGGGAGGTGGGCAGGGGGATGGGTTAAACAAGTGATGGGTATTAAGGAGAGCACTTGTTATGATGAGCACTGGGTGTTGTATGTAAGTGATGAATCACTAAATTCTACACCTGAAACTAATATTACACTGCATGTTAACTAACTGGATTTTAAATAAAAACTTACAACTAAAATAAATAAATAAATAAATAAAATGAATAAATTAAAAAAATCTAATTTATAGTAGATTATAAATATAGTAGAAATATAGTAGAAATATAGTAGAAATATAGTAGAAAATAAAATACTTAGGAATAAACTTAACCAAGGAGATATATATTGACCTAAGTTTCACACCCTTTACAAAGTTTAACTCAAAATGGAATTTGGACTTAAAGGCAAAATTAAAAAGTATAAAACTCTTAGAGAAAGAACACATGAGAAAATCCTCTGATCTAGGACTATATAAACTAATCTCAAACTTTCCTCCAAAAGCACAACCTATAAGAGTAAAAATTGAGAAATTGGATTTGATCAAAATTAAAAATACTTGCTCTGTGAAAATCCTTGTTAAAAATATAAAAAAAAAACCACAGACTGGAATAAAATATTTCCAAGCCATATAACTGACAAAGAATTGGTATTTCTTGATATGAAAAAGAACTCTCAAAATACAGACAGTAAAAAAATACAAACAATCCAGTTAAAAAATAGGTCACAAGACATGAAAAGACATTTCATCAAAGATGTACAGATAGCAAATGAGCATATAAAAAGAAGTTCAATGTCATTAGTCATTAGGAAAATACAAATGAAAATCAGTGTCTAAAATAAATGTACTGAAAACATCAAACTCTGGCAAGGATGTGAAGAAACTGGATCACTCATAATTGCTGGTGAGAATGTAAAATAGTATAGTCACTCCGGAAATAGTTTTTTGCAATTTTTTTAAAAACTATGCATGCACAGCCATATGACCCAGCAATCTCACCCCTGAGCTTTTTTCCCAGAAGAATGAAAACTTATGTTCATGAAAAATCCTGCACATGAACGTTCATAGCACTTAGTATCTTTCAAAGGATGAATGTGAAAACAAACTGGTACATTCACACCGTGGAATACTACTCAGTTCTAAGAAAGAATGAACTATTAATGCACACAGAAAATTAGATGGACCGCTGGGTGAAAAAGAAAAGCAACATAAAAAGTTACACACTGTATTATTCCATTTATATAACATTGTAGACATGACAAAATTATAGAAATGGAGGACAGATCAGTAGTTGCTAGGGTTTGGGGGGATGGGGTAACATGGATGTGTATATGAATATAAAGGGCAACAGAAGGAAATCTTGTAATAGAAATATGTCTCTTGACTGTATAAATGTCGATATCCTGGTTGTGGTATTGTTCTATAATACTGCAAGATGATATCATTGGAGAAACTGGGTAAAGGCTGTATGATTTCTCTGTATTCTTTTTTTTTTTACAATGTTGTACAAATCTATAATTATCTAGAAATACAAATTTTAATTAAAAATAGTCAAACTTCTTGAGATGATTTCTGAAGTATTTATGAGTCAAACTTTTAAAAATGCACAGTTCAGAACGGTTAGCTAGCATTTTATTTAAAAAAACCACAACTCAGAGGAAATGACAAGTACTTCTTTAATCTGTATGTCAAACAGCAAATCTCATTTTGTCAAATAGTACAGTGAGTCTTATTTCTGAGTGTGTGAAAATAGTTTAACTAGTAGAATACATTTTTAGAAAAGGGCTTTCATTGTTAAAAATAAAAATATTCAGGGGTGCCTGGGTGGCTCAGTCATTAAGCGTCTACCTTCAGCTCAGGTCATGATCCCAGGGTCCTGGGATCGAGTCTCGCATCGGGCTCCCTGCTCCGCGGGAAGCCTGCTTCTCCCTCTCCCGCTCCCCCTGCTTGTGTTCCCTCTCTCACTGTGTCTCTCTCTGTCAAATGGATAAATAAAATCTTAAAAAAAAATTTTAAAAATTAAAAAACAAAAATATTCAAAGTATGTGGATGGGCTAATATATTTCAGAGACACTCTTAGTGGTATGCTGGGGTTGACTCATATCAGCTTACAAGATGGATTGTTAAATTTTCAGGAATTTCGTGAATCAGTTCTTAAACAGAGCCACAGTTAAAAATTAAATTATATAAATTTTCAATTAAATAACTTATATTAAAAACAAAGGTAACACATACCCAAACCTCATCACTTCTTAGTTATTTTTCTACACTTTATTATTACCTATGCTTTTGAGATTATTTACATCTATTGTAACTATTTGATGGAAATTCTATACCATCCTGTGTCACTCCACATTTTTCCCAACTCTCTTCAGTGACATCCTGTGGATAGCTTGAGATCAGCCGTAGTGGGTATATTTATACCACAGAAATAAAACAAATGATAAAAATTAGAACTTTTTATTTCTGGAGAGCCAGTTGTTAATTTTTACCAAAAAAAAACCACTGGATGACACTATCTATTTTTGCCTTGAGTATAGTTTAAGTAACTAGAGAGGCCTTTAGCTTATACTCACTAATTGATCCCTGAGTGTCCTCTGTCCAATCACTGGTTGTCAAATGTAAAGTGTACTGATTTAGGGACACCTAAAGAGACTCAGTTATGACTTCACAGAACTTAATCCATAGGTTGAATGAACTGATTTGTGCCTATTTGCTAATGAATTAAACAATTAACAATTAATAAATGTCTTTAGAGTTGCTAGAAGTAAAAATAGGTGCTTATTGTAGAAAAGTTGGATGCATAAAAAAAATATAAGAAAATTAAAATTATTTACCATCCCATCTCCTAAAATGAACTGTTTTTTTTTTTAACAGTTTGGTATTTTTAAAAAAAACAGTTTTTAGGGGGGTGGGGCAGAGAGAGAGGGAGAGAGAATCTTAAGCCAGAAATCAAACAAAAATCAGCAAGTATTGCCTCACTAGGATGACAAAAATAAAGAAAAGCCAGAGACAATAGAGGTAAAGGCAACCCCTCTAGCCGTAGATGGGAAAAATGTCTTACAATTGCATGGTAGATGAGAGTAACGAGAATTCCTCTACATTGTTGAGAGCTTGTAAATTCGTACAATGCTTTTGGAAAGTACAGTAATTTAATACTATCTAATAAAGTTGACTATAACCTTTCATTACAAACTATAAACACTAGAGAAAATTCCGTGCGTGTGTTCCTGGAAAAATGTACAATGATGTTCATAGCCTCATTGATTATAATAGAAAATCTGAAAACACATTAATTCGCCTAACAGAAGGAAAAAATCAGTTGTGATATATTTACAGAATGGCTTACTATTCATCAGTTAGAAAGGATAAACTAATGCTACAGGTCCCAATAACCATTAAGACTAAACATAGATGAAACTCAAGGCATTATTGCTAAGTAAGATAAGTTAGACAAAGACAAATACTATATGCTCTCACTAATATGGGAAATCTAAAAAACAACTCATAAGTACAGAGAATGGATTGGCAGTTGCTAGAGGCAGGAGTTGGGGATGAGGGAAATGGGTGAAGACTGTCAAAAGTACAAACTTCAAATTGTAAGACAATTAAGTTCTAGGGATGTAATGTACAACATGGTGACTATAGTTAATAACAGTGTATCATATATTTGAAAGTTGCTAAGAGAATAGATCTTAAAACTTCTCGTCACCAGAAAAAAAAGTTGTAGCTACAAAAAAAGATAGATATTAACTAAACTTATTGTGGTAATCATTTTGTAATATGTATACATGGTTCAAATCATTATGTGGTACACTTTAAGTGTTAAATGTCACTTATATCTCAATAAATTGAAAGAAAGACTAGAAGGCATTCTATTGAGAGAAAACACAAATAAGAAAAAGATACATAGTGAGGTGTAATAAAAATGTAAAGTTTTAAAAGATACAAAACAAAAAAATTAATAAAAGCTGAAATGGGAAAAAATTAATAAAATATACAAAACAGGGGCGCCTGGGTGGCTCAGTCATTAAGCGTCTGCCTTCAGCTCAGGTCGTGATCCCAGGGTCCTGGGATCGAGCCCCGCATCGGGCTCCCTGCTCAGTGGGAAGCCTGCTTCTCCCTCTCCCACTCCCCCTGCTTGTGTTCCCTCTCTCGCTGTGTCTCTCGCTGTCAAATAAATAAATAAAATCTTTTTAAAAAAAATACAAAACATTGTACATTGATAAAAAATATACATTTATAGGAAAAGAATAAAAAGTGCATGGTAATTATGCAACTAAATTCTGATAATTGTTGCCTCTAGTATGATATTATTGAGTGAGAAGAATAGTCTTGGGAAAGAAGCAGAAGTATTTTATTTCACTTGTATGATGATTTTTAAATGGGTGCTTATATTAATCTTTATACCTTTCTGAATATACAACATAATAGTTAAAATGAAAACAATAAAGAGGAAGTAGATAAGGTTTTTAAGGTACACACTTTTAAGAAAACTATTACATATAATGAAACCATAAATATATCGCAAAGAAATCCTCCTGATAATGAGCTCATGGTTTAAAAAAAAAAGTCAGTCTCATAGTAACAACAGAAAAGTGGTTGCCAGGGGCTAAAGCAGGGATAGGAATAGGAGAGGATGGTAAAAGGGTACAAACTTTCAGTTATGAGTAAGTTTTGAGGATCTAATGTACAACATGGTGGCTATAGTTAATAACACTGCATTCTATCATTGATATTTGCTAATAGAGTAGAACTTAACATTCTCACACAAAAAAGATAAATTTGTGAAGTGATGATGTGTTAATTAACTAGACGGTAAGAATTGTTTCATAAGGGATACATAGATACGTCATCATGATGTACACTTTATATATCTTATAATTTTATATGTCAATTAAAGCTAAAATTAATTAATTAATTAATGGTCTCAGCCCCCATTCTTTAATTGTAAAACACTACTTAATGATGCTAATAAATTATTGAGACATAAGTATAACAGAAACTCACCTACCTAGCATGAGAGATTTTTACTTTTATTAAACAAAATTGAGTGACTTCTTTTTAACTCAGAAGTAATTCAGAAGTAATTTTTTAATTTAAAAGGATATAACATATGTGTACATTTACATTAAGATGTATTGAAAATTGGTTTGTATTTCTACCAATTTATTAGAACATTCTAGGACACTGCAAATGCTTGGTAATCTTCAGACTAACACACATAGACTAAAGAAAGCAGAACTATCCTCCTAGTGTTCCTTTCAGAAGAGAGTATAACATTTTTCTTTTGCTCTTGCTTACAAGTGAGAATGTCAAAAAACTCACTGTTTAATATATCATTCTTGCTCAGATTTGTGGTATAATTCACAACCATTTTATGTGTGGTGCCATTGTGCTAGGTCAAATCTTGTGCAAGAAAGAGCACATCAGCTGAGTTTAAAACTATACTTTTGAACACAGTCTAAAGAACATTGGACTGAAAATCCCCCAATATATTGAACTCATCTCCCCAGGGAAAGAGAAGTATGTTTTTATTGGAAGTCAATAAAAGATATGGAATGTAAATAAGGAATCATACCTACTTATCTAATTAAGGAATCTAACTAGCTAACTAGCTTTCTATCTCTACCAACTATCACCTATATTTTTATCTATCTAGATTTCTGAAAGCCTTATCTTTTATGGGATTTACTGGTTGAGAAATTTCAGACTAATTTCTGTGTCTCCTTTTGAGTGTTTAGCTAGGTGAGAAGGGATAGTAAGAATATTCCATCTTCTCTTTTCCTATATCCCTCATTAGAAATCTTTTATTCAAATGTCAAAGTACAAACAAGGCGAATAGTCAGACTTTTAAACAATATTTCATTGTTGTTTTTCTGATTGTACCCAGATTTTTCCTAGAACAATTTTTTTCCCATGGTTGGTTGGTTAGGAAACAATGCATCTGATTAAGAGTCATTATAATGTAATGATTAAACCAAACATAGTTTAAAGACAGAAGTGAATTCCAGTCTCCGATGGGTAAACCTGAGCAATTTATTTAATCTCTCTGAATGCCTTGGTTGTGTCATTTACAATGGAGATAATCCCCATAGAGTTGGTGTCTGGGTTAAATAAGACAAACTGTGCAGTGCTTAGTACAGATACAGGTACAACATACAAGCTGAATTTAAATAAGCTGGTATTATTCTCCCCTGTATCTTGGGGAATATATCCTTCTTTAACTTTCAATACTCAAGAAAGAGGAGTATGAGGGCACCTGGGTGGCTCAATCAGTTAAGCATTAGACTCTTGGTTTGGCTCAGGTCATGATCTCGGGTCCTGAGATCCAGACCTGCATTGGGCTCCATGCTCAGCACAGAGTCTGCTCCAGATTCTCATTCCTTTCCCCAGACTCTCTCTCTCTAAAATAAATAAATAAATGTTTTAAAAAAAAAAAAAAAAGAGGAAAGAGGAGTATGGCTTATACTATTTTTTTTTTTAAAGATTGTATTTATTTATTTGACAGAGAGAGACAAAGCGACAGAGGGGAACACAAGCAGAGGGAGTGGGAGAGGGAGAAGCAAGCTTCCCACGGAGCAGGGAGCCTGATGCGGGGCTCGATCCCACAACCCTGGGATCATGACCTGAGCCGAAGGCAGACGCTTAACGACTGAGCCACCCAGGCGCCCCTGGCTTATACTATTTTATACCTTGTACAGCATCTGAGGGCGGAATAGAGACTAAATCCTAGTTGTTTGCAGCTTGATTTAGTAGTGTATTAGTTTTCTATGTCTGCTATAATTACCACAAACTTGGTGGATTACAACATCATTTATGCTCTTACAGTTATGGAGGTCAGAAATCCAAAGTCAGATTCACTACGACCAAGTCAAGATGTCAGCAGGGCTGCATTCCCTCCAGAAGCTCTAGGGGAGAGTCCATTCCTTGCCCTTCCAATTTAATCTGGCAGTTGTCAGCATTCCCTGTTTTGTGGTTGTGTTACTCTAATCTCTGCCTCTATGGTCACATGACCCTCTCCGCTTCTGTGTGAAATCTTCTTCCGCCTCCCTTTTATAAACGTACTTTGATAACTTTATAAAAGGGCTCACTCAGATGATCTAGAATAACTTTCCTATCTCAAGATCCTTAACTTAATCACATCCAACATCTCTTTAAACATTCCCAGGTTCTAGGAATTAGTACCTGGATATTTTGGGGGACAATTTTTCAGCCTACCACAAGCATCTTACTCTCCTAATCATACTATTTTTTTTAAGATTTATTTATTTAATTTTTTTAAAAAGGAGTTTATTTATTTATTTATTTGAGAGAGAGAGAGAGGGAGCACAAGCAAGGAGGAGAGAGAGAAGGAGAAGCCAACTCCCCGCTGAGCAGGGAGCCTGTTGTGGGACTGATCCCAGGACCCTGAGATCATGACCTGAGCCGAAGGGAGATGCTTAACCAACTGAGACTCCCAGACGCCCCTATTTATTTATTTGTGAGAAAGAGCAAAAGAGCACAAGCGTGACGGGCAGAGGCGGAAGGAAAGAGAATCTCATGCAGACTCCGCACTGAGCGTGGAGCCCAACATGGGGTTTGAATTCACAACCCGGAGATCATGATCTGAGCCAAAACTAGGAATTGGAAGCTTAACTGACTGCGCCACCCAGGCGCCCCATACTGATTATTTCTGAATTGCCACTCTCTCTTCATCATAGAACTGGCCAAAATAAGATTCTTTGGTTTAATATTTGCCACACATATGTGATCTATTAAATCCTACAAAATGAGTTGGTTTTCCTCAAGATTTTAATCACAGTCTTTGAGGTCTATATTCAAACTGCTTGGCCTCAAAAATTGGCTCCTCCATATACTACGTGTGTGACCATGGGAAGTTTATTTAAGCTCTTTGTACCATAACTTTCTCACTTATAAATGGAAATAATAGTTATTTCATAAACTTGGTGTGAGGATTAAAATAAATCACACTTGTAAAATGTATGCAATAGTACCTAGCACACTACTAAAGGATATTATTTTTATTATTATTATGCTGTTGCTGTTGTTATTAAACAGACTTGGATGGGAGTGCATTTTTTTTTTTTAAAGATTTTATTTATTTATTTGACAGAGAGAGATAGCGAGAGCAGGAACACAAGCTGGATGAGTGGGAGAGGGAGAAGCAGGCTTCCCGCTGAGCAGGGAGCCCGATGTGGGGCTCGATCCCAGGACCCTGGGATCATGACCTGAACCGAAGGCAGGCGCTTAACGACTGAGCCACCCAGGTGCCCCGGGAGTGCATTTTTTAATCAGTGATGACAAACATGGTTATCACGTGCAGAAAGGACTTTGATTCCATGACTATACTACACTAAAGAGAACATGGAAGACATTGAATATAGCCGGAGTCATGTGGCAGTCCCCAGTGGTTTCCATCTTCTATCCTTAACTCAGCAGCAGATAAACACCATAACTGAAATTTCGAACTTAACATCTTTGAAAGAAGCCAAATATCATTCACAAATTCTTTAAAAGGGTTTATGGAAGTCACCAAAGAAATCCTAATGGTCACATTTTGGAAAATATTATTATCAGTATCAATGGAATTTACTAGTCTAAGGTGGGCTGAAAAGAATTTTTCACCTACGTATTGCAAATTAATTTTATAAGGAAAAGTATTATCATTGTTTCTTCCTTTTCTAACTTGTGTATATAATATACATCCACATGTCTTATGTGTATATATGTATATATGTGTCTATATATACACTGTATTTATACCAACCATTTTTTCTGTGAATGGTTTTCAAAGTGTTTATTGAAGGCATATTTGTTGAATGATGTTGATTGTATTCCAGCTGATAAATGATAAATGATGATAAATGATGGCTTCTTAATTCCTGAGACATCCTGACTCAACATTAGAATTTCAATATCAAAAAAATATATTACATGAGAGAATATAAAAAGTCATCTACTAGTAATAATTATAATTAATAATTACACATTGCTCTGTGGATTACCACATACATTCTAATATTTGATCCTCAAAAGCATCAAATGATTTCCCCGTGATTTCATAGCTAGGTCTTTAAAAAACTCAGAAAATTAATCTCAGATTCAAATTCCTCAGCTTTTTGTACCTTACTTTGCTCCTCTCAAAGGTTCAAAGGACAAGACCTATAGAATTTCAAAGGAAAGAGTGTTTATTATGATCTGAGAATCACAGAAGAGAATTCATTGAAGTGGCTGAATTTTAACTCAATCATTTTTTTTAATGTTTTATTTATTTATTCATGAGAGTCAGAGAGAGAGAGAGAGAGAGAGGCAGAGGCAGAGGGAGAAGCAGGCTCCCCGCCTAGCAGGGAGCCTGATGTGGGACTCGATCCCAGGACCCTGGGATCACGACCTGAGCCGAAGGCAGACGCTTAACCATCTGAGCCACCCAGGTGCCCTCAATCTTTTTTTTCAAGTAAACTCTACTCCCAGTGTGGGGCTCGAACTTATGACCCCAAGATGAAGAGTCTCATGCTCTACCAACTGAGCCAGCCAGGTGCCCCGTACCTCAATCTTAATACATAAAACATAAAAGCTTAAAATCAAGGAGTATTACTGCATAAAGGGAACAGCATCAAACAAAGTTTACTAGTTGAGAAAAAAAGTGGAAGGTGGAACTGGGAATTATCAAGTCAATAAATACAACCCCTTCACTGAAATATGAGAAATAAGGCTAATATAAAATTGTTGAAAGACTAAGAAACACAGATTTTATTAAGTAGACAATAGGGGGTTAGAGTTTTTGAAGAGAAGAATGATATGCTGCATTATCAGTAAAAGGAAGATGAGGTCACCAGCGGCACGCAGGATGGATGGGAGGGTGTAGTGGAAGGTTGCTGCCAGGGGCATGATGCAGACCTTTCCTAGAGCCTCAGAAGAGTGGGAAAAAAAAAAAAAAAGTAAAGAGTGTGAGAAAAACAACTGAAAAAGATGTGTTGATTTATTAGAAAAAAAGATAATAGTATTTTTAGCTGCCAACTAAATAATCATTCTTTTTATATGTTGCTGGATATGATTTTCTAAAGTTTTGTTAAGATATCTGAACCTATATTCATAGGATATATTGTGCTTAGGAATCTTTACTTGAGATAATTTTCTGATTTAGTATCAGGATATACTGTCCTCATTGAACAAGTCAAAATATTTCCTCCTCCATTTTCTGAGAGCTGGTTTAGAATTATTTATTTATTGAAAGCATGAAAAAAATTCACCATATATAATATCTGAGCCTGAAGTTCTGTTTATGAATGGATTTTAACTGCAAATTCAATTTCTTTAATAAATATAGGAATGTTTATGTTTTCTCTTTCTTTGCAAGTCTTTTGGTAACATACTTTTAAGGAATTTTAAGGATTTTATGTAAGTTGTCAAACTGGAATAAATTTGTGCATAATATTTATCATCTTTTTGCTGTCTATGAGATTTGTACTGATGTTCCCTCTTTTATTACTAATTTTAGTTAGTAATTTTATTACTATTATTAGTAATGTTATTATTTTGTGGCTTTTTTAATTTCCTGATCAGCTAAGAGATTCTTTCCAATTTTATCAATCTTTTCAAAGAATCGTCTTCTGATTTTACTGAATTTTCTCTTTAGTTAGGCTGTTTATTTTATGGATTTCTACTCTTTTCACTGTTTAATCGTTTGCCTCATTTGAATTTAAGTTATTTTGTTTCTTTAGCTTTTTAAGGTGGAAGCTTAGATCACTGATCTTTAGATCTTTCTTATTTTCTCATATTCACATGTATATGAATTTTACTTCTCACTTCTCAAAAACGTTTACATGTTATGTTTTCATTTTCAGTTCAAAATGTTTTCTACTTTCTCTTCCAATTTGTCTTAGATCCATGGATTATTTAAATGTATGTCATTTAAATTCCAAATTCTGATTTACCAGGTATAATTTTGGTATTAGTTTCTAATTTATTTTTGTTCTTTAATACTTATTAAGACATGTTTTACAGCATAGCATCTATATATTCTATGTACATGTGCAAAGAATGTGTATCCTGCTGTAGTTGGTGGAATGTTTTATAAATATCAGTTAGGGTAACTTAGTTTATAGACTTGCTCAAGTTTTATATATATACTTAATGATTTTTTGTCTACTCCTTCTGTTAGTGACAGAGGAGTATTACAATCTTCAACTATAACTGGTACATTGTCTGCTTCTCCTTTCAGTCTGTCAATTTTGTTCACGTATTTTGGAGCTTTGTTTATAACCAAGTGTACATTTATAATTGTTATATATTTGTTGCTGAATTGATCTTATCACTATAACAACTCACTGGGTCTCTAGTAATGCTTCTTAATCTGAAAGTATGAGACGTTTTTGTTTCAATCAGTGATATGTCTCAAAGAAATTTAGAGAAAAATTATGCCTATGTATGTATATGTGTATGTATAAACATATACATATGTATGTGTGTAGTCTTTTATATTGACCCATATATTTATCATTTCTGAGGTCCTTCATTTTTTTCTTGCATAATTCAGTTTACCCATGGGTGCCATTTCCTGTCAGTATGATTTCTTTTAGCATTTCCTAAAGTGGGTTCTACTAGCAAAAAATTCTCTCTGGTATCAGTATTTATTTGGCATTCAGATTTGAGGATTAGTCTGGTAAGTTATAGACCTCTCTATGAACAGTTTCTTTTCCGTACTTTGAATGTACCATTTCAATGTCTTCTGGATTTCATTATTTCTGATGAGAAGTCGGTAATTGTTAGTGTTTCCTATATATATTGTGCCATTTTTTCTTGATGCTTAACAGTATTTTCTTTTTATGTTTGGCTTCTACTGGTTTAACTACAATGTGGCTATGTGACATTTTCTTTGGATTTATATTGTTTTGTATTTATAAGTTAATGTGTTTCACTGAATTTGGGAAGTTTTTTAGCCATTAATTCCTCAAAAAAATGTTTTGTTTTGTTTTTTTTCATTTCCTCCCTTTTCTCTTTCCTCCCAGGACTCCACTAATTATAGTGTCTATTTAATATGGTCCCACAGGTCTCTGCTATCTTTTGCTTTGTTTTTACATCTTTTCTTCTCTCCGTTGTTTAGATTGGAAAGTATTTGTTTCATTTGTGCAATTTCCAGTTCCATATTGTGATTTCCTATCTTTTTGTCATTAATACTAAATTTACCTTTAAATCTTAATTCATACCTTACTCTAGTCCTTTGAAGAAATTTGAAATAGTTGCTCTGAAGTTTTTATCTGCTACATCCCACAATTGGGTCCATTCGGAGTCAATTTCTAATGACTGCTTTCCTTCCTGAGTGTGGTTCCCATGTTCATGCTCCACTGGTCATTGTGAATAATACGTTTTGAAGACTTTGGGATCTGGTCCTTTTTTTTTTCCTACTGAAAATTGTTGCCCTTATTTTGTTATAGAAGGCTTTTAACTTGCCAAGACTCAGACTGAGAAATCTTTCTCTGGCATGGGGGGACGGGGGGCAACTGTGGATAAACTTACTGTTTTTCCTTCTGCCAGATCTTACTTTCTCAGCTTGGACCCTTGGGAGTCTCCGCTGAGCCTGTGCAGCTTAGTATTGATGCAAAGATTAGGCAGAATTTATATTCAGATTTTGAAACTTACTCTCTTGGATGTTTCTTTGCTTCTGGGGTTTGCTCCCAATCTTACCATGAGCCTCAGTTCTGCTTACAAGCCTCCCAAACTGTACATGGGTTTGGCAACACACTACGAGAACAGCAAACATGCAAATCTCACCCGGAGCAGTTCTCTCTCTTAAAGTTAGGTACTCTCTGATTTCTGTCCCCTTTTGCGCCAGACTCCCTTGGGTCTCCCATGTGTTTGCAATGTTATGCAGTTTATCTGCCGAATGGGACTCTTATACGCACCTTGAGCCCCCGATACTGCCTATTGCCACTGCCTGAAGTGGGGGCATCTGGGTTAGAGAGCTCTTCACACAAGACAGTCACACATTTGCCGTGCTTGTCCAATGTAGCAGTTCCTCAGGAGTAAACACTACAAGTTTCTGACTGACGCTTTCATTTTCAAATGCCTACAAATAGTTGTTTTAAAATATTTTGTTCTAGTTTTTAAAAATGTGAGATTGTTATCTATGGGTGGAATTGCTGACTTCTTCACATAGCCATTCCTGGAAGACGCTGCTATGTGTATTTTTAATTAGAAGTATTTGTGTTTAAGGAAACTGTAAAATCACTCACTAATATGTTTTAGAGGAAACACTGCAGTTGGTAAGTTCAAACTCAAAAGCATATGATTTATCTAAATTTAAATGCTTATTTTAGGGACGCCTGGGTGGTTCAGTCAGTTAAGCGTCTGCCTTTGGCTCAGGTCATGATCTCAGGACCCTAGGATCGAGTCCCACATCAGGCTCCCTGCTCAGCGGGGAGTCTGCTTCTCCCTCTGCCTGCGGCTCCCCTGCTTGTGCACTCTCTTTCAAATAAATAAAATCTTTAAAAAAATTCTTATTATAGAAAAGGCTATGTAATGAACACATATCAATAAATGTGAATTTTTAAAACCAATGCCTGTATATTCAAAACCTTCTGTCTGATTGTGACTTTTCATAAATGGGATAAATTTATATTGAACCAAAACAAATGTGATTCTGAAAAGGTTCTAGTAGAAGTCCAAAATCAGAGGAATTTCAGAGGAAATGAGTTCTTCCAAGACTCATTTTATGGTTCACTGGATAAAACACATCTTTCTGTTCCATGATTTCAAAATAATTCTTGAAGAAATTCATCATACTTTGAAGAATACTGGAAATTCACTTTAAAACAGGCAAGAAAGATTAGGAAAAAGAAACATGAAAACCTCACATTTCCTAATTTCTTTTATTTTACCAGGGTGATTTAGATTAAATACAATTTGCTCTTTTTCTGTTTGATGTTTCAAATATTTTATTATCCTCTGGTAACATTTGATCCCTAATAAAAAAGTCACTACATTTTAAAGTGTAATTCCTCTTTTTACCTTATGAAGTGTGATAGAACCTCAAAGAGTTTTGATGATTATTCCCATGCCTTATATTATGTGACATAGTTGCCTTATCAAGGTGTACAAAGTATAATCATTAATCAGTTTTTATTTTGTTTCTTAGTTGAAAGTTTAATAAGAATAGAGAAAAAGTAAAGGAGAGAGGAAAATAACAGGGAGAGGGAGATGTATGTGTGTGTGTATATATATACATATATACATATGTATAACTTCAAACGTGGAAAACCATGTTGTGATTTCAAGTCACTTTTCTAGTACTTTCATTTTTATCATCTCACTGATAAGAAAATAGAAGAAATGTGGTTTATATCCCTGCAACAGTGCTAATGATTGTCTTATTTTGGTTTTCCTTCACTATTGGACTGCGAGCATCTTGAGGTTAAGGAGGTATGTACACATCCTTGGATCCTTCGATGTCTATTACAATGTCTGACACATCATATGCAATCATAGTTTTTGCTGCAAGAATGAGTAAATTCTGGCTTTCATTTTCATCTCATTCTGATACTCATTTCCAGTTAAATGACCCCCCCCCCTTTTTTTAACCTTCAGTAGAAGAGGGGAGGAGATCATGTTTCAGTGAGGAAACTGAAATAGGAAAAGCACCGTAGTCAGTAAACCATTATCAGAGGGTATAGACAACTATTAGCCTTTTATGGACAATCAGATTTCTGCCCACTGAAGCAAAATCATCCTCAACAAGAAACAGTGAATTGATTAAAGCTTTGTTCTGCTCTGGCTGACTTTCAGCATTCTTGGGTTTTATACAGAACACAGATACAGTTTGGGTTCTGCAGTACAGGATGAGATGATCTATAGAGGATCAGTACCACAGACCTTTGTCTCTCTACAAGCAACGTCTGCAGTAATCTACCCCAGATGGTGCTGGAGAAGTCTTTAGTTTATAACATTCTCCAAAGAACTCATGACTAAAATGAGGGTAAAATTCAGCACTAAAATTGTAAATTTGTGGGATGAAGTTGAATAGTTCTCTGTAAGTTAAATAATATTTGTATTGTTACTACATATTTTTTTATATCCTCTTCCATAGTATAGTTGAACAAGATGATGTATAAACAGGATTGAGGGAAAGTTCTGGAAATAAAAATGGATAACTATCTTTGGGAACATTTTTACTACACTATTGAAATAGTTTGTAATGTACATTTGTGAGTATGTGTATATTTCAAATTATAAAAAAAACTGGTTTACAATATAATTTTGTTCTAAACAAGCATGTTAGGTTTTTCTCAATTTTCCTCATACATATTATTTTTTTAAAAAGATTTTATTTATTTAATTGACAGAGAGAGATAGCGAGAGCAGGAACACAAGCAGGGGGAGTGGGAGAGGGAGAAGCAGGCTTCCTGCCGAGCAGGGAGCTCGATACGGGGCTCGATCCCAGGACCCTGGGATCATGACCTGAGCCAAAGGCAGACGCTTAAGGACTGAGCCACCCAGGCGCCCCTCCCTCTTACATATTATTAAAGAGTTGAATACTACTACTGCTGGTGTTACTAAGGATGTGTTTGTTTCTCATATAAAACATGCCATGGATATGGAGAACAGACATTAGTATCCTAATAGAAATATATACTTGTATATACAGATTTTAAGTTACTTGATAAGCTAAGATTTTCAAAGAATCAGGTACTGGAAGTGTGAGTTATTATAGCAGCATTGTGTCAAATAAACCCTGTCAGATACTGAGGCTATAGGAATAAACTGTCCACAACAACGTACCCAACAATTTTAAAATGATAAGAGGATTCCTCTTATCATTTGCACTGATATCAATATGCACTGATATTGACAAAGAATTTGAAAAAGGGTTTTATATATTATATATATATATATATATATATATACTCAAGTCATTGGCAAAATATTAAATATTAGGGGTGCCTGGGTGGCTCAGTCATTGAGCGTCTGCCTTCAGCTCAGGTCATGATCCCAGGGTCCTGGGATCGAGCCCTGCATCGGGCTCCCTGCTCCATGGGAAGCCCTCTTCTTCCTCTCCTGCTTCCTCTGCTTGTGTTCCTTCTCTCACTGTCTCTCTCTCTCTGTCAAATAAATAAATAAAATCTTAAAAAAAAAATAATTTATAAATATTTTAAAAAACCTAGAGTAGTAGCTATGAAAAAGTTCTTTAGAATAAAAGAAAACATTTTTGGAAGACTCAGAGAAAGATAACATCTTTAAAGTATTTCTATACAGAACACAAATTAATAGTTAAGAAAATTATTTTGCACGCTCAACAGGAAAAAGCATGACATGGCTTATACATCACAGAAATCAAGTTTGATAAAGGAAAAAATAAGATGAAATAAAAAGGTAAGAATATGAGATGAATAAGAGAAGGTGAACAAAGAAGATTGTGAAAAAATCAAATGATACACCAATTTTCAAACTTCATCTGAAAGCTTAAATATAACAAATATAATAAGAAATACAAAGGAGAAATTCACATTGTGTATGGCATTTATATAGAATAAGCAAAAATATGTAATAATGTGAGATGTAATAATTTAGAGCACAGGAAATGGAGAGATTAAAAAGGATTATTTAAAAAAGATCAACTGCCATAGCAATGATCATCAAAGATGTAAATTAAATAATTCTTGAGGTGAAAAATACAGTGTACAGAAGTTATGTTTTCTTCTAGGAATTTGATAGTTTCAGGTCTTAGGTTTAAGTCTTTAATTCATTTTGAGTTGATTTTCACATACGGTGTAAGATAGGAGTCCAGTTTCATCATTTTATATGTGAATAGCCAGTTTTCCCACGTCTCCAAAGAAGACATACATGACAAACAAGTATATGAAAAGATGCTGAACATCACTAATCATTAGGAAAATACAAATCAAAACGACAACAAGATATCACCTCATACCTGTTAAGATGGCTATTACCAAAAACAAAACAAAACTAACACAAAAACAAAAGAGAACAAGTGTTGGCGACAAAGTGGAACAGTTACAGTGAGAGCAGTTGTGCAATGTTGGTGGGAATGTAAACTGGTGCAGCCACTTTGGATAACAGTATGGAGGCTCCTCAAAAAGTTAAAAATGGAACCACCATATGATCCCGCAATCTCACTCCTGGGTATATATATCCCAAAGTATTTAAACTATTAAGATATGAATCTCAAATAGATACCTGCTCTCTCATATTCATTGTAGCATTATTCATGATAGCCAAAATATGGAAAACCACAAATATCTATAAACAGATGAATGGATAAAGAAAATGTGGTATATACATACAATGGGATATCATTCAGCCTTTCAAAAGAAGGAAATTGTACCATTTGCAACACCACAGATGGACCTAGAAGACATGCTATGTGAAATAAGTCAATCACAGAAGGACAATCACTGCATGATTCCACTTACGTGAGGAGTCTACAACAGTCAAACTTGTAAGAAAATAGAATAGTGGTTCCCAGGGGCTGGGAGGAGGGGGAAATGGGGGAGTTGTTCAGTATGTATAAAGTTATAGTTATACAAGATGAGTAAGTTCTATATACAACTATAACTTGTATATAGTTATACAAGATGAGTAAGTCCTGCTGCAAAATACAGTGCCTATAGTTAACAATACAGTGTTGTGCACTTAAAAATTTATAAAGAGAATAGAACTCTTGTTAAGTGTTTTTACCATTAACACACACACAGAGCAAAGGGACACAAGGAAACTTTCAGAGGTGATGGATATGTTTATTATGTTGATTATGGTAATGATATCACAGGTATATGCATGTGTCCTAACTCATCAAATTGTATCAAATATGTGCCGGTTTTTGTGTATAAATTATACCTCAATAAATTTGAAATAAGAGAAATGCAGAGACATTTAACTCATAGGAAACATCATGCTTAATGTTGAAATGTTGAAAACTTTCCCTTTGCAATAGTGAAAATATAAGAATGCCCACTGTTTGTACTTTCATATATATTTTATTGGAAATCCTAGTGAGTGTAGTAAGTCGATAAAAAAATAATAGTGTATGAGCTGGAAAATAATTATTAATCACAAATATATACTTCACATACATCATGAAGCAGAATACACAAATTATTAGAATTACTGAGAGATTTTTAGCATGTTGCTAAATACAAACAGGACAGTTATTTGGGTTTCACATTCAATCCCTATGCTTCTCTGCCTTGCTCTGAAAGTGGATTGCATTTCCCAGTTTTCCTTGCTTCCTATTTCCAAATAGCTGTAGTCTACGCAGGTAGAGCAGAGGACTGCGCAACAGAAGAAAGGGTGAAGACAGGGTGGGTATCCCCACTCACCTGCTTTAAGCAACATCAACAAAAGTGGTTGTATCCCTTTCCAACTGACCCCTATTGGTTCATCATCTGCTGAAAACCCCTGTGTTCCATAGTCCCCATTCTTGGTAGCCTGGCCCACTGAAACTGCAGCTTCTGTGTGATGGACCTGCTCCTGGGCTCTAATAACACCTTCTCTTCCCTTTGTCTTTATAGCCCTAGAGGGGTTAGGGAATCCCTGCTATTGCTTATTTTGGGGTTGCTTATTTCTGGCTTGCTTCTCCATTCTTCCATTATACATGTAATCAGTTTCTTATATTAAATTACCTTTGTTTGAAATACATGTAGTGGATTCCTTTTTCTGACCAGATTCTGACTGATAGAGTCCTTGGTACCAAGACTCGCAATACGCGAGTACATAATTGAAGTATCTCATTCTTTAAGCTTAAAATACTTTTTTAAAAAGATTTTATTTATTTATTAGAGAGAGAGAGGACAGGCAGGTTAAGGGTCAGTGGCAGAAGAAGGCTCTCGGCTGAGCAAGAAGCCTGGCACAGGGCTCAATCCCAGGACTCCAGAATCATGACCTGAACTGAGGGCAGACACATAACCGACTGAGCCACCCAGGTGCCCCAGGCTTAAAATACTTTGATGATATCTTTTCTGGTAAAAATGGTATACTTGTAATATATAGCTTCATGAAATTATAATATATAATATGCTTGGGATGAAGTGCTGGTTGATTGTAAGGCTTTAGGAGGTTAAGTAGCTTATTCACTTTATAGTAGGGATGTAATAATGACTACAAAGGCTGGGAGGTGGGATGACCACTTATGACTGTGCTAGAGTTTTCAGAAAAAGCACTGGATTTTCAACTCTTAGGTTAAGACACTGTCAGCTGAAACCCCAGAACTTCTCTATAACCTCAAAATAATTACTTTTTTTCCTAGTTCGAGGTTCAGCACATTTTTTTTTTCTATAAAGGGTCAGATAGCAAACGTTTCAGGATTAGTGGGGCCACATACAGTCTATGTTTCCTTTTTCTTTCTTTTACTCTTTAAAAACGTCTAAGCCATTCTCTGCATGGGCCATGAGCTATAGTTTTTAGTTTTCAGAGCTCTGTTTTAGTAGTCTCAGAGAATACATGGTTTAGAATTAGATTCAAAAAATTAAATCTCAAAACTCAAGTTGAAAACACAGCTTCAAAAAAGTCATTTTTTGTTTAATTTAGTACATTAGTTGGAGTGAGTAAAATTCTGATCTTTGTGACTGGGGTGTCTTAGGTAGGCTCTGATATTCTTGAGCTCCCTTTACCAGCGGAAGTAGCCTCTCTTTTCCTATCTGAATAGATTAGCCCTTCCATCTTAAAATCCCTATGATGGTTTCATCTGACAGGATTACTTCACAAAGAGTATCCTATTCTCTTCATAATCCACCCAAACACCATTCATTAATCTCAAATCCGTAAGTAGTTAAATATCAATATTCCCCAGGAGGACAATTGCAGAATCTTCTCCATAAAGAGATAGCTTACAAACTAAAGAATTGCAATATTTTGCTAACTCATTTCAGCAGGAACCTAGGGAATACGTCTGGGATGGGCTTCAAAGAATATGACATCAGAGAAGAAGGATAAATTTATTAATATAGGTGTCTTTAATCAAGATTCTTGGTCTAATGTGTCGCTGTAAGCAGCTGGAAGTGACTTCAACAGATTATTAGTTTGTTTGCCAGAATCCTGGATTTAATGGTGGCTTTCATTCAGTGAAATTTTTATGACAGAATTTCCCTGGCATAATCTGTAGGAAGCAATCAAGGCTTAGAGAGATGGGAATTGTGGATTGAAGTTATTTTGTATCAGTAGAACACATTCTTATTGACCAGAGGACCCAGCAAACGCTCAATTCCCTAAGACATTAAGAAATTAAGTAATAAGAGAAATAGCATCCATGAAATCTCCATGATGGCTGTCCTTTATAGGCTAGGAATTATGATGAGGGATTCTGCCACTAAAATTGGTACCTGAATTTAATAGAGATGATGGAATTCTGTAGCAGAGGAGTCCAGGTAATAGTGACTAGCCATCAGAGTCAATGTGGGCACCAACATTGCAATAGGCATCATGGATAGAGTGGAAATTAGAGTATTTTGACATAAAGGAATTTATCAGAGTGATTTATTATTTATGGTGAGCCAAGGAATAACATAGTTTACTAAAGTATTTCTTCATCTGAATAACCAAAAAGTCCCTTTTACTAAAGTATTTCTTCATCTGAATAACCAAAAAGTCCCTAGGCACAGTGAGAAGACACTGAATTTGAACTATCAACATAGAAAGGCACGGCTTTCTCACCCAGTTAGCAGTCCTTTTTAGAAGGGGAGTCTGATCTTCTTGGGAAAGTCCTCTGCTATAAGGCCATAGTATTGTGGTAGGCAGAATAATGATTCCCCCAAAGATGTCCTTGTCCTAATCCATGAAACCTGTTAGATTACATGACAAAGTGGAGTTCAGACTGTTAATCAGCTGACCAAAACAGGGAGATTTTTCTGCTTTATCCAGGTGAATCCAATGTAGTTACAAAAGTCCTTAAAGTGGAAGAAGGAGGCAGAGGACGGGAGGCAGAACAGAGAGTCAGAGAGTCAGAGGGACATGGAACTAGGAAGAATGGCCAGATAGATGCAATGTTGCTGGCTTTGAAGATGGAGGAAGGGACCCAGGAGCCAAAGAATGTGGACAGCCTCTAGAGTTGGAAAAGGCAAGGAAAGATTTTCCCCTAAAGCTGTTAGAAAGGAACATAGCCCTACCTTGATTTCAGCCTAGTGAGACCTGTATCAGACTTCTCACCTAGAGAAATGTAAGATAATATATGCATGTTGTTTTAAGCCATTAAGTTTGTGGTAATTTGTTACAACAGGAGAAAACTAATATACATATATACTATAAATATTTCTCCAAGACATTTCCAAAGGTCTCTGAAGCTATTTACATATGCTGACTATGAACTTGGAAAAGAGTAACAACCAGACTTTAGGGACACTGGCTCTGAATTAATGTTAATTTGGGGAAACAAAATAGTACTGTAGTCCATATGAAAGTTAGGCCATTGATAAAAAGAGCTTTAGCCTGAGTCTCTTACAGAGGGCCCAGCTAATCAATGAACACATCCTGTGGTGTTCCCACATGTCAATTCCTATATTTATAGTTGAAATAGCTGGACTCAGCAAATGGAAAAAAATCCACAAACTGCCTTCCTGACTCATCATGGACTAGGGCTAACACGGTTGAAACACCAAGTAGAAGTTCCTAAATTTATTCCTCCCTACTAAAATATTAAATCAAATCCAGTACTTCATTTCTGAATGAATTACAGAGATTACTTTAATCATCAATGACTTGAAAGATGCAGAGGTGATGATCTATAGCTCATCCTTGTTTAAATTGGCAGTTTGGCCAATGCAAAAGTTGGATGGATCTATGACTGTAGGTTATTATTAATGTAATCAAAGATTGAATCTAATTGCAGCTTTCCTCCAGATGTGTATCTTTACTGGAGCAAGTCAACATAGCTAGTGGCATGTGGTATGGAGCTATTGATCTGGCAAATAAACTTTTCTCCATTAGCAAGGCATATCTGAAGTAATTTGATTTTTACCTGGCAGGGACATCCTTATTGTCTTCCCTCAGGGCTAAGTTAGTTCTCCTGCTTTGTGTAATAATATAGTCCACAGGGACATCAACTATATAAGGTTCCAAAGAACATCATGTTGATCCATGACACTGATGACATTATGATTGCACTTGTGAATAGAAAGTACCAGATACCCTAGATGTCAAGATGCCTTATGTCAAGAATGTCAGAAGGTGGAAGATAAACTCCCTGAAAATTAAGCCACTAGTATATCAGTGAAATTTCTAGAGATTCAGTGGTCTGTGGTATCTATGGATATCTGCTCTAAGAAAAAAGCTGGTAGTTGTACCCATTAATATCTACCGGTTGTTGAAAAGTGCAACATGTAATAGACCTGTTTAGATTTAGAAAGCAACATAAACAACACTTGGGTGTTGCATTTTCACATGTAACTTAACACATAAATCAGCTAGTTGTGAGTGAACCCCAGAGCAAGAGACTGCTCTCCTGCAGATTCAAGCTGCGATACGATTAGTTTTCCACATCAGTCTTGTAACGCAGTACAGCCAATGATAATCAAAGTATCTGCAGCAAATGAAGATGTTTTCTTGGCACCTCTAGTTGACCCAAATAGAAGAATCAGTGTAAACCTCAAAGGTTCGGGGGAAAAACTATTTTTTTCTTATATGGATAACTATTCCCTTTGGAGAAGCAGTATCACCTATGTGATATGTGATATTTTTTAACAGGTCGGAAGATACAAGTATGTTGTTCGAGCAGAGAGATCAGATTCTCATCATGCTCCCTCCTGTTGCGTTGCTGACCCTTCCTCAGCCCTACTTACAGCTTCATGTGAAGTTACCTATAATCAGGTGACAAAGGAAGAAAAATTCAAACTTGCTCTACAGGTGTGTCTGCCTAATATGGTAGCACAGGAACTAATGAAATACTGCTGCATTACAGCCCATTCAGGTGACTTGACAAAGGGTGGTGAAGGAAAATCCTTGCAGTAGGCAAATTTTGGGCAATACATATAGCTGCCCATTCTTACCAGAAAAATACATAAGATAATTTAGAGTCCTACACCAATTCACAGGCAATGTTAATGGGCTGTCAGGTTTGTCTGGGATGTGGAAAGAACAGAATAGGAAGACTGGTGATGAAGATATCTGGAAACAGACCTCTCAGAGTGGAAACAGAATTTGAAGAAAATGTTTTCTCTATGTGAAAGGACCTCTCAGAATGGTGTAGAATTTAAAGTCCAGTGTGAAAGCCTACCAAACTGTATCAAAAAATCAGGTGGAAAATATGACTTGTCCTATGGCTGTCAGTCTTTTCTTTTTATCTTCACTTACCATACTTATTTAATGGGTCCATGTACAAATTAGTCATGGTAGTTGGGGTGGAGTTGATGAACAGCCCGAAATAATGGATATCCTTTCACCAGGCCGATAGGTATTGTCAGTACTGAATGCCCAACCAGATTAATAAAGAGGTCACTGTGAGAACCAGCTAACAACCTAGGGATAGGTTGTTTACATGAACTCATTTCCATTGAGCAGAGGGCAGTAGCTTGTCTTTGCCAGTACTCACACTTGTATTGGATATGTATTTGTCTTCCATATGGATTAGACTGTGCTAAATTCATCATTCACGGACTCCTGGAATGCCTTTTGCATCATCACTATAATCCAAACATCACTGATTTGATCAAGGAGTTCCTCATTTCACAGGAAAATAAATCCAGAAATGTGAAAAAAAAAAAAAATGAGCAAAATGCTGTTGCTTGGAGATAGAAAACTAGTAAAGATGGTGACTTTGAGTATTTGATGGGTAGGAGCACCTTCATGTAAACAAAAGATAGCTTTTGTTTAGATAGAATCATAAACTTGTCTGGGAGTTAAATGTTGGTGAAAGTGTAAGAATAGATTCTGAGCAAAAATACAAAATATTCCTAAAATTCAGGCAGAAAAGGAGACAGACACTCCAGTAGAAAGGTGGGGAAAAATCTGAATAGCTGTTTTGCAAAAGATGAAATCCAGTTGGCAAAGCATATATTTCCATCCTTTGACTATGGGCTTGGCATGTGATTTACTTCGGCAATGGAATGGGGTAGAAGTCTTGCACATCTTTGCCTGACTCTTGTATTTTTACCATTGTCATGAGAAAAATATACCTAGGTGAGTGCACTGGTCCAAAAAAGGATAATAGAAACAGGAAACAGAGCCCTTCCCCCAGTTAAACCCACAAATCTGCAGCAAGAAGCAGAGCCCCCTAGCTGAGCCTAGAATGACTCATCTGATCTTCAGTGACTAACATATTATTGATGATATGGTCAGTAAGTATAAGTCACACAGTAAAGGTCATGAGTAGAGGATGGCTGAAGCATAATCTACCACCAACACAGCAAAGTACCTGCATGCACACTCCCATACACAAAAGGTACAAAGAAAATATTGACAAACACAAACATTGAAAGAAATGTTTCCACAAGAGACTTTGGAATTCTGCAAGAGGGTTGAGAGACAGAAAAAGATACAACTGTACTAGAGATTTTATGAATATCTGGGCATAAATCAATAACTGCTTTACAGACTAGGCAACAAGTGAGGTCATTCTTCCTTCCCTGGTCTTGATTCCAAAAGGTCTGAGGTTTTGAAAGCAAATACGGAGAATGTAACTTTGGCTGCGACATTGCTGTTCTCATGATAAGCATCATCAACAATGACAACAGGCAGATTTACTTCTAAATTGATTTATAGGCAGCCGTCTCCAGTCACTAGGACCCAAAGAGGCCAGATACTGCATAGTGACTACAGTTTAGAGCCTGTAGTGTGAGCAGCCCTTAGGAACTCCACCATCTAGCTGGGGAGTAAAGTAAGAATGTTAGCTTTCTCCTGCAGAGGGTGTGGACACAGAAATATACTACTTTAGACATATGGTTTTAGCCTATTTTGTAATATTACCATTTATTATATATTCTTCTGTTCTAACAAGTAACATTAAAGAAATTAATATCTTGGGGTGCCTGGGTGGCTCAGTCAGTTAAGCGTCCAACTCTTGATTTCAACTCAGGTCATGATCTCAGGGTTGTGAGATCGAATTCTGTGTTAGACTCCATGCTCAGTGCGGAGTCTGCTTGATATTCTCTCTCTCCCTCTCCCTCTGAAAAGAAATTAACATCTTATAGGTAATTTTTCAATCTCATTTTCATTTATGACTCATTTCTTCCATCTCACAGGAAAAACAAGCAAAATATCACCGTAATTCCTCAATTTGAAGAGAAAGCTCTTTCCTATGATAAGAGCATGCAAGTGCTCAAAGGTTTTACTCAATTAAGATGGAATTATATTATAAAACTTTAAATTCCAAGTTTAATCCCCAAACAGTACTTACATTGCTAATAGTTTTAGTTTTTTCCTATACACATTTCCATTGTTCTCATGAAAAGAAAATTTTAATTGCAGAGAAGTGAAATAAACTGTCTCAGGAAAAAATGAATCACCCTTTAAGGAAATGTAGTTACTGGTGTGCTCAAACTCCCTCTCATATATACTCCCTTTGTCTCAACCCACATAAACTATCTTTCCCACCAAAAGCTGATTTTTAATGTCTTATAAAGAAAAAATATAATCATAAATTCTGAAAACACAAGTTAACTATTTTAAAATTTGCATATTTACTTTTTTTTTTCTTGAAACTCTCACCAGAAATAGTGCGAATGCATTGTTTACTTCCAAAGCAACCTCAGAATAGACTACACATGTATTGGATGAACCTGGATGGAATAATTTATATATTAGCTATATGAACTAGAAAATCAAATCAATGTGCCAAGCCAAACACAAACAAAAGTAGACAACTTAATACATATTCCATGTGCTATGAAACAGAGAAACTATTTGAAGATGAAGGAAAATGATCACTCAGCTAAGAAATGAAATAAACAATGATGAAATGATCTGATGAGCAACAGAGAAGTCCTCAAATTTTAGCAACTATTTAGGATCTTAAAGCTTTATAAAAACAGGAGAAAAAGCTTCCTTTTAAGAAATACAATTCAATCCATCACTTATTATTATGATTATTGTTGTTGTTTCTTACTCTGTGCAAAGAATAATTTTAGTTATTATGGCTGGAAAAAAATGATGAATAAGGACAAAATATAACGGGGAAGACAATAACATAACCTCTTCCTGTCTGCAGCCAAATGTGCTGGTATAATTAAAGAAAGACAAAGGATCCAAGGCAGAATAAGAACATACCTCGCTTGGGGTCAGGAGAGGCTTCTTACTGAAAGTAGCATTTGTGATCAGCATAAGCCTTGTTGATATGACTACACAGAAATGTAACTTGAAACCAATGAAATTTTAAATCCAGAATTAACAGCAAAATCCATTAATAATAAATGGGCAGTCCTTAATTTTTGAAGCTATAAGTTACTTTAATAAAAATCAAAATATTGGGGCACCTGGGTGGCTCAGTCAGTTAGGCATCTGACTCTTGTTTTTCTGAGTCTTGAGGTCGTGATCTCAGAGTCATAGGATCGAGCCCTCCATCGGGCTCCATGCTCAGCAGGGAATCTGCTTAAGACTCTCTCTCTCCTCTCCCTCTGCCCTACCTTTCTAAAATAAAGAAATAAATCTTTAATAAAAATAAATAAATAAAAATAAAAATATCAAATATTCTTTTAAAGTTAGTTGTAATTTCAAAATTAGTTGAATATTATGTCCACGAAGAAAATCAAAACAAATTGCATTTACAAATCCCCTTTTCCCAGGATTCTAATACACCCCTTCTGGTTTCTGTCTCTCTGTTCTACTCCTTCCCATTTAAAATCTTAATATGGTATTGGAGTGGATGATGACTTGTCTGTGATGACTTACAGGTAGACCATGTACCCATCAAATGTTCATTGAACAATTATTATTTGTAAGGCAATATGAGTGCAAAAGAGAAATATAGAGATATTAATATGATAAATATAAGTATACTATGGAACATTAAATGAAGATAGTATTTACAAATGGAGTATTATGAAGAACTTTGAGGATGCAGTAATATTTGAGCCAAATCTTAAAGGATGGATATGATTCGGTGTGCAGAGATTTGGAAAGACATAGCTGAAAAGTTCTGGAAACTTTTTCAGAGAGAACAGAAACATCCATTACATCAAGATACATCAGTAGGGAACTCCATGAAGGCAGTTTGCTGGAACATATATTGTGTGAAGAGTAATGAGAATTATTTTTGGAAAATAATATTTGAGACAAATTATGAAGGTAAATGCAGTTTGCATCAACTCTGTTGTCAGTGGGAATTCACTCTTGGTGATTTTATTGAGCTTGATTTTGTTATAGGACAGGGACATGAACAGATTTTGCTTCAATAATCTTAACCTGGGGCACCCAGGTGGCTCAGTTGGTTAAGCATCCAACTCTTGATTTCAGCTCGGGTCATGAGATTGAGCCCGCATCGGGCTCCACACTGGGTGTGAAGCCTGCTTATGATTCTCTCTCCCTCTCCCTCTGTTCCTCCCCACTTCCCATACTCAGGGGCACTCACACACTCTCTCTCAATGTCAAAAAAAAAAAAAAAATTCTAACCTGGAAGAAAGTTCTAACATTCATTGGAGTTTTGAGAGCCTGAAAGTTAGAGGCTAGTTGGATGGTTACTGCCATAGTCTGGGGGAGTGATTAAGAAAACAGCAGGGGCATTGGGAAGGAAGAGGGGCTAGTAAGGCAATTCTGGGTAGCAGACTGGATGCTCTGGGAAAGCAAGGGAAGGAAAAATACAGTAATGGCAGAGACTACAAGACAGGTATGGGGCATGAAGAAATGCCCTGTTCACCCCATCCCAGCCCAGTCTCAGGACGCCCCTGTTTTGGTAGTTTGCTTTCTCAACTCTGCTTTACCAAAGGAAAGCCTAAAAAAATTTCTTAAGTCTCTTAAGTTTTACTGAGAAATTATTGACGTTTCCTTGCCATTTGTCAGTAGAACTAGCCAATGTCAGAGATGAAAGGAGCCTTCTCTGTCAATTAGCTGAGTCTTTCATTTGTAGATGAGGACACTAAGGTTCAGAAAAATTAAGCAACTCATTCAAGTTCACACAACTAATTATTGTAAACTCTCTAATGGAAATATGAATCTCCAACCTTGTCAATTGAGTGCTCTTATTAATCTGTATGTTCCTTGCCTGTAGCCTGCTTCAGTCTGCCTCTGGGTTTATCAATGGGCCTGTGAAGAGGGGGACAGAAGCAGTGTCTGGAAAGGTGACGCCAGTAGAGAAAGTCCAGGTAAATACAGCCTCAGGATGCCGACACATAGATGTTAGATTTAGCTTCCAGCTACCTAATGGGATATAAACACTGATAAATAATCTCCATTTAGGGGCGCCTGGGTGGCTCAGTCAGTTAAGCATCTGACTCTTGATTTTGGCTCCGGTCATGATCTTGGAGTCATGGGATCAAGCCCGGGTCGAGCTCTGTGCTCACAGCCAAGTCTCCTTGTCTCTCTCCCTCTGCTCCTCACCCCTGCTCGTGCTCTCTCTCTCAAATAAATAAATAAATAAAATCTTAAAAAAAAGAATCTCCGTTTATAAGCTCATGCTTTTGGAAGAGGTATTATGGAGACATACGCACAGTGTATATGAGGCAGCTACGCTTCAACGGCCCCTTGAATTGTTTCCCCAAAGCATTCATCAACAAAACCAGGGAGACAGCAGCCATCAGTGTCAAGCCCACACCACTCAGAAACAGATACCATATTCTGCAAGGGACCCACAGCTGCAATTACGTGAGCTACAGGTGAGACTAGAACACGATAGCATATAAACTCCAATTATATCCAACAAAGAAAAGTCTATTTATATAGTTTCAAACAACAGTTGGATCTAATGCAAACATAGCAGTCTCTGTATTTGCCAGAATTATGTGGCTTTTTTTTATTCTGCCAGATCCAAGCTAAACATCGTACATGGGTAACCTCCTCTCTACTTTGAACAGAGAGGCAGACAGGCTGCCAAAGCACCACATGTGAAAGGCCTAATCGAGGGGGAGGGATGCTGTAGTCATCTGTGCCTAGAGACTTTCTGTGCTTAATGAGAGTGCACACCTACTACATCACTGCACAGCTGAGTCAGGAAGCTTTTGTGGTCCACGGGGTCTACAGATGCAACTTTCCTCGGAATTCACAAAGGTGAAGCGTCTGTTGAAAGAGGACTCTATGTATAAACGCCAACTTAAATTCTCCCAGCCAGTGAATGGTCCCTTTCGACTCTCTCTCCCAAATCCCAAATTGAGTGTATCTTTTGCAGGAATATGAAAGCCCCAGAATATATCAGATTACTTCAGAGTCTGACTGCCCTGAGTTTAACTTCTGGGTTTCTGCCATTTACGGGGCTTTTCTCTCTGTGATAGAGGGAAAATTAGGAAGCTTAATTTCCTTTTCTGTAAAAAAGGGGCTACAAATATCTCACATATTTTGTATAAAGATTACATGTAAAATATCTAGCAAAAACCTAATACACTGTAGACACTCAGGAAATTGCAGTAAATTACAGCAGATTTTATCACTCAGAAATTTATTGCAGCATGGGACCCTAGACTCGCAATGGTATTTGGTCTTCCTTTCATATAATCTACATATAATCAATTAGAATGAACCATAAATCTGGAAATGATAATAAAAGACCATCTGATTTTATTTCCTTCTCTTTAGGAGGTAAATATTGCTAAATTATTGGAATTAGATTTAGGTTCCTATGTACAAATTGTTGCTTTATAATATGAAAGAAGGTGAATGCGTCCAGATATTAAGAAAGAAAAAGTAAGGCCACCTGTGAAACTCTAACACTAGATTATTCAAGTTCACGGATTCATTTACCCCACTTTTTAAATTAAGAGAATTGGAATTAAGTCATTAACAGGCCACAGCTCTTGCCGTTAGAGAAGTCATGATTTAGCAAGGGAACCAGAAGGCTAAATAAACAAACAAATTCTATGTGGGTGTTGTTTGTGTGTGTGTGAGAGAGAGAGACAGAGGAAGGGAGGGACAGAGAGAGAGAAAGACAGAGAGATTGAGAGAGTTTGAAAGAAGGGGTGGAGGAAGAAATAACAGAATGGTTTGCGAAGTTTTATGGAAACACTCAAGATGGAACAAGTTCCTGTTCAGGCACCACTTCTTCAAACTAGCTTGTTAGGATACTATTTTTTTTTTTTTTTAATTTTATTTATTTCACAGAGAGAGACACAGTGAGAGAGGGAACACAAGCAGGGGGGGTGGGAGAGAGAGAAGCAGGCCTCATGCGGAGCAGGGAGCCCGATGCGGGGCTTGATCCCAGGACCCTGGGATCATGTCCCCAGCCGAAGGCAGACGCCTAAGACTGAGCCACCCAGGCGCCCCAGGATACTATTTTTTAAAAAACTTTTCTTGAGGGGCGCCGGGGTGGCTCAGTCTGTTAAGCGTCTGCCTTCGTCTCAGGTCATGATCCCAGAGTCCTGGGATCTAACCCTGAGTTGGGCTCCCTGCTCAGCAGGGAGTCGGCTTCTCGCTCCCTCTGCCCCTCCCCCACCCCGCTTGTGCGAGCTCTCTTTCTCAAATAAATAAAATCTTTTAAAAAAATAAATAAAAACTTTTCTTTCTGGAACATTACTATAGAAACTTCCAAATAATCAATGGTGTTCACCCCAATTCAACTATTTCTGTTTTATGAAATCTAAAATTATTCTTTTTTTTTTTTAAGGTTTTATTTATTTATTTGATGCAGAGGGAGAGGGAAACATAGGCTTAACTGACTGAGCCACTCAGGTGCCACTGAGGTGCCCCTAAAATTATTCTTACTGGGGAATTCAGTGAAGTATGAAAGAACATAGTTGAAAAAATAAAAAAATATCCTGGGTTAAGTGCACACAGATTTACTAAGCATAGTACATAGGTACATTAACAACTTAGTAGCCCATGTTTCATACAACAAATGTGTTCTTGTTAACTGTCTTTTCAGCATCTCTAATCGATTTTGTCTAGCCAAACCCCTCTAGAATCAAGTTCCGTAGCCCACATCTCTGTCTGTCTGGGCCACTAGGAGGCTTCACCATGACTGAAGGACTTTACTGGCTCACCCTTCTTTTGAATCATGTTGATGATGCTGGAGTTATGGCTGCTGGTCAGAAGTGGCCACACACTCTCACTTTGGAGACCTCTAAGGTTTCTCTGGCTCCTGTAAATCCTCTAGGAGGTCTATTTGTCTATTCCCTGAAGGAAGGATTTTTTTCCAATAAGACCCAAGAAGGTCTGTTAGAAAACTGTCTTCCCAGGAAGCTCAATTATCTTCTGTCACTGGTCCTGCTTACCTCTTTAAAACTTCCTATACACTGCCCAAAACTGACAGCCTTAAGTCGTGCATTGCAACCATATGCTGATGGTTGAAATTAGAAATCTTCAAACGCTTTCCTGCCCAATAAAGGTGGACTACAGACTCTGAGAAACAGAAAGTCCTTATTATCTTAGGGTCATTTGTAGTGGGAAATACTATGTAAAATAAGTTGTTTAAGATAAAGATGAAAATAATAAATTAAAAAATAGTAAATGATATTTTACCTTAAAATGAAACTAAATTAAGATGATACATGTTTTTTTTTTTTTTTTATTTTTTTTAAATGTTTTTTTTTTTATTTATTTATTCATGAAAGTCAGAGAGAGAGAGAGAGAGAGGCAGAGGCAGAGGCAGAGGAAGAAGCAGGCTCCCCGCCTAGCAGGGAGCCCGATGCGGGACTCGATCCCAGAACCCTGGGATCATGACCTGAGCCGAAGGCAGACGCTTAACCATCTGAGCCACCCAGGCGCCCCAAGATGATACATGTTTTTATACTCAGTAACAATCAAAATATAATCAAAATTCTACCTAATTCTTAGAATGGACAAAAATTAAAAAGAATTCAATTGCATCACATATGAAAGTTCTGAATGACAACATCCTTCGTTTTCTATTTGGTCTTTACAACAGGATCATAAAAAGTACAAAAATATTTGAGATATTCATCAATTTCCCCAAGGGCTTCCGCTAATCATTTGATAATCAAATAATTCTCTTTAGAAGCCTCTATCGTGTCATTATCCTTATTATTTTCTCTTCAAAAGTATTAAGCAGTCTCACTATTCCAATTCTAATTTGTCAGTGATCTTGCCTATGGTTTGATCAACTCTCCAACAGAGTCTTGCAAAATCAGCATTGTCATTTGTAACTGATTTTTACTGTATTTGCATTGTATTATTTAGTATTTATAATATCCAAAAATCAGTAAGATAAGTAAGTCAGAGTAGTACTTAGCTCTTGATTGGAGAATTAACTTTATAAAGGGTCAATTCATTTGTAAATATGTTCCTATTATAATGCCATTTACCTCACTAGTTACAACTTTTCTAATTGGTAGGACACAGTCAATAAACATTTAGATTATGTGGACCCTTGTTATTATCTTTGCATTGTTCTTGGTAATTGTCAACCCAACTTTTTGTCCATGATTGGTCTAAGGAAACATCTACATGTAACCTCACAAAAACAAAAATTACTTGATTGCTCAAATACTTATTAAGGTAATAAGTCAGCAGTGAGAAATTCTCATGCCCTTTTAGTAACCCTCACAATTCTGATCCCAGACATGCAATTTATGGATAGTATTGTACTTGTCTCTGTGGTGACGGGGCCCAGTCCAAACTTCATGACTCTGAGGGGCAACTCACTATAAAGTATTGCCTTTAGATATTGTCACTGACTTCTTGGTTTATCCTGCACAGAAATGTAATCAGAGTGAAAGTGCCTGCTTGGGTTGTGGCCCAAGGAACTCCACTTGGATCAAAGAGAACTACCATGATCTAAGAGCCCAGAACTCCAGATCCTAGCCCTTTCTCTTCCACTAACTAGGAGTGGAATTTCATAAAACTCTCCGTGACCCCTGTTATTTCAGTTTCTTTCTCTGTTAAATTGGTTAATAATCCATGCCCTCTTAATCCCTGTGATAACCACCCCTGAAGATGTCTGTGTCTTAAATCCACAAAACCTGTGAATTTGTAACTTTACATGTTAAAACGGATGTTGCCAATGTGATTAAGGTAAGGATCTTGGGATGGGGAGATTATCCTGCGTTTTCCAAGTGGCTCCGATGTAATCACAAGGATTCTTATAAGCAGTAGGCAGGAGTGATGAGGGAGCAGAAGGCAAGCTGAGGACAAAACACAAGCTGACACCCTGCAACCCTCCCCCCCACACTCCCAGGTGGGATCTGTGTGACATTCCTCGGGCACTCCTGGCTGCCCTAAAGCTAAGGGAAGGGAAAAACAAATGGTTAACTAATAGAGATCATGGTACTGCAGGACATGAGTCTCCCTCAGTTTACAAATGTCTTAGTGATTTACAAGAGAAAAGCATTCTTATCAATAGCCTAAATTCCAGAGACCCATAGATTCAATTTCCTGGAGCCCTAACATCACCTACCCATCCATAGTGGGAAACAAAGGTAGAGGGAATGTAAATAAAATAAAATTTCCTTATAACCTGAAGCCCATTGACAAGGACTTGTGATAGGCAGAGTATAACATTCCTCCAAGAAACTTCCAACTATCTTAATGTTAATGCTTTGCTAGAGGGAAAAACCACCTTAACTTGACATTGGCAAGGCCTCCAATATCTTGTAGGTCCTCTTTAGCATACAACAACAGTTCTTTTGAAAACCTCCCTTTTCCTTACCTCCCCAACTCCTAAGTATATAATTAGTCACCCCTTACAACCCCAGGGCAGCAGCTCTTTCTGCCCACGGGTCCTGTCCCCGTGTTTTAATAAAACCACCATTTTGCACTAAAGACATCTCAAGAATTCTTTCTTGGCAGTCAGCTCCAGACCTCACCCCACCAAACCTCACACCTATATTCCAAAACTATATCAGGAGGATCAGAGTGAGCAGCAGATGTGACCGTCAAAGCAAGAGGCTGGAGTGATGTGAGGAAGGGATCATAGCCAAAGAATGCAGGCAGCCTCTAGAAATTGAAAAAGGTAAGTAAATGGATTCTCCCCTGTCACTTCCACATGGAACACAGACCTGTTGACATCTTGATTTTAGATCTCTGACCTCCAGAACTGTGAGAAAATAAATGTATGCCACTAAATATTTGGTGATTTGCACGCCAGCGGTAGGAAATTAATACAATCTCCAAATGACTGTGAAGATCAGTAGGGCAATAAGTATGAGATTCCTCAGGAAAGTCAAAAGCAGTGTTTCAAAGCAAGATGATATGGGAGGTCATTTACTCTGTCTATAGATAATTAGAAAATTTCTATAAATTATAAACACTTATGAGCTAGAAAATTGGATGTTCCTTAGTTTTCACATGCATTAAAACTAGTGGGGATGAGCACTGGGTGTTATACGCAACTGATGAATTATTGAACACTAAAATAAATAAATAAAAATAAGTAAGTAAGTAAGTAAGTAAATAAATAAATAAATAAAATGCCAGCTCAAGCACCTATTAAAAAAAAACAAAAAACAAAAAACAAAACAAAACTAGTGGGGAAAGTACAACGAGAGGTCACATAGATCTCAGTTTTCTCAATCACACCACAAGGACCTCCAGGTACATTCTCTCTTATCACTCCCATGACCTTCAATCATTAATTATGTTGTACCATTTTACTCCATACCTTTTCCCCCTTTCCCCTTCTACGCTCACACCTCTTCTTCCATTATGAAAATGGTGGCTGTTGCCCTTTGTAGGGGGGGCAGTGGTGGGGAGGCCATTAAAAAGAGCCTGAAGTTATAACATCTTCAGGGCAACTTTCTCAGCATCAAAAGCAGCTAGCCCCACATATGGGAAGGAAGGATGGGGTGAGAGAAAGGGATAACTTGGAACATACCATAAATATTCAGACTCCAGCTTGGAAGTCCACAAAGGAAATCAATCTCACACATTTTTCATTTCCTGGTCATTACTTCTTTGGCTACAAAGTAACTGGTTCTAAATGCAATCAGCCTAATGTTTAAAAGTTTAAATGTGATACAGAAACATTTACAAGGTCAGGAATTATTACTTTGAGTATTATGTATAGTCCCTGGGCTAAGTGTGATATTGTAATTTATAATAAGAAACATATATTTGGTCTTCATCCCATTCTTGGCACAGAGCTCCTAAAACCTTTGGAATTTCCTTGAGTGTTAAGAGCAATCATGGTGTTTTTTGTATGTTAATGAGGTGACTTTTAGGAAAGCCTGTAGGTAAACTACGGATCAGGGCTGGTTGCCATAGAGCCAACCCTGTAAACAAATTAGAGGGTTGGAAATTTCAGTCCCACCCCTGACCTCTGACCCACAGGGAGCCCAGAGAGGCTCAAGATTGAGTTCAATCACCAATGGTCAGTGTTTAATCAACCGTACCTATGTAATAAAGCTTCCATAAAAACCCAAAAGGATAGGGTTCAGAGACCTTCCAGGTTGGTAAACACATAGAGACTTAGGGAGAGTGCCATGCTCAGAGAGAGTGCTCCCACATACCCTGTCCTACACACCTTTTCACCTGGCTGTTCATCTGTATTATCTCAACTTTGTAGTTTATTGTTCTGAGTTTGGGCCAAAATATAATGTCAGGCATATTTTGAATGTGTGTGAATAAACACACATGCATACACACACACACACACACACATTAATTTTAAACTTTTTTTTTTCCTTTTAGCACGTGTATTCATCTCTTTATCAGGTATTCTTCATTTGGCTATTCTGTATAGGCCGTTCGGTTTCACCATTGGTGGCCATGATGGCTAATTTTATGTGTCGATTTGGCTAGGCTACACGATCCAGATATTGGTCAAATACTTGTTACTGTGAGGGTATTTTTTAGATGAGATTAACATTTGAATCAATAGATTCTGAATAAATCAGATTATCTTCCTTCAGTTGAAGGCCTTAATTGGAAAAAGGCTGAGGTTCCCTGGGAAAGAGAGAATTTCTTCTCCAAACTGCCTTCAGACTCCAGGTGCAACATTAACTCTTCCCTGGGTGTCCAGTCTACTGGCCTACACTGCAAAGTTTGCACTTGCCAGATTCAACCAGAATAACATGAACCAATTTCTTAAAATAGATCATTGTCTCTCTCTCTCTCTCTCTCAACCTGACCACTACACTGGCTAATTAGAGTTCTTTAATTAAGAGTGAAGGAGCAAATCATAGTATCATAATTTTCTAACATTCCCAGGTTTGGAACCACTTTCTGAGCAATCTCAGATTTCTATAAGACATCACTAATGGTATCATGAAAGAAAAAGTAGCAAAATTAAAAGGTTTGTTCTGGTGCCTTATCCCTGTACCCCATCCCAATTTTGAGATCCAATCTATAACATCTAAACTCAGGAAGGTGGCAAAACTTAGAATGGTTTTAAACTATTTTCTGTTTCAGCATTCTTTGATATTACAAATATCAACACAGGATTACTATATAATAATATTCATATACCTCACCTCTCTCAACGGACAGGAATAAATTGCTTGATCGTTAACAAGTAAATTGAGACAGTAACAATCATTTAAGAATCCCACAGCCTCATTTTTCTTAGAAAAGCTTTGTTAGTTGTTTCTAATATATATCATTAATATTTACTTCATGAACATTTAATAAGTATAAAGCTGAAAGTGTCTTGATAGTCCCATAAAACTTACTTAACTTTCTCATCATTATAAGAAGTAAAAAATAAGCTATATCTTTTCTCATTACAAAAATAACTAACATTTTCATATTCAAGTTTGTTGCCTCTTCTGGTTTTTACCTAAATTAGATTGCCTGAAATGTACAGATTGCAAAGAAACATTTCTGCTTTCTCCTGGGACGCTGGCCCCGGTGCTACCTTGGGATGTTTTTGTTGTTCTGTTTTGTTTTCATTCCTGAGGCAGGGAAGGATGCTTATTCTCTTCAGGCCGGAGTTTGCTTCTGGCTATATAAAATCTCTAATCCAATATCAAAGCATAACTACTTCCAGAAGTTACTTGGCAAAACAAAACTTGCTTTTTCACTAAAATCCATTATCATCACAGGTAAAAAATATTATTCAGACTGATTCTGAATATGCTCAAAACATGACTGTTTCAGTTAACATATAGACTAAAATTTAAATGTATGAGCAATATAGTGTCCTGGAAAAGATCTGAAAATATAAGTGCTGCTTATGTGATTTAAACAACCAAAAAGAATAAGGTAAGTTTGATCCAAATGTCAAAGGACTGTCCCAAAAGTTCTTATCTCTAAATATTGTTGTTTTTCTTGCTTACCCATTGTTAAAATTTGCAGAATTTTCTGGAGAACTTCATGATATTGCAAATGCTGCTATGTAAGTTTTGCCAACAAATAGAATATGATGAGTTTGTTCCAATGTCAAAACATTGTACCAGTTACGATATGGAATTAGGAAAAACTAAAAAAGAAAAGATGAAAGAGGTGAAAAAGTATTTGGGCCTGTCTTCCCTTGATCAAAAACAAATTTTGGGCATTGGGAAGTGGGAAATTTTAAGCATGATAATAGGTTACATGTATGATAGTGTACTAACAGTATGGTATTTTAAGGTTTTTTTTTTTTTCTCACTTAAAATAAGAGTTACCACAAAAGTTAGGTACAGTGCTTACTCCTATCTTATGCACCTGGGGTGGTTAAGTTGCTCAAGGACATATAGCTGGTGAGCATCAAGACCAATATTTGACTCAGGCATTCTGTCCTTACTCCAGATAGGTCTTATAAAATTCAGTAATATACAAATATAGGAAAAGGTGAAGATACAAGTTTTTTAATTCAAATTCAGATGCATACTAGGTTTCTTATGGTCTTAAGACAAAGTGAAACAAAAAGTTAAGCAACATCCAGGTTTCCAAGTCATTCATGTTACCATATCACAAATAAGACTTAACACCACCATCTGGGCAATGGCTCAGCAAACTGGGCTATGCCTGGAGGCCGCCTGCTTAGCAGCTGGAATAACTTTCACTGATAAAGGGACCTCTGGGGGTCAAGACAGATACAACAGCGTGGGGGCAGCAATCAGGGTGGGTGTCATCTTTCAGTAAAAAGGAAAACTTCTTAAAAAGGATGTATGGGTGGTTAATGGCAGGAGTCTTGCAGAGCTAGAATTTTCTCTTAAGTATCCTCCAATACAAGCCTTTCTCTCAGCTGGCTGGCCTCTCTATTGTCCCCTATAAAATGTATGGATATTCCTCTTCTTGAGCCTTTTCTCTTTTTGTTGATTAATTCATTTCCAGAATCTATGGCAGTTTTTATTTTACAATGAAATGATGTTCTTTTGTTACCCCAGGAGGTCAACACCTTTGGCTGTTTTATCACATGTTGCCTGTTTACCTATGTTGCAAACGTTCACTGCATCTCATTCTTCCCCAAGATTTATAAATAACATTTTTTTTTTAGAAATATTGTGGTAGTACCTGAGTCATTTCTTACAATTTTTAAAAAGTTTTTTCTCTTAAAAGGATCAATTTCTCAATATGAGAAACATTTTCACTTCAGATGATGAAGAGTGGCAAAAGCAATGAGAAAAAGATGAAAAAGACTATTTAAAATGAAAATGGAATGCCTACCTCTCTTTCTATGACCTCTAAAAGTTTTGGGGTTTTTTGTGGGTTTAAATGTTTAATGACTATTTAGATCCTCACTAGAGAGTAATCCAGCTGAGAGCCTGACCATCTGTTCTTCTATGTCTTCAGCATTGAGGACAAAGTCTGAAGCACAGTTGCTCAGTCAATATTTATCAAATTAAATGAATGATAGTATCTTTTGCCCTCCAATACAGAGCTTCATTTAATATAGTGATTAAGCATGTAAATTTTACCTAGATAGAAAGTGAGATCATTGGATCATAAAATTTTAGAAGTGAAAGAAGCTCATAAGGTTTCTTTCTTGGTGCCCAGGATAATTTTAGATTATAGGAGAAAAGTACACATCGAGAGAATCTGAATCCACTTCTCAAGTTGTTGCTTTTTCCCTAGTTATGTGCAGTTTTTTCTGATATTTTAAAATCCAAAGTTTCCTTTCCACTCATATTGGAATAACTCTGTCCAATCTGCTTACCAGATGCCCTTGTACTAGCCTTGTCAAGACTCCATGTTAACAGTGTCATATATTTATCAGGCCCTTTTCTGTTCCTTCTTTTCCACTTAAATTAAAAATTTAGTGTATCTCAATTATAGGTAATTATGGCTCAGTTGCAATAGAACAATGCAAATTTCAGAGAGAAATGTTCAAATCACAGGTAGCAACTAACATTCTGGAGCTTTTAAAATAGAGACTGATAGGACACATCCAGAGAGCTCACCTCATTCAAAGATACTAAAAAATCAATCAATCAATCAATCAATCAATAAAATGGTTGAATTGAAGGATGTTAGGAAGACAGTCAAGGACCTGCCCCTATACCTGTTACACCAATGATTTCATTCCTATGGATTTTTATAGCTTCAAAATGCAAACACACTTGAGACAGGTCATATCTGCCAAGACCTTAATTATCATTTAAAACCTTATCCCTTGACATCATGCCTGAGGCTCAAAGCAGGTACCTAAAGGTGGGAGGGAGAAAATGGCATTAGAAGTAGTTTAAGTATGTCAAAGATAAAATCTATCTAAATCGACTGGATTTGAGCTCTTTCTCTTCAGGCTGAATAAACCTTTTGTACAATTTTATGGGACTTATGTGTATTGCAGTTACACGAGTGTTTTATTATTCCCTTTAGCATGTGTCCTCTGTGTGGGTAGGAACTGTGTAATGCTTCTATTTGTTTCCTCAGTTCCTATTCAGTGCTTCGCATGAAGCAAATGTTCATTTTATGTTTGTATATTAAATTTTGCTTTGAGCCATCATTACTTTTGGTAAATACACTCTTTGGTCACATTTAGAATAAAAGAAGAACAAGCAATAGTCCATGGACTTGGGCTAATTAATCACAGAAGCACTAATATTATAAAATACATCAGCCATAATGTGTGACAGCATCCATTTTGTTGATTTTCTTTCTCTAGATACAATTAAAAAGAAAAATGCAGTTAAGTCTGGCATTTTCAACTTGTGAATTTTGCAATTTTGACCTTCAAAGCTTCATACTTTCACCAGCAACTTTTGCAAGCCACTAGTTTCTGGTTTTATTTAATATGTCCAAATTAGATTTAACAGAACTCAGACCCATTCCAGCACATCAGGCACAAAAAAGTCTCTTTGATCTTTTTGCCACTTTTAAGAAACATCTGCATCTTTGTAAAGATCTAGCAGGATGAGCCAAAAGTTTAAGAACAGATACAGCCACATGCAGGAAGATAGAATCATTAGGGGAACCAACTCTCCTTGTTAGAGTCCCAGAGACCAGCAAGAAAGCTGGCAGTATCTAAGACTCTAGAAACCAGAGTCATTTCTCAGAGTTGGATGATAGAGGTGACCCATCCCATCATCCTATCAAACAGGATAAACTGCTATCATCATCAAAGGACAGAACAGTAGAATTGGTTTTTCAGCTATCCAAACATTCACTTCACAACTGAGGAAATTCACAACCAAAAAATTCATCCTTGTACTTTGTCCTTTTCTGACTTTTAAAGATAAAGCTTAGACCTTTGTCAAAATGCCTCTTCTGTGTTTTATTCAGGCTGACAGGGAGAAAGAGCATCTGGCATGAATATCTAACACGTATCTCCACGCATGTGGTGAAAGTGCTCAGCTACTGCATCTGCCTCCCTTACAAGGCTCGAAGCGCCCTCAGTGCTTCATAACCCTCTGGGCGTTCCACAGCTCTCATCACATGTTGAGCTGAACTCAAAATTTTTTGTTCCAGATAAATGCTGGAGTGTGCCATGTAAAATAAGTTTCAAACACTTCTCCTTTTGAGCAGAGTTTTGCAGATGACAAGATGAAATTTCGGGGAGTAGCTCAGATATCCTGGGTAATAGAGAGGCCATGAGGGCCAGCTCAAACACCAGGGAAGGGTTAACCTCTGCCTCCCATCTCTGCCCCTGCTCTGAGGTTTACTTTTCCCAAGCAGGTGGAAGTGGACCACTGAATGAAGGAAAAAGCAAAGTGGCGGCTGATAGGCAGCAGAAGTTTTCAATCATAGCCTCATCTAGGTTTCTAGCACATGTTGTAGATTGAGTGTTCTGTGACACCCAAAAGGCATGAACTGAACAGGAGGTTGGGCCAAAACTTCTCACGACTTATTGAAAACATTTCCAGGTCTTGGAAATGTATCCTAATAGGAATTCCTGTCATTTCTGGAAAAGCCAGACAAACCAATATGTTCTGAGAACCCAGAGACTTCCCTCTCCCCTCTTAGCAAGAAAGACATAGTAGGGGGCATTAAGCGTCTGCCTTCAGCTCAGGTCATGATCCCAGGGTCCTGAGATCGAGCCCCGCATCAGGCTCCCTGCTCAGCGGGAAGCCTGCTTCTCCCTCTCCCACTCCCCCTGCTTGTGTTCCCTCTCTCACTGTGTCTCTCTCTGTCAAATAAATAAATAAAATCTTAAAAAAAAAAGAAAGAAAGAAAGAAAGAAAGACATAGTAGACAGTCCAGGCAGTACATACTTGAGAATAAGCTGCTTTCAGAATTTAAACAAGAGGAGATAAACTCTTACAGATTATCCTGTACTATTCTGATTTGTCATGCATATATGTGGACATATGTGTATTTATGTTGTACATCACCAGCTGGGAAGCAAAAGATCAGGATTCTAACCTAAGCTCCCCTCCTCAAGGAAGGTCACTAAATGATTTCTGAAGCTCCTTCAAATTCTAAATTATATTACTATTTCATTTTATTTTTATCAACTTTATTGAAGTATATTTTAGATACAACAAATTGCATGCATTTCAAGTGTGCAATGAAATGGATTTTGACAGATGTACACACCCATGAAACCACCAACACAATCAAAAGGCAGAATATTTCCATGGCCCCCAAACAATTTCTGGTGCCCATTTGTAGTTAAGCCATTCCTCTATCTCCAACCCAGCCAAACACTGTTCCATTTTCTGTCAATATAAAGGTTTTGTATTTATGTAAATGAAATTATATAGTATGTACTCTTTTATGTCTGGCTTTGTTCACTCAGCAAAATGATTTTTGAGATTCATCCATGTGATTGCATGCATCGGTAATTTCTTTATTCTAATTGTTTTGTTTTGTTTGCTTTTCTAACCACGCATCTGCTGATGGACATTTGGGTTATTTCTAGTTTGGAGCTATTCTGAATAAAGCTGCTATAGACATGCACAGACAAGTCTTGTGTGTTTCTCCTGGGTAAATACTTAAGAGTGGAATGACTGGGTTATATATTCATTGTACATTTAAAATTTTAAGAGTGCAAAATTGTTTTCCAAGGTAGTCATCGAATTTTACATTCCCACCATCAGTATATGAGTTCTTACATAATCTTCACCAATGCTTGGCATTATTAGTTTTTTCAATTTCATCCATTCTAATGTGTGTGTAGCTCTATCTCATTTCTTTCTGCATTTTCCTGATGGCTAATGATGTTAAGCATCTTCTCATGCACTTATGGCCATTACTTTATATTATTTTATGAAGTGTCAGTAAAGGTTTTTTTTTTTATCATTTTCATAAGGTTGTTTTTATTTTTATTGTTGAGTTGTAAAAGTTAGTTATGTACTTTGGTGAGAAGTCTTTTGGCAAATACACAGATTGCAGATATTCATTCTTGATCTTTGGCATGTTTTTGTTTTCTTAACCGTGTCTTTGGAAAAGAAAAAAAATTTGATAATAAAGCTGAATATATATTTTTTATGGCTTATGTTTTTTGCTTCCCAAAATTACAAAGATTTTCTCTCTCTTTTTTTTTTCCAGAGGTTTATAATTTAACTTTTTATTTTGAGAGAATACCAGGTACACAGAAACTTCTCCCAGGTACTGAGATTTCCCAAGGACCCCTCACAGAGCTTTCCTTAATTTTAGCATCTTTTGTAATCATATTACAATTATCAAAACTAAGATGATAAGATTGGTAAAATAACTATTAATAACCTTTATTTGGATTTCACCAGTTTTTACCCTAATGTCCTTGTTTCTATCCCAAGATCCCATATTGCATTCAGTTGTCAGGTCTCCTTTGTGGAAATAAATGAAGACCACCCAAATAAGAACAAGCAAAAGCTATAGCTATAGCAAGGCGGTCAGCCACCATCACTTGCATTTGGCAGAGACTCAAAGATGGGCAGAGGAATGAGAAAGCTTATGGAGGGAGGAAAAGATAGACTTTAGGTATGCCCTGATTGGAAGCTGTTGGCATAGGGAAGCTGCAGTTGGGCATCATATGTGATTCCTTAAAGGTTGACATTTGGCTTTTCCAGGTTGGTCCTAATTTAGAAGCTGGGGCAAAAATTACAGAGGTTGTTGGATATTAATCAAATGCTGGTTTGGGAGGGTCAGTTGCTTTGCTACAGGGATACAGTTTGGCTTTCTGGACTGATTGTTACTGATAGTAGTTTGATTTCCTAGACTAGTTACTATCCGTTATGTGTAGTCTACACTGGCTGCTGCAGATTGTGGGTCAGAGTTGTACTTTATACATGATCTGACTGTTGTCCATTTGTATATTCAGTCTCTCACTCTTGTCTCTTCCAAGGAGTGATGGTTTCCCAGTCTTCCTTATGCTCTGTGACCTTGGCCGTTTTGAAGATGGCTCCTTGGTTGTTTGTGTTTGCCTAATGTTATTTCATGATGAGATTGAAGTTATGTATTCTTGGCAAGAATAACACTGAAGCGATACTCCCTTCTCAGTGCAGCTTACCAAGGGCTACATAATGTCAACATGTCTTATTATTTGTGATACCTACGATCATTTGGTTAAGGTGATTTCTGTTGAATTTCTCCACTGTAAAGTTACTATCTTTCCTTTTGTAGCTACTAATATCTTGGGGGAAAAACTTTGTGACTATGCAAATAACCAGTTTCTCCTCAAACTTTCATCCACTAATTTCAGCATACATCCCTGATCTTTCCTGCAAAAGTTCTAACGAAGATTGTCTATTTCTTTCATTTCTTATACATTTATTAATTGGAATTGTTCTGTAAGAAAGAACTTTTCCTTCTCCCTTGGTATTATTTATTTATATTCAAGTGTATTCATGGAATATTTTTTGTTGTGTGGATTACACAATAATACTATCATTATTTATTTTGTTGTCAGACTATTTTGGATTTGGCCATTGGGAGCTCTTCAAGGTTGCTTCCTATGAACTTTTAACATGGTCCCATCCTTCTCTGAACACTTTCTTATTTTCTGGCACTAACATCTGCTTTTTGCTTATCTTGTATTTTTTCTGTCCCAGACCTGGAATCAACTCTATCTCCTTGGTTCCATTTATTGAGAATGCTATTTACATCCACAATCTGGGTGTTATATACGCTAATTGGATGTGAGTGAGGGGGGTGTTACTGATTCTATCCCTTCTCAGTGGACAAAACCAGCAGATACGTGTATGTATACTAACACACAGAAATTTGTATTTATTACTCTGTCTAGCTATGCCTGTATATTTGTCATTCCAATCAAACATATGTCTATTTACCACCCACTGACAACCTTTATTTTATAATTGCCTAATGCATTCCAATACCATGCATTTTAGACCTTATAAGACAATGTTGTAATTTTTGCTTTAAACCATTACATTTATTTTAAAGAAATTAAGAAAAAAGCATCCTTCATATATACCTAAATATTTGCCATTTCTGATACTTTTCATTCATTTCTCAAGATTTGTGTTTCCTTCTGGTATCATACTTCCTTTCAGCTTGAAGAACAGCCCTACTTGAGGACAGACCTGCTGGTGATTTTTGTTGTTACTGTTTTTTGTCTTTGCTTGTTTTTTGGTTAACCTGAAATATCTTTATTTCACCTTCTTTCTTGAAGCATATATTTTGCTGGACTAGAATTTTGGCTTAACAGATTTTTTTTTTCTTTCTGTATTTTGAAGATTTGATCCATAGTCTTCTGCTACAATCTTTCAAATCATTTTTTTTTTCTAACTGCTTTCAAGATTCTCTTTCTTCGGTTTTCAAGCAAATTTGTTTTGATGTGGCTAGGTATTATATTTGTATTTACTAGTGGCTCACCAAACTTGTAAATTTGATGTTGTAAAATTAAGTCACCAATTTGGTATGTTTTTGACCATTATCCTTGATATGATTATTTTAGCAGATAGTTAGATTGATTAGTGGGCTGTATTGCCCAGTTCAGTTCTCCTATCTTTAGGGGAAGCTACTTTGATTTTGCCCTATGTAAACATGATCTCAGGGTCAATCAGAAATTAGGGTAGAGGCTACAATTTAGGGTTCCTTTTTTTTTTTTTTTTTGGCTTTTTTCCTCTTTGGGACTTCTTCCCCACACTATAGAGGTCATGGACACCCTGGGCTCTGTCTTCTGACTCTTTAGTTGTCCTTTACCACCTTGCACCTGTGACTGAGGCTAGCCTCAGGCTCAGGTCATAAAAATAGGAAGCTCAACCCATGACAACCTTTTCTTCTGAATTCCAACTCACCTCCAATATACTCTGCTTTTATCCACTCTCCAGGTCCATCAAGTAGAATTGTGTGTGTGTGTGTGTGTTTTCTCCAGAGTATATAGTTGTTATTTGCTGAAGAGTCAATCTATTATAATCTTATTCTATCATAGTAAAGGCAGAAATCCCCCAAATTCTGTTACTTTATATATCAATACATTTGTGTGTATTTTTTTTAATTTTATTTTATTATGTTATGTTAGTCACCATACATTACATCATTAGTTTTTGATGTAGTGTTCCATGATTCATTGTTTGCGTATAACACCCAGTGCTCCATTCAATACGTGCCCTCTTTAATACCCATCACCAGGCTAGCCCATCCCCTCACCCCCCTCCCCTCTAGAACTCTCAGCTTATTTCTCAGAGTCCATAGTCTCTCATGGTTCATTTCCCCCTCCGATTTCCCCCCCTTCATTTATCCCTTCCTACTATCTTCTTCTTTTTTTTTTTTTTTTAACATATAATGTGTTATTTGTTTCAGAGGTACAAGTCTGGGATTCATCAGTCTTACACAATTCACAGCGCTCACCATAGCACATACCCTCCCCATTTGTGTGTATTTTTGACAAACTAAACTGTTGTGTATGCTACTTATTACTTCCATTTACTTGTTTTTCCATAATGTTAATTTTTGTTTTAAACCAGGTTCTTTCAGCGCTATTATGTAGAGTACTCACAACTTATCAAGTATTTTCACTTATACCATGTTTACTGTTTCAAAATAACCCTGTGAAAAAAATAAAGTAGACATAATTTTTAACAGTTTAGAGAAAAGGAAATTAGGATCCTAAAAATTAGAAGATAACATAAGATCACACACCTGGTGTGTATTCATTTGTCTGTGTGTGCGTGTGTGTGCCCTCCCCCCACGTGCATGTGTACAGAGAGGAAACCATCAATTTTTAGAGCAGGAACAACCTAAAGAAACCTTAAGGATAATTAAATCCAAGCATTTATTATGACAGGGTGGAATTAGATTGCTTCAGTGACTTTCAAAGCTTGATAACTAGTCACTATCTTACTCTGTCTCAAGGATCAAACTATAATGAAAGGGCATACGTGGGAATAAAAAGGCCAATATCAGTTCTATAGAAGGAAGGACTTTTACCAAAAGCGCCATATAAAAATGACAAACTAGAGAACCATACATTCTCCATTAATTTAGAGGCATTTAAGCAGAGACTGAACGTGTCAGGGAAGCTGTGGAATATATTGAGGCATTGATGGGTCACTGAACTAGATAGTTGTTAAGGTTCCTTCCAGACCAGAGCATCTACGATTTGACAATTCAGTGAATATTACGTTGTTTCTAAGAGTGCCATTCTTTCATTCTGACTCTATCATCTTGATGACACATTTGGGCATATGTGCCAAAGAAATGATTTGTACAGTTGTGGGGGGATTAGTATTCTTAGCATGTAGTGTTTGCAGTTTTTTTGATGCTGCCTAAGAAAATATTTTAGAATACCTGTCAATAGCAGATGTGGATTTCATATGAGCAACCACTTTCAAAAGTTATTACTTATTCTTCTTTGCAAAACAAATTTAACTAAATTTATATTCTTATTATAAAGTCAATTGTTATATAAAACAGCAGAACTTTCTTGTTATAAATCAAACACACACACAGATACACACATGTATATAGAAATATAGATATGTGGGTCAATGTGTGCTTTGGAAAATATTCCTTTGAATTTATTATTATGAGTGTAGTTTGAATTTAAAAGTTTTAGGCAAAGAGAAAATGTGAAAACTGTAATTGCTAGTATTCTTCTATAATTCAGTTTATTGTACTCATGGGCCACTCCCTTTTTTCTGGTAGGACAATAGTTCTCAGAATATGGCTGAGGGAGCCCTGCAAGTTCCCAAGACCATTTCAGGAGTTTTTCAAGGCCAAAACTATCTCCATAACAATATGAAAACATTATTTGCCTTTTTACTTTTATTCTTGTACAAGTATACAGTCAGCTTTTTCAGAAATCACAAGCCATGTAGAATGTCATTTGCTTTTTGCTAATGGAATATGTGCTTGTGTATTCTTGTTTATATGGTAATATGTTGAATATTACCATATAAATATATGCATTTTCATATATTAACCCAATTTTTAATTAGTACTTAGACTATCCTATCACTATCACTGTTTATACTTCTTGTAATCTTTGTAAAGTCATTATCATTCAATAAATCTTATGTTGAAATCCTGAAATCCTCCTTGTATCTACAAGTAAATACAAAAAGAAGTGAAGTTGTCTGGATTTGTATAATATTTTTAATGTTTTGAAAAATGTTCTAAACTTTTAAGTATTATCTAAAGCTTATTATCTTCGAATGTAATAATAGTTTATTTTGAAATCAAAGAAATACATTTTTCTTATATTTAAGGAGTGATTATTGACTAAAAAGAGATAAGAAGATTCATTTTCTCAACCTACAGATGTACCATCTATATCTAAAGATGCTGAGAACAATAAAAATAAAACTTTCATATTAGAGGGCTATTTGACTCATGGAAGAGAAAAATCCATTCCAAAGAACTTGGGTGAAACTATAACTGAGAAATAAAATATGACAAAATGCTATTTCCCTCATCTTTAGATATGCTAATAATTTTCTTTATTGTATCTTTTGAAAGAGAATATTTTCAAATGATTTTATAGTGACAGTTAAGTTTCAATGTCATTTTGAGGCCAAACATTTAGAAGTTAAAGCAAAAATACTTAAATATTTAAAAGATAGTTGGGTTGAAGTCTTTAATAGCTACAACTATTTATAATAGCTTTTCAAACTAGAGTTTCAAAGCCACTGAAATATATTACAGATTATGTTATCATATTGCACTGGCTAGAGAAAAGCACACAATAGCTGGGGCTTAATAAAGCTTTGGACTATTGACATTGTTCAATGCCTCCTGATGAAAAATCAGTGAAAGCATTTACATCAGTGCCAATTTTCAATGTTACCATATCTTGTCAAATTAAAATTCTACTTGCAAGCATAGAGATGAGATCATATCTGCAGAACTGTACTTTTCCTTTACAAATGAATGAATTTATGAATATGGTTGGACTTGCTCATTTGTTTGTACTTATCTGGCATGGGCACCAACTAAGCAGCCAGGAAGATCTTGTTTTATATGAATGTTTGGCACCAAGCATAAGCAGTGCTGAAATATTCAAAGTGTTAAAAAAATATTCAAAGTGTTGAGTAATGTTTTTGAATTTCATAATTTTTTTGGACCTCATGGAAGAACTATGTTTACTTTTTCAATGATGGGACAAAACCAGTGATGGGTAAAACTGGTGGTGCCTTAGCATAAATCAAGGTGGTGGCACCCAAATGTATGACTGGTCATTGTATTCTTCACCGACTGGCACTTGCAAGTAAAAAAAAAAGAAAAAAAAAGCTAATTTTACTTAGGCATATCTGGTTGTTTGGATCTCCCTGAGCATCAGGGATAATGAAATTTGAGACCTGTTTTCTCCCTTGGAAAACTCAGGGGAGGCTTGAGAGATTTCACTTGAGGGTGGTTTTTATGCCTCCTTTTGTTATATGATTCCGTAATATATAGAGGTTGTGAGGGAGAAGGGTTTAGGGATGAGCAAACATGCTTCTATCTTCCCAGAAGTTAGTTGGTAAAAATATGAATAACTAAATCCATTAATCTTTTCTTGGAAGGCTAATTTTTAAAATAATTTTCAAACAGAAATTCATTATTCTTCTTTACAAGTATAGTTCTAAGTTTACAGACTTTCTGTTTTTTTGTTTGTTTATTATTGTTTTATTGATTTTTGTTAATTTTATTTATTGTTATCTTTCTCCCACTATAATGTAAGGCTCAAGAGGATGGGGCCAATTTCTATGCTCTATTTATTATCCTGGTGCTTAGAATAATGACAGGTATATAGTAGGCACTCAACAAATAAATGTAAAATGAATGATTTTTATGTTCAACTTGTCTGAATTTTCTTATATTTTCTGTGAGCTATGCTTCAAATGAATCATCCTTATTAACAACCATAACAACAACAAAAAGTCTATTCAATTATGTCTGCCATTATTTAAAAAACAAACAGAATTTCCTTTCTTTGGAAAACAGGGAACTTTTAACACTTTTTCTGCTTTTTAATTCTCTTTTTTGAGTTGTGATTTATTGCATTAAATTAGTGATATCTCATTGCTTCTTCCCTTTAGATTGCTCTTTAATATTTTTGTCTATTTAGTCTTCCAGACTTATTTAATAATAAATATGTGTTTTTAAATATAGCTCTATCTAGTGGGTTAAAATGTAAAATGTGAAACATGTAAATCCATGTTTATAGGATGCATAAGTAACTCAAAGACATTAACAACCAGAAATGTCATTATATTTGTTATTCACTGACCTTCTCTGTGGCCAATGCTTTGCTTCCTTCTGCTCAGGATATTAAGTTCCAGCCTCACCCTGATTAGTCCTACCTAATTGAATCAGCTTGGACCTGATTAAAATCTCCTTCCCCTTTGGTTAAAGACTTGGAAAAAATCTCCTCCCAGTTTGCAATTATACTTGTCTTCACATGCATAGCCTTCTCCCCTAGCACATCCACAAAAGTGTCAGAGAACAATTAATCTACTCCCTGTCGTGTCTGGCTATCCAACTCTCTAGCTTTCTGGATGTCTTCCCAGCCCTAGTTCTTACCTAAATCTCCTGACTGGTTTAAAGACTGGTTTAGAATCACTTCATCATTGATGGAAATTGTTCCTCTCCTTGCCTTGTTTTATCCAACTCTTTCTGCAGTTAAACCCATTTATGTCTTGTTTTATATATACCCCTCAGTCCCCAGTTTGGAGATCTACAAATAAACTAACATACACCAATGCATATTTATTCATACAAATACTGTATGAATACAGTACGCCTACAAGCACCAAGATCAAACATGAGCATTCAGGTCAGCTTCTTTGGGTACTCATGCCAGTTTGGATCACATTGGAAAAGGTTAATTTGGATGGCTGGCCATACTCTTGAAGGGGACAGATAATTTTGTTCTTCCATATTCATAACACCATACAGCATGTATCAAAACTATGGCTACATTGACTGATGTAATTTCCTGTGGAGTTTATTTATTTATTATCATCATCATCATCACCATCATTTATATAAGTGTTTACTTGCATCATCATCATCATCACTATTTACATATATGCTTACTTGCTATTTCTTTGCATTATGAACACAGCATGAATTTCATTAAATCAAATGCTCTAGAATATTGAGTGTATCTATATTTGCCAAATCCAACATTATTTTCCAAGCCACTAAATTTATTTCTATTTTAAAGAAGGGAATTCTGATGTTCAGAGCAGAAAAGTAATTTTTTCCTAATGGCCCACTGTATGTCAGTGATGGAGCTGGTAATAAAACTCTAGTTCTCTGAATCTCCAATTCAGTGCTCAATTGAAATTGCATTCTTCACTCAATGAAAGCTAAATGAGAAAATAAAAGTTACACTCTGATTCCACAGGATATGTCATGCCAGACTAATATCACCCGTTTTAGTCCTTGCAACCCAAGCATACTTCAAGTACTATTTACGAAATGGCCTGTGAAGGTCATTTTGTGCAACAATGCAATGTTTGAAGGTTGCAAGTCACCCATACTGAAATATTAACAAAACATATTTTGTGAGCCTTCTCCCCCTTGCTCATAAAATTCATAGACCATTTACCTACCCTAGTCTCCTAATAAGGTTATGAGAACTTATTCATTCAAACTAATAACAATAATGGTAAGTACTGCACTAAGTAGTGAAGTAGATTTTTTTTAAAAGTTCCCTGCCATTTGCCAAGCAATAACCATGATAATTTAACTTATATCATCCCACTGAAACTCCTAAAAATAACAGTGAGATTTGTATTATTATTATTATTATTATTGCCTTACTGTTGATAAAGACAAAGCTTTGAGCATTCAATTCATGTAATGAATTAACAGAACCAAGTTTCAAATTCCATTCTTCAGGTCAACATCTACACTGAGGATAAGGCATTATTCTAAAACCCTTAGATTTCAAATCTAATAATAAATATGAAACTGAATTTAAGAAAAAGAAACGATTTATTGTCATCAAGATCTTCTGTGTGGTCCAAAATACTCTACTAGAGACACAATGAAGCATTTGAAATTTGTAATTTACATTCTAAACAGGTATGCTATTTATAATTACAATAAAAAAGAACATATATTTTATTATTTAAGAGAATTCTAGCCACTTTGAAAGGGTTTAACAGATGCTTTTAAAATTTTTATTTTATTTTAATAGACATAATATTTACCAAAAAAGGATGCCATATGAATCACCATATAAAATAGAGATTAAACTAGGCAGAGAATTACCTTAGTTTGTTACTTTTCTTTGGTTAAATATTCATGAAGACAGTCATTATCTATAGAAACCATCATAAAGAAGAGTAAAAGTAACATAAGATTATTAAAATATTTAAAAGTAACTCAAAAGGCTTTTACACAGAGTCAGAAATCTTAAGAATAGAAAGGAAACCTGTCAAATAAAACTCTGAAACCAGATATTCTAAAAGACAACAGCTAGGAAATAGAGTGTTAATAATATATCAAGTCATTCTTAGAAGAAAGTAACTGAGAAGAAGGTCTATTAGTGCATAAAGTTTGAAATTTTTCATAATGGGTATATGCAATGGTTCTCAACCCTAGGTCCTTATAAGACTTAATTACAGAGCTTTTAAAAGATCATCTGTTGCTGCACATCAACCTCACTGATACTCCAATTCAGTGAATGGATCTGAAGTAGAACTCTTGAGTCTATAATTTAAAAACAGTCAAGCAAAGAAACAAACCTTGAAATATTTTGACAGGTATTCAGCAGTTGAGAACAACAACAAACAAAATGATCATATAATCTTAATTACACATGGCACATATTTTTAATATTCTATTATACTTTGTGATATGGGATTTACAAATGTTGCTTTCTTAGTTCAAAAAGAACACACAAGTAAAACAGGAAGGAAAAGAAAAGTATGTTTATCTCATTGGAAAAGCCACACAATAAGTAAGAAATAGTGGGATTACAAATATAAGGTTGTTATCTTGTTTATTTTTTTAAACCAAGTATCTTAGTATTATGTCTGATACTTGGTATAAGTATTCTGTCAGTACTTGGTGAATCAATTAATTATAATGGAAAATATTTGGCTATAATAAAAGAAGTGTCTCAGAAATTTGGAGAAGGGAAGGTTATAGTTGCTATTTTATACATAACTTACATGAAAACCTTCTTAGTGAAGAGGACCAAAAATAAATATACAAAGAAACCCATCCTGTTATGTTACCTTTCATAATATTGAATAAAAAGTTGACATATCAAACAAAGTCCAGATTCTAAAAATACAGATGTAAATTTATATTTACATTTTAATTTTTTAAAATTGAGATGTAACTATAAATATGACCTAACCACAAGGACTATAAGAAAAAAAGTGTTCTTCCTTAATTCCTAGCACAATGTTTTGTATATAAGAAGTTTCCAATATTACATCAGGTGGCTTTAGAGAAATGTGAACGTCTAAGAAATAAAATTCTGACTACTGAACTGGAAGCCATAAAAAGATGAACCAACTATAAAAAATAACATGGCTGCTGAGGGAGGTGTTTTATGAGCTCTGGCATTTAAAAAGACAAGATTATATTCAAAATATTAAATAATCAGCCTGTCATGGACACTTATCAATTGGAACAGAAGCAATAACGAACCAGTGCAGCTGAGCATCACATAGCAGTTTCATATCAGCTCAGCATATGGGCACATTTTAAAATAAGATGAAGTAAAGTGCCCTAATCAAGAATGATACACACACAAAAAAAACCCCAAAACTTCCATAGGAAGAGTTTGGGGGAAGTTAGGCTCAGGATAAGCTGAATTTCATAAGCAAATTAGGATGTCCATAAAGCCTCATAAAACTTCGTATAGCAGAGAAACAACAAACAAGAACCAGTATTCAGTATCTGAAGAGCTCGTTGTAGTCTTCACAAAGGAAAGTGGTCTTTAATTTCTATTTAGCTTCTGTCATCCTTGACAAGAATAGGAATTTGAAATTAGGTTAAAAGAATGAAGAGGAATTTGAAATTAGAAAGAGTAACAGCCTTTTAATAAGTCCAGTTGTTTAGGCATAGATCCATTACATCCTCATAAAAAAAATATTGGGAATGTGATTGTAAATGGTAATTTTAAAAAGTATGAAGATTTGCAGAGGACCCCGGAATTCTGGAAACTGACAAATAGAGGTGCTTTGTGAAGCCTTTAAAAAAGCATTAAGAATAACTCATGACATTCAAACTAATACCCGTTTTCACTCATTCAATAAACATTCTCTGAGCACTTATTAAATGTAAAGCCTTGGGGTGCCTGGGTGGCTCAGTCGTTAAGCGTCTGCCTTCGGCTCAAGTCATAATCTCAGGGTCCTGGGATTGAACCCCATATCGGGCTCCCTGCTCAGCTGGAAGCCTGCTTCTTCCTCTCCCACCCCCCTGCTTGTGTTCTCTCTCTCACTGGTCTCTCTCTGTCAAATACATAAATAAAATCTTTAAAGAAAATGTAAAGTCTTGTGCTCTAGAGTGAGGAGAAAGACGAATTTCTGCCTCTAGCAGGGATTGTAATATTATATAAACTGGCAATTCAGAAAATACTATCCATACAGTGAGACTTAAATTCTGTAAGTAAGTTGTCATATTACTTTGGAGAAGCTTAGGTAATATGGATTTGCTGAGCCTATATTCAACAGGCTGATATTCCAAATCCAAAAATGATATTAAAAATGGATAGAAGTCAACCTAGAACATAGTGTTTCTGAGTATTCCACATAGGGCTTTGTTCTTCATTCTTTCCTGTAAAGAATTTTGTATGACAGCATAGAAGCCATGAAGATTAAAATTGCCTAAAGCATAAAGGTGAAGGAAATAGCTAAAATATCAAACGACAAAATTGATTCAGGAGTACTCTGACCAATAATGAGTTCAAACAACACAACTGAATAAGAAAAAGGGTAAAGTCTTGATCTGGGAGCAAAAGAAACCAATTGTTTAAGGATGACATGGGGTAGACCTGGCTTGACAATAATTTTAAGTAAAGAGATTCAGGAGATTTAACTGGCCAAAAAATCTCAGCCAGGCAGTGGGAGAAACACCAGTGGGTCTGCTGGTTGCAAGGTGAAGACAGAAGAGACAGTACTGCTTCTGGGGGGAGTGAGTAGATCCAGTTGAAGTGATCAAGAGAGAACTTTGGTAACATCAAAACCTTGGGTATGGGAATTAGGCACTAAAGCAGGCGAGCCCAAAATAAAAATAAAGGAGGAGGACCAAAGACCAACTTCATTTACATCACAATTTTGGCTTGGGTCAGCTCTGTGAAGTGCTGATTTAATATGTGCACTAGTAAGAAGGGGCCAACATATAAACAAACCTCGAAGATTACTTCCAGTCCTCAGAAAAAGAAGTGTTTATTGACTGATAGTACAATAGTTGTAGATCAGAGAAACATTTCTAAGGAGTGGCAGGTGAGCTCAAGGGACAAAGGAGTAGTTTATTTTACGTTTGTGGATATATTAATGCCATCAATAAGTTAGATTAAATATATTCTTTGAATTATATAAATGAGGAGGAATTTCAGTTGGTTTAGTCCCATGGATATTTCTAAGACTCACACAAATTTAAAATTAACATAAAATATGACAGGAACTTTTAACTTCATGGGTTTTAGAAGTTATTAAGTTATTAAGTCTGGAGTAAATCCAAATCCATCTGGCAACATTAGTGATGCAATTCAAGTTTTTCATTATCAACATACAACTTAAAGATTTATTTCCAGATATAAACATGAATCTTCAAAACTTTAGGAGGTATGCCTGTTAAATAAGGTAGACATTTATAACTGGAAGATAGAAATCATCATTTAAACAATTACATTTAAAAATACACAGCTTATTTTATCATATGCTGAGAACTAGTTTCTGAATTATTGAAAAAATACAAACAGCAGATTTTATTTTTATTTATTATGTATCCCTCAAGTATTTCCTATGTCTGTTTTTCATAAAAATCATGAAGCCCAATGCTTTCCTATGTACATTCATTCTTTCTTTCTAAACCCAAATACATTTATTCAAGTTATTCAAAAGTTTAGTAGCAGAAAATTTTACACACACACACACACACACACACACACACTTAGGGAGAATGGGCCAACCTAAATAGCGTATAATGTAGGCTAATTTATTTCTACTTTTTTCTATGGAGTCCATATCAGTTAAGTTCTAAGAATTATTAAAAGACCAATTCTGTTTATTTTCTACTTGTTTCCTGAGATTCTTAACCAAGGCTTAGATTTTTATCATGACAAAATAAAGAGAACCTCTGGGGAGACTCACAGAAATGATATAGAAATGATAGGAGATTGGGCTAAAGGATCTGAAAGTCCGCCACATCCTCAAACTCAATGATCCCACCTTAGTTTTCACATAGCAGGTAGGCCACATAGTTGGTATTCTCTAGAATTATTATAAAAGTCAACAAAAGCCTCATATTCTCCCTGAGTAGGCTCATTCTGGGTCCTAATCTATTACAAAAAGAATAAAATAAATAAAAACATCTTTCTGCCCATATATTCTATCATTTCATCTAAGTCACTTTTTGGCTTACCACTTACTCAAAAAATTTAATCATTTATAGTAGTATAGCGTTCAGAGTAAAAACATAGATTCTGAAGTCAAACTGTCCAGGTCCCCACCTCAATTCTGTCACCTGTTAGTTATGCTCCTTGGGCAAGTTGCTTGGCTACTCTGTGATATAGCTCTATTTAAAATATGGATAATAATATTACCTACTTCACAGAGCTATTGTGAGAATTAAATAATTACATGTTTGAACATTGCCTGACACATAACAGATGCTGTATGTATGTTTGGTATTACCACTATCATCTTTCTAATTCACTTCTCTGAAAATAGGAAAATTGAGTAGAGTTAGTATGAATTTGTAACTCACAGCCTTCTGTTCTCTCTGTATCTCTTCTTACCAAAAATATAGCTTAGTAATATTATAACAGGGTAGAAAGTTAAACTCAAATTAATTTTACCTTTTTCTTTTAGCATTTTAAGGAATCATTCTGCTCATTTTTATAAAAAGGGAATATTTTTCTAGGACTAGATAAAAATAAATTCTCTCCCTTCCAAGAGGAAAAATTAGACAATTATGGTTTATGAAAATGTATCTTCAAGAAAAGGAAAAGTAGTTTTTAGATAATGATGTGGAGTCCAGTTACAATGGGTCACTGAGATTTTACCTGATAGACCATCAAATGCTATTGTGTGAGTAAATAAAAGAGTACAGGTTCAATGTGCATCAGTGCGTAGAGGCAAGGAGATTGGAGAGCCTTGGGTGGATAAGAGAAGTAGCAGATTACAGGGAAGGAGTACAGCAAACCCAGAGAATAATCTTAGAGTCCTTTCTGGAAAGCACCCAGTGAATGGGCTAAAGAAAGTACATTAAAAGTATATTATTTTGATGTCCATGAGCCATGTTGAAAGAGCCTATTTGACAGCTGATCAGTCTTTGTATAAATTACATAGGGACTGTTAGTGGTTGCTTCTAAACATTAGAATACAAAGGGTCTATTTCCTCTTTCTTCTATAAAAAGTAGTGATTTTTCCTTGGAGAGGGGGTTTACTTCCCCCGCAGTGTAGTAGCAATGCTGTTGAGGTGGGCCTGACAGACTTAAATCAGTCAAATCATCTCCTCACAATGGTTTGGTATTTAAGAATGAACCATAACCTGTTCAAGCCAGGAAGACCACACGGAAGTAGAATTTTTCTTCCACTACATGAATTGAACAGATAATATGAGGTGCAGGACTGCAGTCATCACAAACAAAGATCAAGGGGCCACCATGTAGAACTGAAAAAAGAACACTAGTGCCATGGAAGATGGAGCAGAGAAAGAAAGAGAGAGAGAGAATGAGATGGTTAGTGACTTATTCACTGTGCCAAGTCACATAAGCATCTTTTATCTGAACTGCTAAGTTAAAGAAGTCAATAAATTCATTTGTGTTGAGTTTTCTGTTATTTGCAATTAAAATACTCCAGCCAGTACAAATAGTAATTTCACATCCATATCGTAGGCTTGCACTGGACTAACAAATGATCAAGCATATAGTATTTTTGCTGACTGTGAACTACACATCTTGTTAGCTGATCCCTTTGCTAAAGTATGTCACAAATTTTTAATCAAATCCTATCTGATGACCCCACAAGAATCTCTGTAAGGTTGAATAAAGTATGCTAGATTAACCAATACTGGGATGGAACAACTGGAAAACATTTTTTTCAGTCATTTGTCAGCATCCTAAGTTCTAATCTAATAGTCATAAAAAGCACATAGTAGCTCCAGATCTATCTACTCATTTAAAGATAGCACTCTATAGGTCACACACACACACACACACACACATTGAACTATCATTCTACTGTGCCAAAAGAAAGGCATAGAAGTATCTTGTCATTTGCAACGACGTGGATGGAACTGGAGGGTATTATGCTGAGAGAAATAAGTCAATCAGAGAAAGACATGTATCATATGATTTCACTGATATGAGGAATTCTTAATCTCAGGTAACAAACTGAGGGTTGCTGGAGTGGTGGGAGGTGGGAGGGATGGGGTGGCTGGGTGATAGACATTGGGGAGGGTATGTGTAAGACTGCTGAATCACAGACCTTTATCTCTGAAACAAATAATACATTATATGTTAAAAAAAAAAAAAGAAAAAGAAAAAGATAGCAGGAGGGGAAGAATGAAGGGGGGGAAATCGGGGTGGGAGACGAACCATGAGAGACTATGGACTCTGAAAAACAAGCTGAAGGTTCTAGAGGGGAGGGGGGTGGGGGAATGGGTTAGCCTGGTGATGGCTATTAAAGAGGGCACGTTCTGCATGGAGCACTGGGTGTTATGCGCAAACAAGGAATCATGGAACACTACATAAAAACTAATGATGTAATGTATGGTGATTAACATAAAAAAATAATAAATAAGAAAAAAAAAAAGAAGTGGCCTATATTTACAACCACAAATGTTAGTCAGTCATGGCCATATCATTTTTCTCCTGTATTACTTGGAATAGTAATCACTTTTTCTTTCCCAGAATGATAGGAAAAACTGATGTCCGTAGCAAAATTCCATCTGTTTGGCCATGTGAGGTCTATTAGCCCACAAGATAACCTCTCTCAAAGGACTCATCTTCATATTCTAAAACATGAATTTAAAATCTGTTATTCAATATTATAAATAAATCTTAGAAATTCAGGATACCAAAATGGTTTCCGACATATGCCAAATTATTTTTATGGTAGCTAGTGTAAGAGCCTCAGTAGATACACATGTTTTTTCCTTCTTAACAATTTGGTATACTGACAGAAATATATTAGACCACCTCATCACATCCGGGACAATATTTGAATAATCATGTTAAAAAGCAAATCTCAAGTCTTCTAAAGAGTTTTAGAACTTTTAACAGATTGTAGAGGGTGAAAATAAGAAATTATGGCCAACCCCTCCCTACTTTGCATTCTCTCATATCACTTTCTAAATTTATCCAGAGGACTTTCCACATTTTAAATTGTGTGTGTGTGTGTGTGTGAGAGAGAGAGAGAGAGAGAGACGGAGACAGAGATGTAGAGAGAGAGAGGATTGTTTTTGCTTTTGTTGTGTTTTGAATCATTACTATATCTTCTTCTAGTATGTAAACTACTAAAGATCAGGGACAAAGTCTATTAGGCTGACAAATGGGAGGCTCTCAATATCTCTTTGTTGAATGTACAGATGAGTAAATTAATGAATGAATAAGTAAGTGAACAGGGTCATCCTGTATTCTACATGGATCTAACAATGAGGGCAAATGCTGCAGTGATTTTAGTGTGTTTAGATTCTTGTTGAACGATCTCTACTTTACAAATATTGACTGAACACCTAAAAATAATACCCAGCAGAATAATGACGTGCAGACCACCACACACAGCAGCATGGTCTTTGACAACTCCTGCTCTTCTGAGAGAACAGCAGGCTTCAGAACTATTGATAAATGGACTAAAGGGTTATGCTAAGAAACAAGCCTAACTGTCCCAGAGAGTGAGAAGGTTCCTGGGACTTGCATTTTTAATCCTAACTGAGAAAGTCCTGTCAAAGGAAAAATGCATTAGATGGAGCTAAAGCATGGAAGACCTTATTCAAGACTACTTCAGTAGGGGAGAGAGAATGAATTCACCTGTACTGAAACAAAGGTGAAGGGTTTTTAAGCTCTGGAGGATTAGGAGGGAAATTGGTCAATGGGATTAGGCCATCTGTGTTTGCTAGTTGTTGTTTATTGAAGTTAGGCTACCTCCACACAAAAACTAAGAGATAGCATGCTATCTTTCTTGGTGGTTACTTGTCAAAAAGATGACTCTCAGGTCCCTCCAGAAAGATATTCCTGAGTTGTGAAACTGTCAAGTGGCTGTGAAAAGATTTATCATCTCAAAGAGGCAGAGAAAATTTACAATGGAAAGTTTCCTAAAGTTAATGCTCTAAGAAAAGGAGGTCTGGGCCTAGAGTCAGAAAAAAACCTGTCTGCAGTTTAGTCAAACTGAGGAGAATGTTAAGATAATCATGATCAGTCCCAAGCAAACTGGGAAAACTGGTCATCTACTGGATGTTAGGTGTTGTGCAGAACTTCACTAAAAATTTTCTATAGCTAAAATTTGGGATATTTACATTTAGTTAATTCTCATGTAAATCTATGACTTGACTAGCTTTGTAGGCCTACTTGAGAAAATGACTTTTTTTTTTTCCCTTGGGAGATATTTATCTCAAAATACAAGAATGATTTTTGTTTCTATGAAATAGTTTTTAGAAACACTTATTTTTGGAACTTTGGTTGGGTTGTACTAAAATGAAGGTTTCTTATTCAGTAAAAACCTTTAAACAAATCACACAGGCACAAAGCATTTAATGAATGAATCTGTGTTCCATGATGATTCTGCTGTGCAATAAAAATTCTCTACATCCCAAAAAGGGCTTTAATTTATTGTTACACATTCCACCTCCTCATCTTAAATCTCACTATTATTTCAGATACTGAGAAAATCGAAGACCTGAGATTTGCTTCTTTTGAAAATGTGAATTACAAGAATGTGGCCTCATGGTCAACTTTGGTCATTTAAATAAACTCTGATGATAAGGACATGATAATTTGTATGTGGCTTGAAATAGATATCTGTTGAAAGGAGTCTTTCTGCTGTAATGAAAAATAAATCTCACAAGTTTCCAAGTTAAAATGAGTCAGTACTTTATGTAATAATACTCTGTATTGTTCATTTCCTATATTTTTAGTTCTTAGGAGAGTTCTGAGCCCATATGGTGAAGGAGCTAGACTCTAGAAATTCACTGAACCAAACACAGAACTAGGGACAATAAGGAAAACCCTTTTCCAATACCTGTGGCAAATTCATTGTTAGCTTGAGCCAAAAGAGTGAAATGAGAAAAAGCCTAGATATTTTTGTAAAGAACCAAATAAATTCTCACAGTCAAAATGTCAACAACCTTCAATGTTTATCATATTAAAAGAAAGACCATCACATCATCATGGCTTAAGACTACATTAACTTACTTTAGAGGATAAAAGAATGAACTGGTAATTCCAGGGTTTTTTTTCTCCCCGTTAATTCCAGGAATTCTACTTCTCTATAGGTTGTGTGTGTGTGTGTGTTTGTGTATGTGTGTGTGTAACAGTTTTGAGAAACTGTCCAGAGGCAATAAAATTTATTGTACTGAGAATTGAGAGAATAACAGAAACCTCACTGAGTATACTTAACGAATAGAAAATGTTTGGGTGAGTAAAAATACATCTAAATTGTAAATCAACTTTAATGGGTAAAATTTTAGGAAAGAAAATATGTTGAAAGTAAAAACTCAAATGAGGAGTTTCTTTAAATATATATATATATATATATATATATATATATATATATATATTGATTAGCTCATTCAAAAAATAGTTAATGACCACCTTCTACGTGCCCAGGCCTTAAGATAGGTAATATACGGGTAGGAATGTCATCTGAAGAAATAACATTTAACAAATAGCCTCATGCATGTATAAGCACTCCAACACAACAGAAACCTAGTTCTTGCTCTTGTAACACCTGGGGCAGGTGGGTTTGTCAGCAGAACAGCCCTCTTCCATGCCATCTTTCAGAACTAAATTGAAAGAGGCCCTGCCATTTTAATATATGGGTTCTAAGATCACCCTGGAAATTGTTTCCACTCTAGCTAGCTGAAATGGAGAAAAATTAGTGATGAAGGGTGAAGGAGAAAGACAGGGACATTTAATGGTCCAGGCTTGGAAGCAACACAAGGCTTATCCACTCACCCTGTGGATAGAACTGGTCAGCTAGATGCAAGAGAGTGTGGGAAATTTTGTCTTTTGCTTCCCATGAAAACTCCATAATATGAAGAGGAAACATGTTTTTAGTAGGCAGCTATTTCTTCTGCAATCTATGTCTCTCACCACCCAATATTGCTCTGTACCCCATCTCCAAGGAGGCAATTCAAAATCCATTCCATTTGCTGTGTTCACTAGGAAGTCCTACTCTGTATAAAAGATTCACTGTCTTTTCCATCAGTTCCCGATGTGACTTCTCATAATTTAATGACCTATGTTGACCACTAAAAGGTCAATTATTTGCATCCTCCAACCCCATGTGCTTATTTTATAAGGTGGAGCAAGGATAGCAATAAGAAGTACCATCCAAAATGTTAAAGAATATGAGATCACTCATCCATAGCAACAAGGCATCCTAGTTGGCAGTTATTGTGGAGGTCTCTACCATAGCAGTGTTGGAAAGTCCTTCATTTACCTAAATACTATTATCCGGAAGGAACTCTGTTATTCATCTATTGTCCTTCAGAGCCACATCTAAAGGGGGTTGCTGAAGAGTATGTCCTTCCTGAGGGTTGCACAGATTTCACAACTCCCTACGTGTTACACATACAAATTTGATAGCTAAGGAGTTGCTATAAGGTTTGAATAGTCAAAGATTTCTTTGGTCCAGGCTGACATTTCTTAGGAAACACAAGTCTTTCAAAAACAGTACCGTTCTGATTTACTTGTCTCCAGTCAGTACCAGGTGCCAGTAACCACAACTTATATTTTCTCCTAGACATAATTCTCAAGACTGATTTATTTCCTTGCTTCCATGCCCCTATGTCTCTCTCCATGGCAGCTACCTTGAGGCCACATGAAGTAACACACTTGAGTGGAAAGGAAGAATTTTTAATTTAAATCTTTCAGAGCTGGGTTCCTCTATTAATGAGAACCCTGGATAAACCTTTGTTACTTATGTCTTTTTTAAATCTTGTTTCCTAATGTTTAAGTTTCTAGGCTCTTTACCCTTTTATTTCTGTTCATGAATTAGTCAATTCTTGCTTATGCTCATTGTTTGTGTAGAATATCTTCCCAATTGCACTAAATAACAAATGACCCATGCTACTCACGTTTTGCTGTCCAACCCCTTCTGAGTTAAAAACGTAGGCATTTACTCTGCCTTCTGAGTAGTTGAAGGCAATACTTCTCTTTAATAGTAAGGTTAGACTTATTGCCATAAAAAATAGAACCCAAAATGTACACTGTTGTAAGTATAATAGATTATTTCTATTCATGTAGAAGCAGTGGATAGTTACACAGTTTAGTGGGGTCATCCTTGTTCACACAAATATTCAAGAACTCATTCTGATGGAGCCACTGACATTTTCAACATGTTGCTTTCAAGGGCATCTGAATTCTAACCATATAGAAAGTGCAGAAGGAATGAAGAAGCATGGGGGAGGACTTTAGTAGCTAAACCTTGAAGTGTCACGTGACATGTCTGTTCGTATCCCCTTGGCCAGAACTAGTAACATGGCTCTACCTAGCTGCAAGAAAGATAGGAAATGCACCACTTCCCACTGACAGCTATATGTTTCAGAAGGGGGAACACATTTATTTTTATTTGTTGATGAACAATTAGCCAAATATGCTACAACTTATTGACTTGATAGAGGAGAAGTGGAAGACATTTTGGGGTGGTTTGGTGGGGCTGGCTATCATTCAACACTTCAGTCAGAAAAAATGATATAAGAAACCTTGAAGTGGAAAGATCCTGTCTTATTGTTTTTATAAATATCTCAGAGAAGGCCACTGTGGCTAAACCATAGTGAGAAATTGTTAGATATCTTAAAGACTATATTGGAGTTTTTTAAAAAATTCTGTTTGCTATATGGAGAATGATGGTAGATATAATGGTTAGAAGGAAGAGACAATCATAATAATCTTGATAAGGCACTAAAGAATGTGCAGAAGAGAAGTAGAGAAGGATCCCATCTTGTATGTATCATTAGGCCATTAATTAGGCCTAACATGGATCACTTGGATTGTCATATCTTTGTGAGATGCAAGAAACTGCTGTCTAAAAACACAAGATGCTTATCAACCTAAAAGGAAAACTTGAAGGCAAGGACCTCATTTGGACAAAGAATATAATTTGTATTATTTTGTCTTTCCACATGCACCCAATATATTTATTCCCTTTGATTATCCTTTATTTCTTCATGTTAAAAACCTGCCTGCTAGTTATTTAAACATTTTATGATGAAAGGTATATGTATATTTTTCTTAATTGGAACTTCCCTACAGTGTAGGGAAACGAGTATTTTCATGTTTCTATATGGTTAGGATTTTCAAAGAAAAGAAAACTGGAAGCTGGATTATAGGAAAAGACTAGTTAGTTAAAAGATGAGTGAATAGATAGTGAGAGATATCAGAGAGATTTAAAGGATTTACATTCTTGGTATTTGTTTACATTTCAAAGGATGAAACCCAGAGTCATTTTTTACATTTCAAAGAATTTTAAACTATTAGGGAGCAAAGATTTCTCTCCCTTTTTTAGGAAGAGAGAAGTACTCTGTAGCCTATGTAAACTCCCACATTCACAATTTTGGGCTTCCTGTCCTGTAGGGCAAAAGATTCCCTTGCACATATATGGTCCAACTGGTCCTGATTGCATCACCCCAAAGGAGGAAGAATAGGACACAGAGAATTAACGTTATTGCTACAAGAGATAATACTCTGTCCCTAATCCAGAGCCCTGATCTTTGCTTTCAAGATAGTATAAATAAATACAGATATTAAAAATGTATCAGTTTATCAAAGGCAATCCTTTCAAAGATATGTACCACAGATGGGTGGAAAACCACCAAAGGAGAAATAAACATACAAGAGTAGCATCCACCTCTAAAAATAGCACCCATGAGAATAAAGCTCAGAACAAACTGAGACTATGAAGAATAATAAGAACACTATAAACGGATTTGTAGATATTCCTTACAAGAAGATGAGCAATGAAAGGGAAGGGTCTGTAATATCAAGAAAAGACTGAAAGAGAGTCTTTTAATAAGGAAAATAATGTGTGGTTTTTTTTTTTTTTTTTCACTAAAACAAATCATAGTAAACCAAAATCCTTTGCTGTTTGACTGGGGTAAAAAATCATATATAATGGAACTTATTTAGGCAAAGCATTTTGACAGTTACAATACTTTTGTAGGATTTTTTAAATAGGCTAGATTTATAGAGTTATTGGGTGAATATATGCCAGATTATAACTGCATTGCATTAATGATTAATAGTGTCCTATAGATCAGGAGAATGTTCACCACTGGCCTGCCGTAAGATTTGATCCTGTTTTACATTTTAATCACACCTGGCTGAAAGGCATAATGTACTCTTTTGAACAACAGAATTATGATTCAAAATTATTTCAGGTAGGTCAACCAAACTAGAATGAATAATAAGTGCAATTGCTAAGTTCTCACTTCGGTTCAGAAAGCTACTTACAAACTGGGGAGCCCTGAATTAATAGCAGTTGAATTTGAACCTATCTTTGAAATTAGAACCCAATATTTGTCGTGAAAGTTGGACTTTGAGGTAAATCCCTACGTGATTAGGTTTTGGTCCCAGCATTATAATGCAATAGCTGAGAAATGTGGAGGAAGCCACACAATTGCCTAAGCCTGTGACTTTCTCATTCTATGCATGGGATCAAATTCAGGAGAATTTCAGAACTATGTTCTGTTATTATGATTCCAGCTTTACAACATTGTATCTCTTTCTAGAAAGTTCACTTTGGGAGAGACATTGGCAAACAAGAGAGTATCCTGAGAACAGCCAGAACATAGCAGAATCCAAAACCTGAGTAATGGGACCTATTTGAGAACTAAAGACTTTTAGTCTAGAATACATAACACTGGGTAGGGAATATCATCTACCTAAAGTAATATTATATTGACATTAAAAGGGCATGTGTGTAGGGGGAAACATAGATAAGAAGTATAAAATTCAAATAGTGTATGTTAATTGTATTAATTGAATATTTAGAAAAAATGGCATAAATTAGAAAAAATGTAGCAACAAACATTTCAAGTCCATTTTTAACTGTTCGAATTAATTTAAAAAATTAGAAGTATTGCCTTACGGACAACCAGTTTTGCCATAGGAGAAAATATCTGGGACCAGCAGATAGATGTTAGTAACATAGAGTAATAAGAGTAAAACCTTTTCAACTCTAAAAAGAATTCTCTTAGAAATAAAGAGTGCCAAGTTCCCAAAAGTGTTTAAGTTGAGGCTAGAAAACCATGTAACTGAAGATGGGATTGCTGTAAGATAACCCCCATGACCTTTTCCAATACAATTCATTATTCTATTAAATCAGGCAAGTCTATGTGGAGAAAAGGTCAGGAATACAGAAACATCCAAATATGAAAAGATCTAGTAAAATTTGCAGAGGATAATGTTAGAGTAGAATCTGGAAATCATGTCTCCAGAAGGATTTTTCAGGAATGCAAGAATCAACGGATACTAAATGAATTTTGCAAGAAAAGCACTGGAGCTTGAACAATAAAAACTACTTGAAAAGAAAGTAAAATTCCAATATTAGTGCTTTCCCAATGTAACTGCAGATTTATGGGTTGAAATTTTCAAATCACTAATATATTTACAATTTTCATATTTTATATCACTGTGAATATCACATAATACACATAAAACAGAATGCATATCTGCCCATACACAGGTTTGTATGCCCATTTAGAAATAATCTAATTAGGATTTTCTCAGATGCAGAGAGATTTATAGGTTTTAAAATTTAGGATCATTTAGAATTATTTCAACCATTAACTACAATCGGAAATAGATAAAATTTTCTCACTCTGTTTAGCTGAAGGCCACATTTATTTACTTCTTATTTTATTTACTATTTATTTATTTTTCACATGATGTTTTCTCAGTCTTTTTGCCTGTTTCTTATCATTTGTCTTCAGAAGAGATTTCCATGGGACAAGGTAGACTATCACTGTAATTTCTAGTTTACACATTCAGTGAGCTTCATTCATTTGTTCATTTGGTTTAGATTTAGTAGACACCCAGAATAATCATGTATGATGTCAAACAGTGGTAATATTATGGTGACCTACTACTGAAGGCAAGTGATTAAAGTAAATGGTGAAAGGTGTTAAGTGCTATGATAAGGGATGTACTGAATGTCATGAATATACATAGCAGGGGCACTTGCCCTGGTATATAGCAAGAGCTGAGGCAGGAGGCGGTTAATGAAAGAGATGCAGCCTCAGTTAGACCTGAGGTCTGAAGAGGAATTATTCAGAGTAAGGTATTCCAGACAAAAGAAAAATCCCATATGAAATAGAGGTAAATAAGAACTGACAGGCACTAGGACCTGAAGGAACAGAATTGTGCTGGTGCATAGAATGCATGGGGGCAAAGCAGGTGTGGAAAAAAAAGACTATATAGTTGAGCAGCGACCATGCTTTTTAAGGCATATCAATCAATTTGATCTTTATCCTGAGAGCAATGAGAAGACATTGAAGATTCTTGTCCTCCTAAAGGCAGGATCAGAACTTGCTCTTGTGTGAAGAATGAATTTGAAGGACTAAGACTGGATCCAAAGAGATCATATGGGGGTCTACAACAGTCCATCATATGAATGATGGCACCTACCATGAGCGTGATGATCCTAGGGATGAAAATAAGTACAGTCTCAAGACATATGTTTTAAAGATGAATCCACAAAACTTTGTTACTGATTGCTTAAGGGGAGTGAGGGAGAAAAAGGAATCAGAGATGACCCCCACGGTGTCTTCTTAAAAAATAAATAGATGGTAGTTCCAAGGAAATAGGAGACATTAAACAAATAAACATAAGTTTGGTTTGCTTTTGAACATTTTCAGTTTCAGGCAGCTGAAAAACAGTAGAGATATCAAGGAAGAAACTACACAGATCTAAAGCTCAACCTACAGAGAAAATATTTGCAAATCTTATATCTTATAAGAAGTTATTTTTCAAAAAATATAAATAACTCATCCACTCAATAGCAAAAAACAACACAATCCAATTTAAACATGGGCAGAGGACCTGGACAGACATCTTTCCAAAGAAGACATACAATGGCCAACAGGTATATGAAAATGTGCTCAACCTCACTAATCATCAGGAAAATGCAAAAGTATAGTGAGATATCACCTCACTCCTGTTACAATGACTATTACCAAAAAGACAAGAAATAAGTGTTGCAAGGATGTGGAGAAAGGGGAACCCTTGTGCACTATTGGTGGGGATGTAAATTGGTGCAGCTACTATGGAAGACAGTATGAAGGTTCCTCAAAAAATTAAAAAAAGGACTACCATATGATCCAGCAATCCCACTTTTAGGTATACATCCAAGGGAAATGAAAACAGGATACCAAATAGGTATCTATACTCCCATGTTCATTACAGCATTATTCTCGATAGTCAGGGTATGGAAACAATGTAAATGTCCATTGATAGATGAATGGATAAAGAAGTTATGGTGTATATATACAATGAAATATTATTCAGCCATGATAATGTAAGAAATTCTGTCATTTGTGATAACATGGATGGATCTTGAAGCATTAGGCTAAGTGAAATAAGCCAGATAGAGAAAGATAAATATTGCATGGTGTCACTTATATGTTGAGTCTAAAAAAAATCAAACTCATAGAAACAGGGTAGAAAAGTGGTTGTGGAGGGCTAAGGGCTGGGGGGAAATAGGAAGAGGTTGGTAAAAGGATACAAACTTTCAGCTATAAGATGAACAAGGTCTTAGAATCTAATGTATAACATGGTGACAGTAGTTGATAACACCGTACTGTATAATTGAAATTTGCTAAGAGAGTAGAACTTAAATGCGCTTATCAAAAAAAAGAGAAAGAGATAAATATGTAAGGTAATGTGTTAACTAGATGGGAAGAATTCTTTCACAATGTATACATATATCAAATTACCATGATGTACACCATAAATACCTTACAATTTTCTATGTCAATTGTTCATCCATAAAGCTGAAATTAAAAAGAAAAAAGAAAAAAAAAGATCTGCACTAGAAATCTGGGTACACTGATCCATCTGCTATAAATAGGTTGTTACTGAAGCCATAGGAGTGTGCAAGATGATCCAGAACTATATAGGAAGACTGGGAGGAGAAGACCTGAAGCAGATTCCTGCCATACTCCAACAATTTAAGAGACAGGCAGAGGAAGCATTGCCTGGAAAAGTGGTCAAGAATAAATAACCAAGAACTGTCAGAGAAAACGAGGATAGTATTTTGGGAAGTGGATGGTTTCTCCTGAGACCTCTCTCCTTGGCTTGCAGGTGGCTGCCTTCTTGCTGTCTTTATATGGTCTTTCTTCTGTGTATTCCTGGTGTCTCTTCCTCTTCTTAGAAAGATATAAATCATATTGCATTAAGCTACCCCATCCTTATGACTTTATTTAACCTTAATTAGCTCCTTAAAGACCCTACTTTCAAATACAGTTACCTTGGGGATTAAGCTTTCCACGTATAAATTTGTGAGGGGCATAGTTCAGTTTATAACAGGTCCCTACCGGGAAGTTGTGATGTTGGGGTAGCTCTGACTTCCTCTGTCACCTACTCCAGTACTCTTTCCACTACACCGCACTATTTCTCTTTGATACTTGAATGGGAATGTATTACAAACTCCATCTAGAAAACTGTAAGATCTTGGTGTAAGATGATTTTATTTGTATTTACACCTCACAGAAATTACCATAGCACCCAGTAAGTTGATGATTAATTAAAGGATATAAGAATAATAATTTGTATCTATCCATTTCAATGTAAGTTATCATTTCCATTAGTTATAAATGGCCCTTACTATCTATCTCTACTGCCATGCACCCATTTTATAAACTGGAAATAGATACAAACTAGTGATCTTTTAGGAAGAATAAAGCCAAAATGTTTAGGAACAAGAAGTCAAATATAAAAAATACAGCTACTTAAGAAAGGAGAGGGGAAAGAAGATACATATGCATGTACTATCTCTGTTGCATCCATTCCCCTCTCTTTTATTCAGTTTCTGAGTTCCTTTATTTCACAGAAAAGCACTGCTGGAGATTATATGGAGAAGTGGTGGGCTGAACTATAAAGGACTGATGGCAGGAAAGGAAGGAGTGGGCTCATTGTGGACTGTAAACAAAAAGCAATGACAATTGACAACTTGGTGCACAGAGACCGATATCAGAACCCTGCTGAAAATCTAAAGTATTAACAATGTCTTTCAGTTTCCTTTGAGGAAATTTCCTTTTAGATTAGTGCTCCCATTTCCTACATCCTCCATTCCCTTTCAATATTTGGTCAGAAATGGGAAGCAAGGAGCTGAATTCACTGGTAGAGGAAAGAGGTTGAAGTGCAGATTTCGAATGCATATGGAGATGAAGCCCAGACGTATCAAGGGTACAAAGTCAGTGTATCAGATGATAATAGAAAGCCACATGTAAAACACAGGCCAGGAAATGACTTGATGTCTTACAGTGTTCAAACAGTCATTTTCTTATTAAGAAACATGCTCTTTACTAGCCACAGGAAAAGCTCCTTGCTACTTTTGCCTGTTGGAATGTAAGATACACATTTCATTGGTCTCTGTTCCGAAATCTGTGGCTTGAAACTTGGAGAGCAGAAAGGTCATTAGATTTAGCTGGCCTAAAATAATAATACTCCAGGAACCAATTTCAATTGTCAAGTAAAAGCACTGGCTCGAGATCTAAAAACCTGTAATTCACTGGAATGAATTAACTGACATCTTTAAAATGTAAAATTTATTTGTAGCATTTGGGAAAATGTGTAGACGCTGTGAATATAGGGCCGCTTTAAGAGAAAGGTATTATTTTAAGTCTGACATTGAGTTTTATTTTTTTAATTTTTTAAAATATTTATTTATTTATTTGTGAGGGAAAGCACACACACGTGTGCATGTACGTCGCACGCACACACACACACACAAGGTGGGGGAGAGGGAAAGGGAGAGAGAGAAAATCTCAAGCAGACTCCGCGCTCAGCAAGGAGTCCAACATGGGGCTGGATCTCACCACACTGAGATCATGACCTGAGCCGAAGTCAAGAGTTGGACGCGTAACCAACTGAGCCACCCAGGTGCCTCTGACATTGAATTTTAAAACAAATTTTATATTTTGTATAATTTGATAAATTTGATATATTTATCAGCAATTATCCCTGATCTCTTACCTTCATCAAGGAATGAGATTTTAATTTTTGATCTACCAAGCAAAGTTTTCACAAAGGGAATTATTGAAACTTTAATATTTGATAACCCCAATGTAGAGATGTTCCCACCTGCTTCCTCATTTCCAGTTTATTCCTGGATATGTATAGCTATAACTCTCTCACTTTACCTGTCAAATGAAGAGATGAGGATGTGTTTTAAAATTCTAAGTTAAGAGAGTCATTGGATGTAGGAAAATATTGTTTTGTCTATGGATCATTAATAATGTTCAGGACAAATTATTTTTCATACACGACCTCTTATATATGTGTTTGAACTTTTTTCTTGAGCTTATATAATATGTGTCTCTGAGGTGTGTGCCAAGGAAAGCCCGGGGAAACCATGGGATGGCTATAGCAGGGAGCTCAGTATTCATTTGAAGGAACTTCATCTGGTGTTAGGTCTTCCAGACCTCCCATATTCTGAACAAAGTGGTCATTCTTTCTACTTAATGAAAAGTATTTTCAATAATTTGTAGATGTACCGTGGAGTCCTGGTATACAAAAATATGTCAGACCCACTGGGGCAAGGAAGGCATAGACATTTTGATTTCTTGGGGCACTTGGTGGAAGGTCATAATCTCTTTTAAGGGTGTGGATTTTGCCTACTGCAGGACAACTCACAGCAGCAGGGAATTTGATATGTCCTGGGGTAGGTTTTAGCTCTCAGAATTTACATATGAATTCTGAGCATAACCATGGAGATTATATATAATATAATTAACATATTTGTTATTGTTTGCTTTTACGGTTCTTGTTTTTCTCCTCTGTTCTGGGGAAGATCTAAAGATGTTTGTTCTCAAGCCTGGCTGTTGTTTGGATCACCTGGGGGAGCTTTTTAGAAATTCTGATGCCTGAAATCTACCCCTAGAGATTCTGATTATATTGGATTAAAACAATGATATTTTTAAGCTTCCTGGGTGTTTCTCATGTGCGCCTAAGGTTCTGAACCATTGCCTTTGGCCACTGTGCCAAGTCAGACCTCTTTGGCCTCATGATAATGACTACTTCTTGAATTTTGACCTTAGACTTAGACACGCTTAAGTCCGAGTTCATGCTCAGCCCCTCCTAGCTGGGAGAAGCCTCGTTAGTTTCTAAGGCTCAGATTTCTTTATGTGAATTACAGATAATAATAGCAGCTATCTCATGGGATTGTGGGGAGGATTAAATGAGATTCTGCAATTGAAAATTATTAATTAAGGGCTTGGCATAGAGGAAGTCCTGAATATATACTGTTACCCCAGCTACTGCTGCTGCTTTCATGCTTTTCAGATTACTAACCGTGCTATTCAAATAGTTCAAAAGGAGAGACAGCATGGTTGGTGGCTTTCTGAATACTCCTCCCCACAGGGTGAGGCCAGATTTCCACCAAGCCCCCAATATGGCTACTTCTCCTGACTAAAACCTCCTTCCCATATAACACAAATGTTTTTGCATTGTTCTCTTAGGCTTATGTTGCCTACTGAGATGTAAACCAAGTAAAAATGGAGCAATCGTTTTCTATTTTGCACTATGTATTTTCAGTATATTTGTCTATATTACACCGAAATCTTGACGTCAGGGTCCAAGTCCAATTCTTCTTCATGTTTGCATAGTATCTAGTCTCATTTTTTTACACAGAGTAAACACTCAAGATGAGTAAGTGAATAAATGAGTCAATAAGTTATGAATTCAACAACCCAAACAGATCATATCTTGCCATCCTGGCTGTCAGTACGGGAAAAGCATCCCAGAATGAAAAGTCTTGGTATCTCCTATCACACTATATTGTGATTGCTTTTTGTCAGCTGAAAGCTTAGTGATGGCATAGGCTGTGCCTGTTACTTTCTCCTCCCTAGGAGAATTCCAATCATACAGTAGATGCTCAATAAATACCTGGAATAGGACAATATGAATTTATGGTTAAATACTTGGCCTATAAGCTGTGCCACTCCTGCCAAATCTTTCCTGAGCTTTATGGTCCGTGTAGGTATTTTCCACTCTCTGGGAAATTCCATTTTGCATCTCTTATCAGTGTACCCACGCACAGTGTCTTCTCATTGTTCCAGAAGTGCATTCATATAATAGTATGTGTATATGATTTCTTTGCTAAATTACATTACATCCTTCTCAAAGAAGGGGGCAAGTTTTGTCCCCTTTTATATCACCCATACTACTTAGCCAAGGTCTGGACATGTGTTGAATGATGATTAAGAAATATTTATTGATTGTTCTATTCCCAAGCTGCAAAAGCAAACATATTGTTGTTATTATTCTTCCCATTTTCCACTTCAGTTTTATGTTATAGGGAAGCCTAAGAAATCACCTTCCATAGGGAAATCTTGTGGCATACTAAATTCCCCTTTATGTGGGCCAGTGTGGATGATGAGGGCTGCATGGAAGAGAGGGAACGCACGGTCTGACCAGGGCTGGCCCCACTCTGTGTCTCAGAGACCTCAGCAAGGAAGTAAACAGGGTTTAAATGAATTCTGCAGATGATACTAAAATGGGAAATGTTGGAGTAATAAAATGGGCCCTAGCAAGGAAAATAAAATAAGGTTCAACTTGGAAAAAAGAACTAACACACTGAGGGGAAAAATAATTCAAAACACAGATTCAGTAGGAGGGACAAACTTGGAAAGCAGCACATATGGCAGGCTACCCTTACACAGGCCAAAGCCTGGGTTGACGTTTCAGTGCACTCATTCCTCTTCCTCCCCCTCATCCCTGAAAGGGTGATACTTTCCTATGGTTCTGAAACACTCTGAGGCTGAAATTTTCATATCCCAAGTTCAACTGTTTTAACTTAAACAGGCAAATGTAACCAGGACTGTTCAGACATAAGTAATTAACTGGACAAAGGAAAAACTTAAATATTTATCCACAATGATAGTTTCTCAGAGGAGAACAAGAACAGATTATCAGAATGGAAACCATATGGCAAAACACACTCTACAGAATAAGATATTAATATCAATACTCCATCACACCTTCAACCATGTTTATCTTATGGCCACAGCACAAGGGCTCTTACTTTAGAAAGAGATAAATTTAGGTTCAGAATGTGTTACCATTTTGGTTTCTTCCTCATATCCACGGTGTATCTTATCTGTGGCACCATTACTGGCCTTTTCACGACCTTCTGCTTTCAAATGTCAGCCACATCACTTGCACTTCTACTAAGACAGAGTAAAAGAATTGACATTTCTAGAGTGCTGGGATATGTTCATCTTATTAATAATTAAAACTTTCTGCAGTTTAAATTTATTTTAATGCAAGCTCACAAATAATCCTCAAAAATTTATTATGGCCTCAAATAGTCTATTTGACCCATATCATTTATCATTTCAGTTCATCTGTACTATTTCCCTACCTTAGATCCCATCCATATCAAGAGTTAAAAGGAACAGAAGAATCTCTCTATCCCAAGTCGGTTTGGAATCTCACACAAACTCAGATTAGCATGAAAACCAGACAAAAAGAAGAGACAGACTAAATATATTAAGATTTTCATCAATTAGCCTGTTGCCTGATCCTTATTTGCTCCACCCTGATTTCTTTTAGGCCCGGGGTATGAGACTGCAATTATTTTCAAGGTTTCTAAGAAAAACTTGTTTACCATCATTCCTATAATAAGCAAGAACCCCGATATTTTTCAGGTGTGAGTAAATTTCAGACAAAATGATAACAATGTGTATTTCATTTTCTTAAGGGATACTTAGACTATAAGCTATTTTGGATTCCCCGTTCTGACCAAGATGTAGTAAAAGAGTCTAAATTTTACCCTGTTGCCTGAAACAACCAAAAATGGAGAAAGGGTTTATAAGACACTACACATCAGACAAGGAAAAACACTGATCTCTATAAAAGGGGAAACAAATAAATGAGATCTACAATTGCCCCACATCTTAATTTGGGAGACTTTTTAAGTCACAATTCAGGAAGGAATCCAGATAGAGACTGGAAAACTATTTTAGGTGAGAAAACAGAGCTGAAATTCTGGGGAGAACAAAGCAGCTAGAGTTTCCAGGAAGAGGTATCAGAGAGGAAAGAGGAGAGTCACAGAAAGATTGATCCAGTTTTGAAGAGGGTCCATCCTGAGTATCCAGTTGAGCAGTGATCAACAAATCTGTGTGAGGAAACTACCCAAGCCCAAGATAACATTGGTGAGCAATGTTATCTCTATCTTTTTTGGTAATTTTAGAGATAACATTCTATTTTAGAGATAACATTGCTCAGCAATGTTATCTCTATCTTTTTTGGTAATTTTTTCCCTGAATGCTGAGCAATGTTATCTCTATCTTTTTTGGTAATTTTTTTCCCCTGAGCCAAAGGCAGCTGCCTAACCGAATGAGCCACCCAGGTGCCCCTAATGGACATTTTTTTAATTTTAAAAATAATCTATTAAGTACACAAATCCAAGAATCCCAAAGTACAAGAAACATGCAGAAAACTATACCAGAGCCAACATAATTAAATTCTCAAAACCAGTGAGAAGCAGAAAATCTTGAATTCAGTGAGAGAATAGAGACATATTACATACAGAAGAATAAAGATAAGGATGGAAGTGTATATCCTGTTGTAAACAATGGAAATGAGAAGACAGCAAAACAAAAATTTTAAAATAGTGTGAGACAAAAATTGCCATCCAGAACCAGAGGGAAATCAACGGGTTTTTTTTAATAAAAATTAAAACAATAGAGAAACTAAATAAAAGTTGAAATCTAGTTCTTTGAGAAACTCAATGAAATTAATAAACCTCGGGCGCCTGGGTGGCTCAGTTGGTTAAGCGACTGCCTTCGGCTCAGGTCATGATCCTGGAGTCCCTGGATCGAGTCCCACATCGGGCTGCCTGCTCGGCAGGGAGTCTGCTTCTCCCTCTGACCCTCCTCCCTCTCATGTGCTGTCTCTCTCATTCTCTCTCTCTCAAATAAATAAATAAAATCTTTAAAAAAAAAAAAAAGAAATTAATAAACCTCTAGACTGAGGTATCAGGAAAAAAGAGAGAAGACACAAAGGAGTAATATCAGGACTGGGAAAGGTGACATCAGTACAAGTACTACATATATTAGAGGACAATAAGAGATTATGAACAACTTTACGCTAATAACTACAATAGTTTAAATAAAATGGACAAATTCCTTGAAAGATACAAGCTACTTCACCTTGCTTGCTCAAGCTAACTCAAGAAGAAATAGAGAACCTGAATTATGTGTCTTAGAGCAACTGAAACTGAGTTTAACAACAACAATCTTCACACAAAGAAACTCCAAGAGTACATGGTTTCCCCAGTACGATCTATAAAAATAAAAAAAGAAAAGAAAAAACTACTATCAATTCTACAAAAACTCTTTCAGAAAATTGAAGAGGAAGTAGTACTTCCTAACTCATTCTTTGAGGCCAGGATTACCCTGATACCCAGATTAGAAAACCACAGACCAATATTTCTTATGAATATAGATGCAAAATTTCTAAATAAAATCTTAGTGAATCAAATACAATATATAAAAAACTAATACTTCATGACCAGATGGAATTTATCCTAGGAATACAAAGTTGATTTAAGATTTGAAGGTCAATCAATGTAATTTACCATATTAACAAACTAAAACAATCAAATCCAAGATATAATCATCTCAATAAGTACAGATAAAATATTTAATAAAATCCAATACGTATTCCAAATAAAAACTCACAGCAAAGTAGGAATAGGAAGAAACTTTTTAACCTGAAAAGGATACCTATGAGGAAACTTTATAGCTAACATTATACTTAATGGCAACAAACTGAATGCTTTCCCCCTAAATTCAGGAACAAGATAGGGATATCAGCTCTCTCCTATAATGTTGTACCACAGGGTCTAGCAAGTGAAAGAAAGCAAGAAAAGAAATAAAATTCACCCAAATTGGAAAGGAAGAAGTACAACTGTCACTATTCATACACAACATGAATGTGTACATAAAATATACAAAGCAATCTAGAAAAGTGCTACCAGAATTAATAAGTGAGTTTATCAAGATTTATTAAATGAGGCACAAGATCAATAGGCAAAAATCAATTATATTTCTATACTAGGAATAAACAATCACAAATTAAAATTAATCACGAATATCACAATAGCATCAAAAATATGAAAGTAGGGATGATTTTGACAAAAGTCATGAAAGATTTATGCAGTGAAAACTACAAAACATTGCCAAGAGAAATTAATCAGGTCATAAATAAATAGAGAAATATACTAGGCTCATGGTTCAATATTTTCAAGATGTCAATTCTCTCCAATTGAACTATAGGTTTAATATAATCTCAAACATAATCCATTTGGTTTTTTAATATAAATTGCCAAACTTTCCAAAATCCATATGGAAATACAAAGGATAAATCAGAACAAACTTGAAAAAAGAAGAACAAAGTTGAAGGACGAAACTAGCTGATTTCAGTAGTTATTTAAGCTTCTGCACCTTAGGTAGTGTGGTGTTCAACAAGATAGACAAATAGATTAATGAAACAGAATATAGAGTCCAAAAGTAGATTCACACTTTTATGGGACCCTGATTTTGAAAAAAATGCAAATCAATTCAGTGAAGAAAGGATAGTCTTACCAAAAAATTATATTGGAACAACTAGATATTCACATGCAAAAAATGAACTTCAATCTTAATACAAAAATTACCTTAAATGGATCATAAAACATAAAAGTAAAATCCAAACTTCTTAAAGAAAACATTGGAGGAAATTTTGTGGTCTTGGTGAGGTACAAATTTCTTAGCTAAGACATCAAAACTACGATTTATTTAAAAAATTAGTTATTCAGATTGCATCAAAATTAAAAACTCCTCAAAAAGCCTTATTTAGAGACTGAAAATAAATTATTCTATCATCTATGGTTTTTAAAGTAGTTATAATTAGCCATACATAGTCACCATTCTCTTGAACTGGTAGTATAAACAGAGAAGAATTGAATATAAGATACAAAATAGCATAAGACTTATAAATATTAAGTAACATAAAAAATAAAATTCACTAATTCTGATGGGAAGAGAAAAACTTGTGTTGAGCACAAAAGAAATTTTAAAAAGATGGGATGTGGGCTGGTCCTTGAGTAAAGAGTAGGGTTTAGATATACAGACAGCAGTTAAAGAAATCACTAAGGAAGGGGCACCTGGGTGGCTCAGATCGTTAAGCGTCTGCCTTCGGCTCAGGTCATGATCCCAGGGTCCTGGGATCGAGCCCCACATCGAGCCCCACATCGGGCTCCTGGCTCAGCAAGGAGCCTGCTTCTCCCTCTCCCTCTGCCTCTCTCCCTGCTCATGCTCTCTCTCTCTCTCTCTCTCTCTGTATCTCTGTGTCTCAAATGAATGAATAAAATCTTAAAAAAAAAAAAAAAAAAAAAAAGAAATCACTAAGGAAATAAAAACATGAATAGGGTGCAGGGATGAGAATATATATAAAAATTAAACAAACAAACAAACAAATATGCCAGCAGGTGCTTACTTAGGTAAGAGGAAAGCTGAAGAATTGGATTATTAAGATACTATGTGGGATATTGAATGCCAGGCTAAGTTGTCTACATGCATTGGAGAACAACAGAGAGCTCAGGTCAAATGTGGTCGAATCAGTTATGAGAAAAAATATTTAGACTCTTTGTTGTATGGTTTGTAAGGTGTACTAACAATAGATGTGGAGACCTGAAGGACTTTTTGCAAGAATGGTAACCAAAATTTTCTTGCCACTGATGTGGAAAAAACAGCTTTATATCTATTGTAATTATTGTGTAAATTACACCGTAATTTTATTTGGCTGTTTTTTTAGCCAGTGCATTTGATGCTAAGACAGTCTTTAGAGTTTAAGAAGTTTAAACTGTTTGAAGAAGTTTCATCATTTCTTCATGAATATAAATCCCCTTGCTATTATTGTTTTTGTCAGAATTAAGTATTGGGTAAAACCCTTCCTATAGCATATATTTCCTAAGACGTGCTCAAAGGGTGAGCAGAATCTGGTTATTTTTTTCAAATTCAGGCTAACTAAGTAGTTGGTCTAATTTCATAATTCTGGTATAAATTTCCTAAAACTCTGAGACTCAACTCCCTGAGTGGGTTCCTCAACCAAAATGAAGGGGAAAAAAATCCTGTACCTTTTCATTTACCCTCTTCAGTAGAGATCTGGGACCAACTAAACTTTGTTAATACATCTTCCCTTTTGTTACCCAGGAACATAAACTGCTAACAATGCTTGTCCAGTAATAGCTCTTTTCTTTTCCTGTTAAATGGAGCCACCTGACGATAAACTGTACACTTTTGTTGTTTAGGATAGTTTAGCTTCACCTTTTTCCTAATCTTTATGTAAGATTTATGTATTTCTAATATTTTTTTTCAGATTGAGTAAAGCCAAAAATATTGGAGAACCCAAGCTAAAACCAAAGCTGTGCCCTACTTAATAATAGCAGATAATAGAATAATAGCAGACTTGAAAAAAAAAAAAAGCTTTATAGTCAGACATGTCCAATTTGACCACTACTTCAGGTATGTGACTTTGGGCAAGTTATTTCATCTCTCTGTGTTTCAGTTTCGTCTTTTGTAAAATATGGATTATAATTGTACACCTACCTAATAAGGTTGCTGTATAGATTAAAGGATGTGTAATGACTTAGCACAGGATCTGAACAGAGTTCACACATATTCTTGTTGTTACTGTTATCCAATTGTTGTGTATATCCTGGATCCATCTAAAACTCTCCAAAGGCTATAAATGTCTTTTGTGTCATTGGTGTCTGAGGCCTCACAGAACATGCTGTGAACCTACTGAGTGGAAATTGGATCCATCTTGGATGACACCACCACATATACTTGAGCTATGAGTTGTTATATTGATGGGAGGGAGGCCAACTGGGAATAAGTGAAAAGTTGCAGAAGAGGTTTTGGGGGTGTACATAAGTTTTTTTTTCAAAATGTACCCCTTTGAGCCAAGATTATAGACATCCATAGTATCATGATGCTTGTATGCATGAGAATATCAGACCAAACTCTCTCTTTGCCACTCCAGAAATCTGAAGGATTAAAGCATTAAAAAGATGTGGCCATAGAACCTTCAATTTGATATAAATTATCCTCCCTGCTTTCTCACTTGACTTTAAAAAAGATTTTCTCCAACTAAGGAAAGAGGGCAAACAAAATTATTTTTATTGTTGACTATTATTACCACACTTTTTAATGATAGGTTATTTATTGTGTACCTACTATGAGTTAGACACGGTACTAGATACTTAATTGTTATTCCACTCACCCTAAAAAAAAAATCAATGCTATGGAGTCATTATTATATTTCTCATTTGTAGATGAGAAAGCTGAGGCTTGAGGATAGTAACTAATTTGCCCAAAGACATATAGCTCATAAATATCACGTGTGGGCTTTGAACTCAATTGTCTGATGCGATAGTCCATGTGTTCCTGCTGTGGAATGCTTTCAAGCATTGTCTGGGGTTGAGATTGCTTACGCACCTAGTTCTGGGAATCACATTTTGACTTTAACATTACTTATAAAAAATTGTTTATATAATTTCAAACAAATTACTTAAACTCAGTTTTCTCAACTGTCTTATTTATCCTAGTTTTTTTTTTTTTTTTTAACAAGGGAAAAATGCAATTCAATCCTGTAAGTTACATTAAGAATTTGCATGTTCTATATAAGGCTGCTTCCTCATCACCATGATTATGATTTTATAGCCCATATTAGTTAACAAGGATTTTCAGGTACCGTCAAAACAATAATTTTTAGCAATTAAAACAAACGTCTTGTTGAATTAAGGTTAGAACCTAAAAATAATCATAAATTTTTTAAATTGCCATAATTACCCAAGGGATTTTCCAGTTTGATCACAAAGATCACAGAAAAGCATAGAACAAGTTTTCAGACACTTAGTACATCAGCAAATAAGTTCAGCTTTATCAAGAAAAATATAATACAAACAAATTTATTGCCATTTATCACTTACACTAGCCTCCACAGCAGTTTGAATTTCCTCAACATTAAATCTCAATGAATATATAAAAGGAGTATCTTACGATGATAAGTAGACGTATGATACATATATATTTTAACTCTCCTTATACACATAGTATCAGATTTTCAAAGTTCAGATCATGCGACTTGATCCACATGAGGAATCTATAAAGAGAAATAGTAGAAGATGAGGTACAAATGGATTTTAAGGACAAATTGCAAGAGTCTTCACTGAGAATCTAAAGATTTTGTATTTTACAGTCTGACAATGAAAAACCATTAAGTATATGACTAAAGAAGGTATACACTTGAAGTTTGGGGTTAGAAATACCAGCAGTATGTCAGAAGAATTCAAATAGGGAAGGAGACTAAAGGCAAGAACAGTCCAAGTGGCTATTTAAAGCTTGGCGATTAAAATAATGGCAGCAGTGAGAAAGAAAAATGAATAAAAGAAATAGACAAATCATAGCCCACTCTAGTTGGTGGGGGCTGAGTCTGCAAAGGAAATGTTGAATCTGATAAAGAATAGATATATCAAAAATAGAAGTAGGACTGTTACCCCGAAAGTAAAGACAGTTATGAAGGAAGTGTTTAAGCATAGAGAATTTGACGTGATTTCAAGACAGTAAGAATTAGCCAGGCAAAGAGTTGGAAAAATACAGAACTGAAGCCCAGGATCAGGTTAGTAGGTTTGACCATCAGTTACCCAAAGAAGATGTTTTCAAAGAATAAAAAATGAGAGAAAAGATAAGAGGCTTGGACTAAACACTCACATATTTTCCACATGAAAGAGAGAGCAATACAGAGAATCAAAGGCCAGAGAAATAGCCATAGCATGATATATATATTTAAGAAGACCTAGGAAGATAGACTTTCAAAATGAAGATGAAGAGGAGGATAGGAACTGTATTCTTTGTCTTCACAATGTTAGGAATCAGAATTTTAAACCAAAGGGAAAAAGAGAGGCAAAAAATATAAATAAGAATGTTTTAAGTTACTGAAGAGAAAGGAGAGAAGGGAATAATATTTACCGAGGACCTATTATGTGCTGATATACATATGTGCTGGACCTTGTGTTACAGAACTAGAGAACTGAATATTAATTAGAGAACGTTTCTTCCAAGAACAATCCCAGGGCAACAGAACCATCTTATAAATGACTCAGAAGAGATACTAATGGGAAAATTGGCTCAAGTTAGAAGAGCCAATTTTTCAGTACAGTTGAAAAATTTTCAAAACCCAACTACTACGGTCAACAGATATTTCTTCCAAGTTGTTAGGTGAATTGAAGCAGCAGAGCCATCATACCTCACTAGTAGAGTTTTGAAGCAGAGTGATATGGTGATGTGTGTGAAATGTGTACGGAAAGGTAGAACAGAGTTCAAGGTCACTTTCTACTACTTAGACTACCATGAACAGCTCACTGAGATTCAGTCTATTCTTATAAAAAAACAAGGGAATTATGATAGAAATGTCTATAATATATAATATAATATATTAAATGTCTATAATATATAATATAATAAAAAATTATTTTTACGATCATGACATTGAATAACTTTACATAATGGAATACAGAAATGAATCTTATCTTAACGCTTGAAAACAATGAACCACAGGTAAATCATGTTATATAGACCAGGACAGCAGCTGGCCCCAAATTAGGTCATAATCTTCATGTATAAATACTTCTCACAAGTCTTTGAACTTAGAGAGGAGACAAGATGTTATTCAACACATACCCTGGAGGTTTCATCAACAAAATTAAAGCACATTCAAGTGACATGAAAGAATGATTTCCATCCTGGGAGATGAAAAACAATATCCAAATTAAGTAAGACACAGTTGATACTCATAAGGTCAAAATAAATATATAACAATTTGACAACATAACACTGGAGACATTAAGCTAGGGTTGGCAGGTGAAGGAGATAATCAAATTCTACTTGTCAGGGACAATGAGTATCATTAGGATTTTTCTTTTTACAACTGTTCATTTTATAAAAAGAAATTTTTTATTTGTAGGATTACACTTGAGGACACAAAAATGAGAAAATTAAAGACTCACATCAAAAAAAAAAAGGAAAGATTCAAATTGGCAATCACAAAGGTAATGATGAGAGATTCACTCCCAAGTTTGATCTCTGCCTTGTGTACTCTGGCCTCACAAACATTACAGTAGCACCTCCTGGGTAAAATAAACTTGATTTAGAGTCTACATATCCTCTTCCCAGTTAGACACACATTCAATTGCTCCTAGGGGGATATTTTATGACATCAAGTGTTCATTGCCGCAATATAAATGGGAGAAAAGTGGAAGAGAGGAGGAAGGAGCAAACTGAAAAGAGAAATTTTATTTGTGTTTAAAGTTCAGGTTTAGAGTTACAGTATCAACAGTTTTAGCTCTGAAAACAAATCTTCAGTGCTCTTATTAGAAGCACAGCTAAAGGACTTCACTTATTATTTATTGCGAGCTTCAACAATCTACACAGACACAAAAAAAAATCATTCGAAAAAATCAGGAATCACTGTAATAAAGACCCAAGAAAGTGTTGCTATATGAAATGCACATAGACACTAAATTCTAAAGATCTAAGATATTTCTATATAGCCAAAAAGAGATATCTATTTATTGTACCACATGTTCTTCTGCCTTCTGATGTCCAAAGGCTAGAGATATATCTAAATTTAGTTTATATAAACTAGATCCACTGAAAAATCCATTGACATGACAAAACCTCCCACTGCCAACAAAAGCCATTTACATCTCCAGCTCGTTTGAGGATGAGCAATTAATCTTTGCTTACTACCCATGCAACAGAGTCCAAAATGTACACATCTTCCCCGCATATAAACTTCAGGAGCAGAGCTACACAGATTAGTTTGCAAAACATAATGCCCTAGGCAGTTGGAGATAAGAAACTCCTCTACTTAAAAAAATACATTTTTAGTAATCTAGTCATATAGCTTGCTTAAGAGTTTTACAATTTAATATCGTAGCTGAGGTAAGGTATCTCAGATTATGCCTGTACTGCAAGATTTCCTCATAAGGTGCTGGAAATGTAAATCAATATTCATAATTTCTTTTATTTTAATATTAATCATTTCTAATGGAGTTTAAGATACATGTAAGATTGAAATGTGTGACAACCTGCATATGTTTTCTAGGGCTACCATGACAAAGTACCACAAATTGGATGGCTTAAGCGACAGAAATTTATTGTTTCACAGTTCTGGAGCCTAGAAGTCTTAAGACTGAGCTGTTGGCAGGATTGATTCCTTCTGAGAGTGGCGACCTCAGACATCCCTTGGCTTGTAGATAGTATTCTCCTGTGTCTTCACATCATCTTCCCTCTGTAAGCTGTCCCTGTGTCAAAATTTCCTCTTCTTGTAAGGACACCAGTTCATACTGGATTAGGAGCCCACCCTAGTCCAGTATGACCTCTTCTTAACTAATTACATCTGCAGTGACTCTACTTCCAAATAAGATCACATTCTGAGGTATCGGGGATTAAGACTCCAGTATATCAGTTTTGAGAAGGACACAATGCAACCCATAATACAACCCTAAACATTAAGTTAAAAAAAGTACTGAAAACTGAAAATTTTATAACATTTCTTATTCTCTAATTCTTATAGGTCTACAACAATTATACTTAATTTATACATTCCTGGATTTATACGTTCTCTGTGGAAATTAAGTCCACAGAAAAAGTTTTAATGTTAAAAATCACAGAACAAGAGCAAGAGAAATCATCGAAGACATTAAAAACAAACTATCAGGATAAGATATGTTAGAATGTTTTCATTTAATTACTTCCAAAGGTATGTCAACAATTATTTATGGAAAGACTTTAGTAGCATTTTAGCATTTGGGAAATATATAGATAACAAGTTGATGTATACACCTGGGTTTGGCTCAAACCTGACATAGACATAATTATCACTTTTTCAGCTCTACATAGCCCTAGTTAACTTCACTGACGTTTAGTAAATGCCAAGAACTATTATACTTTTTTTTAGTATTATCCCATTTTATTTTTTATTTATTTATCTTTTTTGTAATTTCAAGTTTTTATTTAAATTCCAATTAGTTAACATATAATGTAATATTAATTTCAGGAGTAGAATTTAGTGATTCATCACTTACATACAACATCTAGTGATCATCACAATAAGTGCCCTCCTAATACCCATCACCCGTTTAGCCCATCCCCTACCCACCTTCCCTCCAACAACCCTCTGTTTGTTCTCTATAGTTAAGAGTCTGTTTTAACAGTTTGCCTTTCTCTTTTTTTTCCCCATGTTCATCAGTTTTGTTTCTTAAATTCCACATATGAATGAAATCATATGGTATTTGTCTTTCTCTGACTTATTTTGCTTACCATAATACTCTCTAGCTCTATCCACACCATTGTAAAAGGCAAGACTTCATTCTTTTTGATGGCTGAGTAATATTCCATCATATATATATACATATACATATATATATATATACATATATACATATATATATACCAAACATTCTTTATCCATTCATCAGGCAATGGACATTTGGGCTCTTTCCATAATTTGTCTATCGTTGATAATGCTGCTATAAACATTGGGGTGCATGTTTTTCTTTAAATCAGTATTTTTGTATCCTTTGGGTAAACACCTAGTAGTGCCATTAGTAGATCATAAGGTAGATTTTTAACTTTTTGAGGTACCTCCATACTGTTCTCCAGAGTGGCTACACTACCATTTCTCTGCATCCTTGCCAACATCTGTTGTTTCCTGTGTTGTTAAGTTTAGCCATTCTGACAGGTTTGAGGTGATACCTCATTGTCGTTTTGATTTGTATTTCCCTGATGAGGAGTGATGTTGAGCATCTTTTCATGTGTCTGTTGGCCATCTGGATGTCTTCTTTGGAAAAATGTCTATTCATGTCTTCTGCCCATTATTTGGATTATTTGTTTTGGGGGGTGTTGAGTTTGAGAAGTTCTTTACAAGTTTTGGATACTAATCCTTTATCGGATACATCCTTTGCAGATATCTTCTCCCATTCTGAAGGCTGCCTTTTAGTTTTGTTGATTGTTTCCTTCACTGTGCAGAAGCTTTTTATTTTGATGAAATCCCAGTAGTTGATTTTTGCTTTTGTTTCCCTTGCCTCTGGAGAAGTGCCTGGCAAGAAGTTGCTGCGGCCAAGGTCAAAGAGGTTGCTGCCTGTGTTCTCCTCTAGGACTTTGATGTTTTCCTGTCTCACATTTAGGTCTTTACATGGATTTTCTCAATTAATACAACTCTGTGAGAGATGTTGCCACTTTCCCTGCATCCATTGAAGGACATATGTCTTTGGGAGGGTAGGTCACTCAGCCAGAGACACATAACTTGTTCAGAGGTTCTTAAAACTCCTGAAATGTTTCAGATGTTAGAGATGACAATATTTTAGAGAAAACTAGGAATGTATACATCTTTGAGAAAATTATGCAACATTAATTTTTTGGATTAAAATATTACATAAAAAATCTTTCCAAACATAAAAGGTAAAAATTTGGGTAAATTAATTCCCAAAAAGTGGTGGATTTGATTTCTCTTTCAAAGTAAATTAGCAAACAACCCAAAGCTACATTACTTATCTGGGTGATATATTAGATTGTATAATCTGCATTGTCAACAAGGTTAGAATACTGAAAGATACATTTTTTGAACAAAGAGGGTTGTCAGCTGCAGTAGAGATTACTGATGCTCACCACAGCCATTTATCCTCTCTTATTCCCTGTTTCCTATTTTCATATATTAGATGGGACCTTGTGACCTCACAGGGGACTGTGAGGAGAAGTGGCCTATATCACTTACAGAGGCTTCCGCCTAACCTTCTGACACTCACAAGCCCTGGCAGTTTTGTGCTCTGTCATTCTGGATCCTCAAGGTGCAGTCTGAAAGGAAGTCGCCTTACTGTGGCACCTGCAACACACTTTGTCTATCAAGACACTAAGTGTATTTGTCACCAGAGCATAGCCCAATCTACCCCAACTAATAACAGAAACACCAATATTAGACTTCATTTATTTGTCTGTCACTTTTAAGCGTCCTTAAGATTTGTCCAAAAAATGTAACAATTTCACCTGGACAGTCAGAGAAGCCCAACATGCAGGTGACTTCTCCCTAGAGAAATCAGATTGGCAACACAAAAAAAAGAAAGGCCTAATGCATGGTATGAAATCTATTCTTCACTTCGTAACTGTTCTAAATGTATGGGACAGATGGAGAAACAAACTGCCATCAAAAGGTTGCCAGCTTTGACATTCCTGGGACAAAACAGGCTTCCAAAAGGGCATAACTCCATGAGGCTTCAAAATCTGGAGGACTAATTCACTTCATCGCCTTCATCAAATTGTGAGGAATAGTACAATGTTCACTGGGATAAAACTAATGGAGAAAACAGGGAATGTTCTGGTGCTTTTGTGCAAATCAGGCATTTTATTTTAACTTTAGAATTTTGCACAAAACCACCAAAAAAATTCTTTTGAATTTAAGGAACTGACAGCTGACCAATGTGATTGCTCTAAACCTATGGTGCTGAAGTTATATAATTGTCTATAGAGACTATAAAATTTCAGACATTAGCCCTGGAAAAAATATATTTGTTACAACCTGGATATTCGCTGAACTATTTGAACTCTCAATGAACATTGCAGGGTCTGGAGTCTGACTACATTTGAGTCCCAGCTATTCCACTTAACAGGAATGTGACTTTGGACAAATAAATTGTTTTGCTTCTTATAAAATGGGAATTATTCCCACATTATAGTGCAGTGAGGCTTAAAGGAGTCTTATATATGATAATCCATCTACCACAGGGTCTGACACATAGAATGTACACAATGCCTTTTAATTAGTAAACACAATGCCTTTAATTAGTATTACATGAACAGAATTAAATTAAGATGCAAATAACAAACTACTTGAAATCTTTAGTTTGAGCACAAGCAAGTATGCTGCATTCATGAATAGCTGAGGCTTTTGGGTTTGTCTATTGAGCTCAAATTTGTTTTACTTCTTCAACATTGGATGAATAATTGAGTGAATTTGGATGAATTATTTAGTTGCCCAATTCTTCAGTTTCTCCCTCTGTAAACTGAGGTTAAAAAATACAGTCCAACTTAGAGGAATGTGAGAAATAAGTGTGAAAAACCATGAAATGTCCTTTTATCACAACATTACTATTTCCAAAAGTCCAAAGGCATGTTTATCTACATCATTACTATTTAGAAAACTTATTAAATCTAAGTACAAAAATGTTTATTTTATCATTGTGTTGTAGTTATTTCCAAGATAATGAAGATCCAGCATTTGATAATATATGAAGCCAATACTCAAAACATCAGTATTTAGAAATATTATGGGAAATTACTATATATTTTAAGAAACTCTTAAAGATGAAATATGAAAAGGATGTTAATGGGCACCTGGCTGGCCTAGTCAGTAGAACACAGGACTCTTGATCATGAGTTTGAGCCCCACATTGAGTGGAGAGGTTACTTTAAAAAAAGAAGGATTTTAATACTTTATATCTAACAGCTGAAATATTTTGCATGGATTATAATTGGATTAGTGAAATCTGTCCACAATAAAAGCTTTACTGAGTATATTTTAAGAAACAATTAAAACCATCTCTGTATAGTTCAGCATTTCAGATAGTTACAGGATGATGTTGAGAAAATACACATAGCTGAAATACACTATATGTTATTTGGGGAAGTAGTTAAAAAAAAAAATGGAATAGAGCTGGGAACACAGAGCAGGAACAAATATAACTTTCCATGAGTTTTTCTTTGGTTAGGCAGGGTACTGTTAAAGTAGAGAAAGAAGCCAGGAAATCACATTTCTACTTCACTACCAATCTTTTTAGTAAGGAGATACTCTTTCAGTACCCAGGAAAATATGTACATGCCATCTCTCCTGTCTCCATTTCAGAAAAAAGTTCATGAACATGGAGCTGACTTTATCCATGAACTCTGCTGAGCGTCTCTACATGGCCCCAGCACCAGGGGACAAGGGCTCCTACATGACCTCCCCAAAGGAGCTCTCTCCATGCATCCTAAATGCAATAGTAGTTTTGGGTTGTTTTTTGTTTTTTGCTTTTTTTTTTTTTAATTGTGGCTACCAAGAAAATTAACGAATTTTTAAAAAGCCATCCCATAGTTCAATTATTCAACAATAAAGGGCTGAGAAGAAACATGCATGTTGGGTCTAAGATCAAGCCCCTTTGGCTTTCTGTACTCATTTTTAGGGGCTCATATACTCAGAGTAACAACTGATTTTCCCAGAGTTTCATAACTGCACCCCCAGGGTTTGAGTGGGAGTTATGACACTGTCAGTAAACTTGTCCCCTGCTCAGTGGAGGCCAAAAGGGAAGCTGGAAACTCCTCTGTAGACATCCCACTTATAACACCCACCTTATAACATCTCCCCTACCACCTATCTGTATTCACATCATCTGCCTCCCCACCTGGCACCATAGATATAAACTATCCATTCATCTCCCAAAATCCCATTCCTCCATTCTAGATCCTACCCTTACTTTTCTAAGGATAGCACTATGGCAGTTTTTTACTTTTCTGTATTATACATAATCCATTCTCTCTCTTTTCCCCACTTGCCTCTCCTCTTCTCCCTCTCCTTTCTCTCCCTCTCTCTTTCTCTTTTCATCAGTATAGAATTACATCGCTAGCTCTATCATTTTACAGTAGCTTTTCACAACCCCATCAGTTCCCCAGTATTTATTGTCCCATTTCCTTCATCCACTTTGCAACAAAACTCTTCAGAAGTGTTGTTTACATTTCCTTTTTCCATTCCTCCTGCCCAATCCTACCTCAGGCCTACTCCATTCTTGATTTTGCTCCAACTATTCACCAAATCTGTTTTTTGTCAAGATTACAAATGACTTCTATAACACGAAATGATTAATTCTTAGTCTACAGCACATTGCTGATCTGTCAGCAGCTTTTGACAAAGCTGATTGTTCCCTACATCTGAACTTCCAGGACACCATGTCTTTTACATCCTTTCTCACTGTTCACTCTTTCTCAGTCTACTGTGCATGCTCCTCCTCTTATCCCAGATCTCTGATTTCATAATGCTGCAGGGTCCAGGTCTTGGTCCTTTATCATCACTCAGTTTCCTACTAATTTCATACAGTCTTATGGCTTCAAAAATAATCTTTTTGTTGATGACTCTGAAATATATATAGTTCCAATTGAAACTTTTATTCTAAATTTCATATTCATATACCCAACCACCTACTCAATATCTATAGTAGAGAGATATTTCAATCAATGTATCCAACAGGCTGGAAGAGGAAAGAAGAGAGTGATTCAAAGTTGGACATTAAGGGGCACCTGGGTGGCTCAGTCATTAAGTATCTGCCTTCAGCTCAGGTCATGATCCCAGGGTCCTGGGATTGAGCCCCACATCAGGCTCCCTGCTAGGCAGGAAGCCTGCTTCTCCCTCTCCCACTCCCCCTGCTTGTGTTCCCTCTCTCGCTATCTTTCTCTCTGTCAAATAAATAAATAAAATCTTTAAAAAATAAATAAATAAATAAAATTGAAATTGTCCCCTTTTTGCAAAAAGCTTCTGGTACTATTTCAAACTTATAAACTCATTTTATTTTAAAGCTGTTTCTGTTGCTTCATCTGTTTCCCACTAAGGCTAGATCCTTGCTGTAGTCTTATTAGGATTTAGAAGTGATGCTTCTCAAGATGAGGTCGTGGAGTTACCTTTGGAATTTACCTTCTTGAAGTCAGGACCCCTTGGAGAATTATACTAAAGAATCAGAAAAGAAATGAAGACAATGACTAGATGATTACTGTTTCCTCCTCATCAAATAAAGATTTTTTGATTGGCCAATTTTTATTACTCATAGAGTTAATGAGTCTCAACAGATGTTTAATCTGGTATGAAGCAGACTCTGTAACTTGGTGTGAAAATGTAAGCATTCCATCCTTTGCCTAGGCATCTTCAGCATGGAACATGGTCAGAAGCTCAATCCATTCCTGCCTGTCTTTCTATTTGTCTGTTCTTGTTGATGTCACAGTCCATTGCCACTACCAAATATTTCAAACGATTTTCTTCCCTCTTCTTTTCTTAAAAATGCTAAAACAGTCAAAACTTGAACAAAGGTGAATGTCTTAATCTCTGCTGTCAAGTCAGCAGTTCATATTTGCCCTCTGTGGCTGGAAGCACACTCTTCATCTACCTGTGATGGTGAGCTGGAGCAGTGCTGTTCATGTGGTTACCGCTGGATTCCTGTGTCAGCACTTTCCATGCTAATCCAGCTGTTCACTCCTTCCCAGTGGTTGGACAGTCTGTTAGTGAAACTTGCCTGGAACTGATACGGAGATTCTATTGACTTGAATAAAGAGCTTATCATCCTTCCTTCTTTTTTTTTTTTTTCTTTTGAGAATGGAATTATAAACTACATAATGAATCCTTGCAGATGGAATGGTTTCATCGGACAGCTCATACCCATAGGTGATTAGTCATATAACATGAGCCATTAATATATCCAGGCAGGTGCAGCAGATGCACTCAGACATGACATGCAGCCCCAGCAGTCATGTGGACCTACTTAGCTATTAGGTTTTCCTAAAACACACTTCCGGAAAATTCGATCACTTAACCCAATTATTCCTGAGCATGAATCTCATCTGCACTCTTAAGGATATATTTTTTATCAAACAAAATATTTAAAAATATTTTAAGATTATGGTCAGATGCATATCTCAGCTGCCTACTCTTCTAGCTGCACACTTAGCCCAAGTATTTTCCAAGACTCAAATTCCTCAGCATGCTTAGTTTTGATTAATCTAATGATGTAATAATTTATTAAAAATGCCTGCTGATAATACCTATTATTACACATCTTTGTTTTGATTCATTCTAGGACTTCTCATGGTTGGATGTTGTTGTTTTGTTTTTAGAAAGAAAAGAAATCCATGTAGATAAACAAGTGTCTTTCCAAGTAGCACATCTATCTTTTCATATCTATGCTCACAAGTATAAGGAAGACATAGTAAGTTTAAGTTGTGATTGTGCTGCTATGGACCTTCTTTTGAAGAAAATGACTTCAATTAGGGAAAGTATATCCTAGACAAATCACTTTGAGATAGGCACATAAAACATACATATGCATTTAACTCTCATGTATACCCATGGAAGGGTGCATGTATAGTACATCTGTACACATCTTGTAGTAAGGTTCACCTATCTTTAGAAATTATTAAGAATTAAAAATTAAATTACATTAAAAATTAAAATTATTCAACTATCTTATGAATTTTTATCCTTTTATTCCAAGGAAAGTTAACAATGCTATCTTAAAGGAATTTATCACTTTGTTCCAAGGATTAAAGGATTTATCTTTGGAAAATTAAAAGATTTGTACCAAATGGAATCTTAAACCCTTCTCTTGCCACATTTCTACCTAGTAGCCAGATTGAGAACTGAAGTTGATCAAAGATCATATCTTTCACAGACTGATGGGACTTCATGGAACATTATTGACGACTCAGAATAAAATGTATTTAGTGAGTGTCTATTATAGGGAAATTATTCTCTGAGGATGCTATGCAGCAGGAAATAAGTTCTACAAAAGAAGGAAAAAGAATGTTATTTTGCTCTAAAGAAGATAGAGTCAGCATTTAAATGAAGGAATCAGAGTAGATTTTATAAAGGAGAAAACACATGAGCTGAAATTGAAGGATGACTAGATTTGATGAGGGTCAGAGGGAAAAGTCAAAGTTCTAAGTAAATGAATCCATATATGTAAAGACATGGTGCATTGCAGGCATTGAATTATTGAATGAAAATAGAAAGTGTTGTGCAGATTTAAGAAACGGTTTTATCTGCTAAGATATTAAAAAGTCTGCAAGCAAAAGATTCCAGGGTTGGTTTAGCAGTGCTAGTATCTTTCAATGTCCAATTCTCCCCATCCTTCTTATTCCACTTTATTCAGCTTATCAACTTTGGCTTCTTTTGTTGTCTCATGGTCACAAGATGGCTGGTATAACTTCAGCCATCAGTTTCTCATTCCACAAAAAAGCAAAAAGGAAGGGAATGGGGGAACTGTTGCTTATATGTCTCTCTTTTACAGGGAGAAACAGCTTCCCAAAATGTTCCACAGCAGAATTCCTCTATATTTAATTGGCCAGAGCTAAGTCACATAACCACCTCAGACTAACCTCTGGCAGAAGGAAAAGGAATCCACCATGATTCATCCCCTGGGACTGTGCAAGGTGATTCCTGAAGAAAACTGGGGTTCTTTCAGCAAGGAGCAAGGTCTACTTAGTAGGTAACCAACAATCTATGCCATTGTAGGTATTTCTGGCATGTGGCATAAATGGAAATCATATGGCCTACAACTGGAAAGATTTGACCTAGAGAATGAAAATATTGACCGTCAATCTAAGAAGCTGATTTTTAATTTGATTGCCAATTGGAAGACTTTTAAATTGAAAGCTTTGTTGGTTTGTTTCTTTATTTTTTATTTTAGTTTTCTTTTGGCTCGGTTTCATTTCACTGATAGGAAAATTACTCTAGCAGCAGTGTATAAACTGGATCAAAACTAAGAGTCTGGTACTAAGAGAAACTTGGGAGTTTTTCTAATTACAAGTAATGACCACTGGAAGATGGGAGTACAAAATTGATTCAAATGGCATTGAAGAAGAACAACTGAAGAACATGCAAATTCATTGAATGAGAAAATAAGTAGGAGGGCTCACAACATAACTCTAAGTCTTCAAGGTTATGCTTTTAGAAACATAGTGCTTCCATGAATAATACAATAGGGGGAGTCAAGAAGATGATTCCATGAGGAAGTTAATGAGAGCAGTTGTTAGAAGACTAAAATAAACTGAATTATCCTTTGGCCAATTATTTAGTCAAAATTACAACCATATATTATACAATACAACACAATATGACATTAAGCAATCTAGTAACCAGGAGGCAAATACTGCTAAGAAAGAGCTGAAAAAAGTCCTGAGTTTATAGCATTATATTTATATATTAAATTATTGATAAAATGTATTCACACAAAAGAGGTTAAAGAATAGTATATATAAAATATTTGGCTTGTTAACCTACACTCTGCACCTGATGATAGAATATAAATTGCAAGTTAACTTAAGGGAGAGAAAATTTAAAAATGGCATATTTTTAGCAGCCACATTCTGACAATGAATTTGAAAGTGTTTTATTTTTAATATTGTATTTGAAATGCTTTGAAATAACACTAAAAAGGAATAAGTTATTTTAAGTGCACTTTGAATAAATCATGATATGAATCTGGTATTGATTAAATAAAATTTCTAGATTAAAAAATAAAGAAACATAGTACTACTTAATAGGTTTTTCATTACTCTCCTTGTGAAGCCAATGCTTCTGCTAAAAATGTTATTACATATATTAAAATATATACAAGCATAAATTATATTAAAGAATCGAATAGAAAAGAAATGGAGAGAATGACTAGAAAAGAACTAGTTTAATAGATCAGAAGAGATCATTCTAAAATATATTAAGCTTATTTATGCCAACTACTTTATATTAGCTATAGGCTAAATTACAATAGGTTCTATTTTACACATGAGTAAACTTAGAATAAATAATATTATTTAATCTTCCCAAGCTCACATAGCTAACAGAAGAATGACTTCACAGCCTATTCTCTAAAACTTTTGTAATTTTGTGTATATATGGTATATGTGTGTGTATTTGCAAATAATTTCTTTTTTTAAAGATTTTATTTATTTGAGAGAGAGAGAGAGAGTGAGAGAGCACGAGAGGGGGGTGAGGGGCAGAGGGAGAAGCCGACTCCCTGCTGAGCAGAGAGCCCGATGTGGAGCTCAATGCAGGGCTCAATCCCAGGACTCCAGGATCATGACCTGAGCCGAAGGCAGGCGCCCAACCGACTAAGCCACCCAGGCACCCCTACAAGTAATTTCTTTATAATACTGCTATAAATGCCTATACAATGACACATAAAGCTGGTATGCATCTATTTGAATAACCTTGGCCAATTAAGAAAAGTTGTCATGCTGGAAGAAATTGCTCAAACAACAAAAGCCCACAGAAAGTCATATTATGGCTGAATTCTAAGCTATACCTGGCCATACAGATGCCAAAACACCAAGAGTGTTTGCCCTTATTCCTTGAGCTACTATTATGATTTCAGGGTAATCATGTTTTCTGTTTTGCTTAATAAGCCATGTCCTAACATAACTAAAGCATAAAGTTCTTAGTTCAATCCATGTGTTTATATTCTTTTACATACATTCTTATGATTAATAGGTCCTCAAGATAATCATTAAGAGAATCAATAAATGCTTGTTAATTTGGACTTTGTTAATAATAAAAACGTTTTGGGGGCGCCTGGGTGGCTCAGTTGGTTAAGCGACTGCCTTCGGCTCAGGTCATGATCTCAGGGTCCTGGGATCGAGCCCCGCATCGGGCTCCCTGCTCCGCGGGAAGCCTGCTTCTCCCTCTCCCTTTCCCCCTGCTTGTGTTCCCTCTCTCGCTGTCTCTCTCTCTGTCAAATAAATAAATAAAATCTAAAAAAAAAATAAAATAATAAAATAATAATAAAAACGTTTTATGGTTCTGCATATTATTCATGCACATTTGGCTCTTATGTGGAATTATATTCTATTAGTCATTTTTATTATTAAAAACTAACACATTCTAGTTCATAGAAAGACTTTAATGTTTGTTAAATTGATCTCAACTACACCATATATGAATAATACCTTCTAAACATCATACTCCTGGTGAGCCTCAATATCACTTGTTTTCAAATTGCACCTGAATGAATTGACTGTAAGCCAAATCTCTTATCTAAAACAAGACTAAAAATTGTGTAACACTTAATACATGATTAATTATGAGTCAGTGGTTCATCTTCCCTAAGTAAAAGCTCTAAGACATTTCCAATGGAAACTTTATGCTCCTTTTTCCTGCTGCGCTGACACCTGAGGGATATGGGAAACATTCAGGGGTTCTTTAATTGTACTAACAGAGTTTGTTGATGGCAGATTCTAAAGGGCAGAGAAAGAAAGTAGAAAGAAAAGAATGGGTTTGAAATGTCTATCCTCTCTGCCTTGCCACTCCGGTATCTACTGCCATCACCACACCTGTACACTTACTAACTTAAGGTTGCTATCTTTGTTTGTGAACAGACAGCTGAAGAAAACAGTTCAATTTCTTAGGGTGCTGATGTTAGTTTAGACAATCATTGTCCTCAAACTGCCCATCTCTAAAATGGCAGTAGTGTCAAAATAATTCAAGAGAGATGTCTAGATTTTCATATACATATTATAATGTTAATACAAATATTCTATTATCATCTGACGTTGAATATATGTAGGTTATAACTTCAGCATAAAAAATATGTCATTTTCTCACATAGATATGGCTGACATTTAACAGGGTCATTGCACAACCTTGGTCATTGATTAAAGCTAGTTCCATTAACAAATGGAGATGGGACCAGCTAAAGTTCTTGTAGCCTCTGCATATCCTGGCTTCTCCCTCAATGTACTGTGACTCTAACCTCTACTCTAATTAGAGCATTTTCTCCCTCAGCTAGACAGCTTTTTATGACTTGTTTTGAGTACCCATGTTGTCAGTTTATTTGTGCAGGGCTAAGCAGATGGCATTTCCAGCTCAGTTCATGAGACCCCCCTATTCCACTTGGCAGTGGTAACCAGGAAAGAACACAGCGAGATGCTGTTTCTTAATATCCTCTTGCTAACTTTTGAACATTGGAGCAAAGCACATTCGGATCAGAGTTTGGGGATGTCTTCATTAAAGAGGGAGTAAAGATTGGAAGAGGAAGAAGAGGGAATGTTTAGAAAAGAAAAGGCATGGGCACTTAATATTTATCTCTGGCAATAAAGGCTCTTACAATTTTTTCAATCTAACAGACGTGATCCATTTGCCTCCTACAGTTTATTTTCCCAGTTAGCATTTTACTGTTAAATTAGTCAGAAATGAATTCTCAGGAAGCAATAAAATTCCCCCGGCTTGACTTGAGGAACTAGTCCTAGAGATCAGTTTAGGGAAATGTGCATTTTGATTCTTACTGGTAAGAGACTCCATAAATAACAAACTAAAAACAGAGTCCTTCAGGAAATTTTATCATTACAGAACAGAAGAGGCATTTCCTTAGAAGAGCACAATTAGGCAGGTGTTTACAACAAGGCTGAGCTCTTAGATCCCAGAAAAGTCCATTCTTTTTTCCTCACAGCTAGATCCCGCTTACCTGGGAAGGGGTAAGCAAGACTATCATAACACTCAGTTCTGACAATGACAGTCGCACTTCCTAAACTTTGCTCTAAACTTCTCACCTCATAACATCCTCCCACAAGAACTGTTTTAACAATTTCCAGTGGGGATGCCTGAATATAATTATTCCATTTGCAGTAGATAAACTAATAGTTATTATAAGGTATGCCTATTGATACCATTCTCAGAGATAGAAGTTGTTTTCTTTTGACAGATCTATTTAAGAAACAACTCAAAATAAGTTAACCTCTCATAAGTATAACAGTTCTAATTATTTAAGGAAGATTTCTTTTTAAGGTAATCTCTACACCCAATGTGGGGCTTGAACACACAACCCTGGGATCAAGAGTCACATGCTCTTCCCACTGAGCCAGCCAGGCACCCCTATTTAAGCAAGATTGAATGGAGATCAAAACAGCATTATAACATATGATAAAATTCAGGCATATTCCAAATGATATATAATTTGCGAAAACACACAGCAGAAAAAGTGCCATTAATGTGAGCTATTATATATTATATATTTTGTGTCCTTATCCAGATTGTGTATGTGTGTGTTTGTATCAGTAAACATGATCTTCCTCCAAATTGTTCAGTAAATTTGCACTGTCCAATAAAAAGTAAAAATAAATCAAAGTTAGAAAAAAACAGAATCCAAGAAACAATGGAGCTAATTAAAAGGTGACCTAGGCTTGGGTAGGAAATAGAAACTCAGATATATAACTCACTAGACAACCATAGAGTAGAAGAGAGTGTCCCAAATAAAAGGAGCAACAGAAGGGTGAGTAAATAAAAGCATTACATTATTTAAAGTTATAAAGGCAACCACTGAAAAGATGTGAAGCAGTGATATCATTAACAATAACTGGGGGATAGGAGGGGAATTGAGGGCTAGTGTGGGTTCTACATTTTTCATATTTTATAATGGAGAATAAATAGATGTTAGATGATAACAGTATTTTTTGTTGTTGTTTTGTTTCATTTTTCCTAGAATAAATAAATGCCTTTTTTTATTTGCTAGGTTCATTTCATTATTTGTTTGTTTACATAAACACCTATGGCCATAAATTATTATATCAAACACATCTTACAGACTGTGCCAAAGCACCTTGATGTAGTACGTGAAACTCACAAGGGTGTTGCAAGGTATTTACACTCTTGAGGAAACCAGCAATATTCAACATCTTCCAGCCACTGAGCAAAATATTAACTCAAGTTAGATACAGTGTCAATATTAAATGGAGCCATATTTTTTCTGATGATGTCATATCTACATTCCTTTTATTGATGTATCTTTGCAAACCCATGTTTTGCAAGGTTGCTGTGATAAAAATCAAGAATTTGGGGAAACTCAATGTGCCCTAGGAAAGGAGGGCGTCAGTGTTCAACCCAAGCTGTGAGAGTTGTCCGTGCCCAACTACCCACATTCTATTGGTGAATAATTAGGTTTATTTATATAACATATATAAACAATGATATAAAATATCAATGATATTTTAACAATGATATAAAATATATTTCTTTCCATTTACATACATTTTTTATTTCTTAGTTTTAATGTCTGGAGATGTTACTTTTCTATCCTCCCAATAATTTTTAAAGCAGTTGTCACTCTTCCATCCCCTTTTTTCCTTCATATAAATGTTTTCAAGTTACAGTTACATCTTTATTTCAGTAAAATATAATCATTTTCCTATTCTCGTTGTCCATCTTCTCTTGAAGTGACTTTTAAGGAGGGAAGATGGCAAAAACATCTTTCTCCAACAGATATTTAACTTTTATGGATTGTTTAAACTGTTCTAAAAAAATGTGCATGTACTACCTTTAGAGGGCACGTACTGAATGGAGCACTGGGTGTTATATACAAACAATGAATCATGGAACACTACATCAAAAACTAATGGTGTATGGTGACTAACATAAAATCAAATTTTTTTTCAAAAATCAAAAGCTTAAAATGATTATTGACAACCAAGATTTAAAATTCAGAACCATATGAACACTAGAATGATAAAATAATTTTGGATGATAAAGGGATAGTAAAAACTCATCACTATATAATATTCCTCACACCTTATCTTCAGAAGATCTCCCCCAACCAAGTTTCTCTTTCTTAGACTTTTTCTGTTTATCTCTATCTCTTCCTCTTTCTCTCTCTCTCTCTCTCTCTCTCACACACACACACACACACACACAGACACATACACACTCACATATATGTCTTACACATAACTTCATTCAGGGAGAAGTGGCTGAGCGGCTTTGACATGTGTTACATTGCTGGTGGGAATGCAAAATAGTGTAGCCAGTTTGAAAACACTCTAGCAGTTCCTCAAGAAATTAAACATAGAGTTAACATATGACCCAGAAATTTCACTTCTAGGTATGTACCCAAGAAAATTGATAATATAGGCCCACACAAAAACTTTTACATGAATATTTATATCAGCATTATGCATATCAGCCAAAAAGTAGAAGCATATTAATGCCGACCAAATGATGAATGGAATACCACAATGTGGTATGTATATAATACAATGTGGTGTATGTATATTATATACATGTTTAAATGTATTATACAATGGAATATGATTTAGCAATTAAGAAGAAAGTATTGACACATGCTACAATAAGGATGAATTTCATAAACATTTTGCTATGTGAAATAAGATAGACACAAAAAGTAATATATTGTATGATTCCACTTATAGGAAATGTCCAGGGTAAGGAAATCCACAGAAACAGAAATTACACTTGTGGTTGTCAGGGGCCTGGGAAGGGAGGAATGGAGAGTAATCATTATGGTATATGAGATTTTGGGTGTGTGTGTGTGAAAATCCTCTGGAATTAGATAGTGATGGTTATACAACATAGTGAATATACTAGAAATCATTGAACTGTGTGTATTTTAAGAGTGTGAATTTTACAGTATATGAATTGTATTCCAATAAATAAATTGTATGAGAAAAAAGAATATTAAATCAGTCCTCTGTACTTTAAAGATTTTACCCTTTGAAATAGTGTGATATCTAGCATGCCTTTTTGGATGCAACTGGAATTTGTTTCATTTAACTTGAATATTTAAGAGACCTTTTCTTCTGCTTACAAGTTTTCAGACTCTTCAGAGAATCCCCAGGACACTTTCAGGCATGAGAATGGATTCCTTCTCTTTGATTCATAAGCTAAGCGTTCCCTTCTAATTTTCTAGCCCAAGAAGAGCTCTTCTAATTACTTTAAAATAAAAAAAAGAGTAAAGAAAAAGAGAAAGCAGGAGAACATTCATTCTGGAAAAAAATAGATTTTTTCTTTCCCTAGGAAAGACATTTTGGCCACATATTTTTATTTTAGCCAGAGAGTGCTTTAACCTATCTATCTAATTTCCCTGGTGTTATTTTCCACCATATGTTTTTTTCTGATTTTAGGCAACAACAGAAAGAATAAATTTATCCTTTTCTTAAGTTAGTATAGTCAAGTATTAGAATCTGCTATTTCAGACAAGACTGAAATGTGGGTGTGAAGCTTGTATTCTTAACAACTAGATCAGGGAATGGAAACTTTTTATGTAAAGGACAGATAGGAAATATTTGAAACTTTGCAGGCATATGGTCTTGCAACTACTCAACTCTGATGTTGTAGCATGAAAACAACCATTGATGATATATACAAGAATTCACATTTTAGCATTCTAATAAAACTTTTTTTACAAAAGTAAGTAGTAGGCCAGCATAGTCCATAATTTGCTGACCTCTGAACTTGACAAAAATACTTGAAACAAATTAAGCAATTTGAGAAATTGATAATGAGAGAAATGTTCACATTTATAGGAAAAATGGTTATTAGTTTATATTCATAAGTATTAGTATATTTAATATAACTTATATATATTTTTTTTAGTTCAAAGATCTGAGATTACTATCTAAACTTGTAACCAAAGTTATTAATTTGTTAACTCATCCCTCTTTCAGCCCCAATTAAAAAATCACATTTTTTTCTTATTTTTACAAGCTTTTATTGTAATGATTTTTATTGATTTCATTATAAGAACAATTCTTGTGAGAAGTATGTCAGGAGTCACTGTGGCTTCCATTTGATCTCTAGATCATGTTTTAACGACCTGTGTGTAATCTTAGAGCAATAGGAAACAGTGTGTAATGCCCCTTCGATCGCTAACACTTCATTAGACAGAAAATGTTTGCACATGTTCCAGTGGCACAGCCAGAACAAGTGGAGAAGAGAAAACCTCACTGCTTCCATTTCTTATTTCTTCCCATTAAAATTCTTTGAGCTGATGATCAGAAACTAAAATTATGATGACAAGGTGGTTTAGGAAATTGGCAGCCATCAGATGTTTTTGCCAGTGCTTTGAAATTTTGAGACATCGTATGGTCTACCAGAGTCATGATAAATAATAGTCCTTCTACAACAGGAGTATATCTACAATTGAATGATCTTTCTGCACTTGCCCCTATTATGTCCTCACACAATTTGAAAAATGAATTCTGGTTGTAAACACATTCTGCAGAATCAAAGAAGAAATGTAAATGAACTATTGGAAATGGAATCCAATTTCACCCCAGACTTTCCCAGTGATTTATTAGCCCTTGTTTTCTTAAAGGTTTTAGCTAAACAATAGAATTTCTGACCTCATACCCAGGAACATGGCTTTAAAAAGGGACACGATCAATACTCCATCTAAACTTTAAGGGAAGATTTTGTTCTTTAGGACAGTTAATATTTCTTAGAAATGATATAACTAAGAATGGAAAAAAGTATAATATTTCATAAGCTAAATGGATCTCTAAAATTGATATAAAATGCCTCAAAAGGTTTGAAATCTGCTGGAGATTCTTTGTCTCCCCCCGCCCCTTTATCCTTGACCCTGACATTGGTTGAAAAAACATTGTTAATTTGGGGAAAATATTTAATATGGAATCTAACATTCTGCTTAATATTAAGATTTGACAATAGAGAAATTAGGATATAAATGCATAAAAATGCATCATCTCAACATGTACATTTTAGCAGACCCAAATTAAATCCAATATTACAAGTTGAGCTATAATTTTAGAAGGTATGATGTCTCAGTAGACTCAACATTTGTAAAAATATGTCCTTCCATGCTCACTGTTAAGTAGTTGCGGTTTTTTTTTTTTTTTTTTAATATTTTATTTATTTATTTGAGACAGAGAGAATGAGAGAGACAGAGCACATGAGAGGGGGGAGGGTCAGAGGGAGAAGCAGGCTCCCTGCCGAGCAGGGAGCCCGATGCGGGACTCGATCCAGGGACTCCAGGATCATGACCTGAGCCGAAGGCAGTCGCTTAACCAACTGAGCCACCCAGGCACCCAGTAGTTGCGGTTTTATACTATGCCTAGTGGTCAAGGAATATTCTAGAAAATTATACTATGATTCTGTTTTTTTTTTTTTTTTTCAGAAATTGTGACTTAATTTTTTAAAGATTTTGTTTCTATTATAAATAACACATAAATGAACACATTGTTTCATTCAGTTTTTCCTTTCTTATATTTCTTTCCTTTACAAAAAATCTCAGTCATTTAATAGTGTGTGAAAAGTATGAATTTTTTTAACTTTTGAAAATATTTTGCTAAATTGCTTTTTAAAATTATAATAACTTACACTGGCACTACTTTGGATTTATTAGTTTTTTTACATTTTTTTAGCATTGTGTTTTATATATTTTTTCCTTTTTCAGCATAGGCAGTGTAAAATCATTCATTATTTTAGTTGACAATGTTTCCCAGCCCTGCTTTGTGTCTGGCTCTAAATTCAGAAAAGGCAGATATCAAGAGACACAAAACTTACTGCTTTCATTCTTACTTACATTCTTACAAGAGCTTATATTCTTGACTCTGAATTCTACACCAATGTACCTTTTAGTTTTGATTTGCTTTTAAGAAAACACATATGTTTAGACCAAAATCTATTAGTGCTTCATTTATGTTAAATAATTCAATCTTCAAAATACCTTTGTGAGATTGGATAGATGAATGGGTAGATTCCCATTTTTCAGAGAAATTAGAGAGCAAAGAAGTTAAGTTAATGTTTCCAAGATTATGCAGCCAGAAAATAGTGTAGACAAGACTGAGATAGAAGTCTGACTTCAGAAACTTTGTGCCTGATGTTTATGTTCTATGTCTCCTCCATGATTATAAGCAGAGATGGATATTTCTCAACATACTGCTTGTAATTGTTTTTAGATATCTTCTCCTATTTACTTATTCAGATGTCTAATAACTTATAACTGTCTAATAACAATTAATACAATATTTAAAGTATTATAAATATATATATAATATAAAGTACTATATAAAGTGTTATAAAATATATAAAGTTATTAGCTTTGAACTCATACAGACCTGAGTTTGAATTCAGCCAGTGCACCTCTACCTTTGTTGGCTTGGTCAAAGTACTCAGTCTCTCTAACACTCCCTTTCCCCATCTACAGATAGAAAGCCAGACCCACTTGAAGGCTTGAGGTGAGGATCAAATGGGATACGAAATGTAAGTTTTAGCTTATTGCCTAGTACCTAATGACTGCACACTACATTTGGTTTGATAATATAAATACCAAATGACCTCAAAAATTTGATAATAAGAGGAATGAGGCATGGAAAATTGTGGTGGAGCACAGATACTAGGGCATCAGAGAGTGTGGGGTTTTGGCCCATCAGAGCCTAGCACTGGGAGTTAGGCAGGGGAGGAGGAAAGAAGAAAGGCATCAAGGCAAGTTTTGTAAATTCCAAAACTGCACTGATGGAGGAAACCCTTATATCCACTAAAATCTAAGACAGGCTTTCTGGACCATTGCTGTCTGGCTTCTGGCTTTGGACATGGCTATGATCAACAAGTTATGAATTGATAGCCTTGGTGTATGTGTGTCAAAGTGTGCTGGCTACTCTTCCTTTACCAAGGACCTCTGTCCTATTATACACATGGGTTTTAGAGCACTGGCACTGCTTTGTTGAATCCAGTGACAGTATTTAGACTAATAATATTTACAATGTACCTATAATATATCAATGCACATACATCTTTATAAGTGATTTTGACAGCAATTTATGATAACTTGAATTTCCTTGAAGAGACAAAAATATGCTGACAATCCCGCTGGGACTCCATGGCATCTCAGTGATCTCAGCGGTTATTTAAAGATCATTGCTTGATGAATCAATGCTTCTAGGTCTTAGAGTTTCCTCAGGTATAAGCCCCAAGTTTTCTTCTCCAGAGTCCTGCTTTACACACACACATTTTCCTTCCAGACAGTAATCTGGATAAAGCTTTTTAGATCCTCTCCACATGGGTAGACTACCTATCTTTTGAGGTACATTAAAGACATGAGTGGATTTAAACTTCTCATTCTTCCTCCCAGTCCATTTTTTTTTCCCTATCCACAAAAATATGTGATTAAAAAGAAGTTAGAGGGGCATGGCAAATTCATTTTCCATTCATATTGTGGATGCATTCAATTCAGTAAAACAGGAAAGGAAGTTTGGGAGGGAGAGAGAAATCCTGTTTCATTGTCTTCTAATGAGCCTGGTCCCCATTGTCATCTCAATCTACACGGTAAAATGATGTACCAGTTTATGATTTCCTGACTGTTAAAGCTCTAAGGCCAGCCTCCTCTACTTTACCTCCCATAGAATAGATATCCACATGGAATGAAGTGAAGAGAGTGTCTACAATTGGGTTGCACAGAAGCCATATTATTTGCCAAGGGGAGGAAGACAGTGAGAGGGGAGCTGATAGATGACACAAGTCTCCATGATTTTGAGCAGTTTCCTAACACACTACTTTCATTTGAAACTTCAGAGCTAGCGGCACCAATAAAATGGATGCCCACATTTTAAATCATTCTCTCCTTGTTAACCATTAATGCTATGCAAATCTTTAGCTTTCACGACAACTAAACTGGTTAAGTGCTGGTGACCATATGAAATTTTATTTAGTGCCATTATTTCTATATGAGTTTGAGAAAATTTGGTCACATAGGGAAGCCAAATCACTTTCCTAAGGCCACAGGGTCAATTAACGGCCAGTGGTAGCCCCACGAATCTTGATCTTTTCCATCTGCTGCCTCTCTCATGTTGCCTGTCTCTTTTCCCCACATCTCTCTGAAATTAAAATCAAGAAAGCTCTTTATGCAACTCTGTGCTGATGTTCAGTAGGTAACTGCAATGATATGACTTCCCAGATCCTCTTCCAAAGTGGGAATAATACAACTAAAATCGAAATGAATGAACACCATTGCAAAAGCATGGGCGTTTTAAGAATGATCTCACAGGAATGAGAAGATCTAGGGAGCTGTAATGGGCTCAGAGGATGACAGGGTTGCAGCTGTCTTTCAAAACAGTTCAACAGGGAATCTCGGAAATTAAGGAACTCTGCTGTAACAACAGACACAAAAATGATTCTAAATGTCCTCAAAGAGCCAAAGATAATTGTGGTCGTGCTAAAGAGACACTGATACTTGGTGGCTCTCTACATCGCGAATGTCTGCATCTGTCTCTGATGTAAGAAAACAAGTGCTAGTCTTTAGGTCATCATCCTCAGTTCCTAACAGTATAGATGAACTTACTGGAGAAGGTGTAATGTGCGGGCAGGGACACAGGGAAGAAAGGATAGACTTTTCCATTTTTGAGGGATGGAAGAAGAGGATAGATAGCCAAACCCATGAAGTGTATTTTCATTCATTTTCCTTTTTTTATTATGGACTCAAACTGTAAATCTCAGAATAATGTTGCATAGAGATCCTGTAAGAACACTTTGTGCATTTTTTATATTATCTCCTTTTATCAGCCAGTCTAAAGAATATGAGTATGTGTGTGTACATACACGCATATATGCTTGCATGTATGTATACACACATGTAGATACCTACATACTTCTAGATGCCTACATAGAGGTATATACACATACATATACATACCCATATTTGTAAACATATTTATCTTGAGTACCACTCTGATTCAAAAACTATGTTTGATATCAGAAAACAGTAAAAATGCAAGTCCTGACTTCATGGAGCTTATAGTCTAGTAAAAGGCAATAAAGAAATATGAAATTTTATCAATGTGTCAACAAGAAGAAATACAAAGGTGGTCAATTCTAGTTTATATGTTGCCATAAAACTAGTTAGTCTATCATATAAATATGATAAACAAAAAATATGCATAAATTTATTGAGTCTTCACTAATGATTTGTAAACTATTGATCAGTTATAAAAATAATTCAGATTCTTCATGGCTTCCAATAATAAATGGAATATTAAATTAGCTATCAAAAACAAAGTCTTAGAAAAGCCACAGAGAAGCTAAAAAAAAATGAACATTAATTCTGCAATCCTCTGAACAGCATGAGATGGAAGAAAGAGAAATACCAGTATATGTGGCTACACAGACTGTGAAATGTTTAAAATTTTTAAAAAAGTGAAAAACTAAGAAAAATATTTATAGATATATGAGAGATCAAATTTTCATGTTTTTAATAGATGTAAATCTCAGGCAAATAAATAAATAAATAAAGCCTACTATTTAAAATGTTTAATAGAAATGAAGAGGTGAGTTTTTTTCTAAAAAGGAAAAAATAATGAATACATACAAAAATTCACTCCAGACAATGCATTTTAAAATATAATAATGTTTTATGTAATAACTATATACCATTGAATATATATTAATAATAATATTGGGTAATGTTATGAGAAAACCCAAACTTTAAAATCAGAGTGTAAATTGTTATAATTTATTTAGAAAAAAGTGGCAACTTGTATCCAGAATCCTGAAACATTTCTACATTGCCATTTCTAGTAACCCTTCTTTAAGAAATAATCTTTAGCATAATGTAAGCAAAGATTTTTGTTCCAACACAATGTGAGGCATAGAAAAATAAGAAAACAATCTACTCATTTCCAATTTAGCATAATGTTTAAAAGCTTCAAGTAGTCAGATTTGAACTAGAATCTTGATCTTCAGCAAATTATATAAATTTCAAGAACTGACAGAAGTTGTCTAGCTTGCCACATATTCACAAATTCTGACTGGTGTGCTTCCAGATATTCCAGGTGAGGAAAACGGCATCCAGTTGTAATAACAATGTTCCAATTTATTTGATCCCTTCTCTCAATGAAGAATAGCTTTTGTTGAAAACCCACAGTAACCTCTCCTCTTATGTTGGCTATAATTTTGCCACATGCCCGTGCCAAAACCACACACTATATCACCAACTGGTTTTTAAGAAATGTGCAAAGGCAAATAAGTGAACAAAAGATAGTCTTTTCAAGAACTTATCCTGAAAATGTTGGACATCCATATGCAAAAAACCAAAACCAAAATCAAAACAAAAAAACAAAACCTTCAACCGATAGTTCACACCTCATGCGTTATAGAAAAATATACTCAAAATGGATCTTGGGACTAAATATAAAGCATACAGCTTTAAAACTTTTAGAAGGAAATAGAGGAGAACATCTTTTATGGCCTTGAGTTAGGCAGAGTTCTTGTACATGACACTAAAATCATGATCAGTAAAATTTTGAAAAGTGCTAAATTTAACTTCATAAAAATTAAAACTCTTGTTCTGCAAAACATACTTAAGAGAATGAAAAAACAAGTCACAATCTGGGAGAAACCATTTGCAAATCACACATCTGACTGTTTTTGGTTTTGTATCTAGAACTCATAAAGAACTCTCAAATTCAGTAGTAAGAAAACAAACTCTGATAAATCAATAAAATGAAATGTGCAAAAAATTTGGAAGACACATCTTCAAAGAAATTATACTGATGGCAAATAAGCACATGAAAAGGTGTTTAACATCATTATCCATTAAAGAAATGCAAATTAAAACCATAATGTGATACCACTATATATCTATTAAAATGGCAGAAAGACAGATGGAAAACAAGAAAACAGGAAGGAAGGAAGGAAGGAAGGAAGGAAGGAAGGAAGGAAGGACGGAAGGAAGGAAGGAAGGAAAGAAAGAAGAAAGAAGAAAGAAGAAAGAAAGAAAGAAAGAAAGAAAGAAAGAAAGAAAGAAAGAAAGAAAAAGAAAAAGAAAAACTGAAAGATTCAGAACGACTGGAATTTTCACATATTAATGGTAGGAATGCAAAATAATAAAGTCACTTTGGAAATAAGTTTGGCAGTTTCTTATGAAGCTAAACATATACTGACCATCCAACCCAGCAATCTGACCCTTAGGTAGTTACATAATTGAAATAAAAACCTAGATTCATACAAGAACACGTACATGAACTAGTCTGATTTGTAATCACCAAAAACTGGGAACAACTCAAATGACCCTCAACTGGGAAATGGATGAACACACACCCAGTGGAATCCTATTTAGCAATAAAAAGGAACAAACAAAGCAATAAAAAGGACATTCCACAGAAGCATGAATATCAAATGCATTATGCCCAGTTAAAGAAGCCAGACTCAAAAAGCTACAAATGTATGGCTCTGTTTATATGACATTCTATTAAACACAAAAGTATAACCACATGGGACGGGTCAGTGGTTTCCAGCAGTTAGGAATGGGATAAGGCATAGCATGAGGAAAATATGAGGAATGATGGAACTGTTCTGTGTTGTGATGATAGTTGTGGTTACATAATTCTATGCATTTGTCAAAACTCAAAAAGAGTAAAAATGATAAACAAAGAAAAAAATGATATGAGTTTTATATTCTTCTAAATTTTCAGTATGTTTGTGGATTGTTAATCAGAGTAGGGTTTAATATCTTTTACTTTTTAATTGTTTTCTCAATTTACATTTTTTCATCAGGCAGTTGTCAATTTGAATTTTAAAATCATAGAACTTATTCCACATTGGATAAGTTACTAGCTATATCATTGTGAAGATGTAATTTCTCTGAACTGAATTTTCTCATCTCATAATAGATATAACAGTATGTGGCTGATAGAACAGATTTTTTAAAATTATGGATATACATGGAGAATAACTAGAAAAATGCAAGGCAATATTAATATTTTCTTTATATAGACAGCAAATATTAAGAAGGCTGCACTCACTGGAAAATGGAATCTGTGTCAATTCACACATAAATAAGGAAAATAAGGAATGCTGGTGAAATTATATTAATGAAGCCTGTAACGAGTCTAAAAAATAGACCAATGGACTTTAGGGAATAATCCAGAATTGGCAGAAGGATGAATTAGATAATTTAACATGTATTTTCCATGTCTGATTCACATGGTTATGTAAGCAATAAACTTATTTCTTCTATCATTAGGCCAAGAATATGCCAGATAAAAATATGGTTCTTCAAAACATGGAGAGAATTTAATTTGAGAGCAAATTATAAGAGACACATTGTAACGTGTCTTGCAAAATAAATAAACTTGCTTTAAAAAAAAAAAAAAACACAAAACCTTTCCTAATCTAATACCAGCAGAGGTTAATTTTACAAAACAACGTAACTAATCTCCTAAAACTGGTAATGTGGTTAGAAAGGACTAAGTATAAGTGTAAAAGTAGAATTCACGATTGGCCCTGGAAGGTAATCCCCTCGGTCTCTTATCAAGGTCAAGTGAGCACAAGAAATTGCAGTGTCTCCAAATCCGCAAAAACATGCAGCTAAAAAGCCACACCTAACAACACCTGGTAAATATTTAACCCCAGAAACTGAATGGTGATTTGGAGTAAGCCCACAAAGGTGGATAATTGTTGTTAAGCTAACAGGGAGTTATTTTATTTCATAATTATTTTCTTCTTAATTGTGGATGCAGAAAAGAATTTCACACGCGAGACTTCCTAACATAACACTGCATAGAGGAGGGGAAGAGGGGAGAGAGGGAGGGAGAAAAGAAGCCACGGGTAGAGGCAATACCTGTCCCTTGTTCATATTCCCAGAGGAAATGTTTTCAAAATTGAGACTTCCAGGAGAATATTTCTTGAAATCATACGTATCAGGGAAAAAAAAGCTCCTGAAGAGCTGTTCGAACTTTGTAAACAAATGCATTTCATCGGATTCCCTCAGGCCTGAGTCCCTTCTTAGAGTTCAGAATGATCAATTCAAGTAACACCTCCCCCACTCTTTCCTTCCTGAGAGGCTGCTTCTATGCCTCTCCGAGTTCAAAACAGCACTTCCTCTGGAAGAACCCACTGCCGGCAATCCACAGCAAGAAAGGCGAATTTTCTTCCCTAAGTGACTGGCTCTTGCCTGCAGACATGGGGCTCGCCTCTCAGGGGGTGCTGGTGCAATCCTACAGGACAGGGGTTTTGTCAGCCAATAGCTCAAGGAAGGAGAGAGTAATAAGATCATTGAATCCTTTTATGTGAAATGGAAAGGCCCACATCTGGCCAAAAAGTAATTCGAAACATGAAACTATAATCTTTGTTTTAGTCAGTCTTCTATAGAGTCTGCTGCATGGTGATCTCAGATTAAAGGGACAAATGTTTATTCCTTTATTCTTTTGAGATTTTTTTGGCCTTATAAATGCACATTTGAGCATGAAAGAAAAGTTGAGCTACATATATTATTAAAATTTAATGCATGCGAGAATTTTAATTTTCTTTTCTTTTCTAATCAATACCCTCTTTTGGTCACCATCCCACTTCAGAGAACTTGAGAAGTTTATTTTAATTCCACTTTAACACGTGCCTATTTTATTTTATACAAAAGTGTGATAAATTTGCCTATAATATGTTTCAAAATTAATGTACTATATCCACTCTTGAAACTAAGAAAAGCCTTTCTAAACTTGAAAGGAAAATTCTTAAAGAGAAGGTGATTCACAGGGATGCATTTTGAATTATCAAAAATATATAAAAGTACAAGTTGAAATTTACCCTGGAAAAACTATCTTCGTCTATATGACAAGCAAAAGTTCATCGAAATTTTAAAATAAAGAGCTTTTAAAAGTAAATAAAAATACAAACATACCATTAGAAAAATGACAAAGGTATAAACTGGTTATTAACTAAATAAAATTCATCCTCACTTTCAAAGATGGGAAAAACTCAACATGAGAATAAAATATTCCTTTTCATCTATCAGGCAGTCACATATTAAAATTTGAATGATTAGTCCTCCTGAGGAGACAGAAATCAACACATTATAAACTCATGCATGCACACTTAGTAATACTATAATGATTTCTAGACAAACCACTTAGAGGCATACACTTTAAACTCATTACTGTATTTGACTTTAAGAGGTGAGACACAAGAGATTTAATCAAAGCAGACTTGAGACTTGCATGCAGTGTATTAACTTTGTTCTTCCTTTTTGCTTCATTCTATTTTAAGAAGACATTCTCTTATAGTATTTGTCTGATTAAAAATTGATACAAAAACATGCAAAAAATTCATACGTTATAATGGTATATGTAACTCAGTACTTAGCAATAATATATGCATGCCAGTCGCAGTGATCTGTAACCAAGAGAGACCCATGCATGAAGAATAGGAAAAGTTGACAAAACTATAGGAGCCAGCCAGGCACCTTGGTACAGTGTCCAAGGACGTGCCGGCTTCACCTTCATTCTGGATTTACTCGGCACTAAGTGGAGAAGGCGTTCATTCAGATGAAGAGCACTACGGTGGAAATTCCAGGTGTCAGTCAAAACCTAGGAGTCAGTCAAGAAGACTGCCATCCATGAATCTCTACACAGCGGTATACCCTACCCTTGGCTGAGGGGTGGGAGAGGGATTCAAGTCAGAAGAGGAAGAGGAGAGGTAAGAAGGCAGAATAGCAGAGGTCCTGAGACTAATGGCAGGATAACTATGTCAAGTAAGGGCTGCTAGGCAAAACTGAAGAAGGCTGATGCCTGGCCCTACAGACTAGAACCTCAGTTAGTCATTCAGGAAATACATAGTGGTATCTACAGATGACTCAGGCAGCCTGGAATTGTCCCCAGGTTACTCGAGTACAGGTGTCTTTAGAGCAAGATGACCTGGGGAGCAAGTTCAGAGGTATGGCTTTAACACCGGGCCAGTCCCTCACAGGTGGAAGTGGGTCATGTGTTCTTTGTCTCCATTAGATAGTAAGACAGGGATCAGGACTTGAGTGTCCAGATGGAGAACCTCGTGGACAGATCCAAGAGTGACTGGAGAAGGAAGGAGAGGCTGGAGAAACATATCTGGCCATGCCTATATTCTTTTTGTTTATAAAAACAACGCATGTACACTTCAGAACAGAGCAAGTAGAAAGCAAGATTCTGCTTCTAATAGGTGACCTCTTTCAATCACTTCTGAGATTAAGTCTTGTGATGGTTAGAGTATCCAAATTCCAAATAATTCAGTTTTGTCTTAATATGTTGATTGATAAGCCCTGGAATACATGTGTTTTTGCTGTGAAAAATGAGGACTTTTGCTTATGATATTCTTATCTACCTTCCTGTATAAATTCTGTTAATTTTAATCTTCTGCTAGCCACTTTCTCTCAATTTTTTTTAACAATTTTAAATTGCTATGCCTTTTTACCAATTTTGAGCATATATAGTCTCTATAATTTAACATGTATCAGACAGTTTTAGTAACTGCCGTAACAAACAAATGTACAGTCCAAATGGCTGAAAGATAACAAGTTATATGTCTCACCCACATCACAACTTGTCACACATTTTCTCACTTTCAGGTTCCAGACTGATGGAGAAGTCAGTATCTTGAAACTCACGAGTTGACACACAGAAGAAAGAGTTTGGCAAGTTTTAAACTAGTAATTAAATGCAGTGGCCTCGAGGTAACACTTGATACCTTTGCTCAAAACTCACAGGCCAAAGTTGTTAAAAGTTTGAATTCATCTTTTTACATTCTTCTTAGATCTCATAAATACACACAAATATCAGTTGGAATTTTCACTTGAGTTTTACAACAAAATGAGATCAAACTACTATATTTTAGGTTACTATATTTTTAAATTAGATAATTCTCTAAGTAAAAACATGTAGATGTAACTCACTTTTTGAAACCAATTAATATACTATAGTTGTGCCACCTCAAATACTGCTAGCTACAAATAGCTATTTAAATTTAAATTTTTATTAATTAAAATTAAATAAAACTTAAAATGGAGTTCCTTAGTCATACTAGCCACATTTCAATTGCTTAAAATATCCAAATATATCTAATATCTTTCATATTAGATGGTGCAGTTATAGAACATTTCCATCATTGATAAAAGTTCTACTGGTCTGAGCTAATCTATTATATGAACACACAATAATTCATTCAACCACCTACTAATTAGCAGATTGTATCCATACCATTCTAAATGAACAATGCTGAATATACATTCTTGATCATAATACCATATGTATTGTTTGATTTCTATTAGATAGAATCCCAAAATGGGACTGCTGGATCAAGAAGAAGCACATACATTTTAAATGTCAAGAGATATTGTGTATTTAATGGTCTCAAAATTCCACTGCAATCAGCCTCTGCCAGCAGTATATCAGAGGACTCTGATGTTCTCTAAGCTCTAGGCATCATTCTCCTTTTTAATTGTTTCAATCTATTGGGCTTTCTTAAAAAAGACTTTTCATCAATATTTAATTTATATTTCCCTCACCTCTAGTTAGGTTGAGAACCTTTTCATATGTTTACTGGTAATTTGCATTGCCTCCACAAAGAACTGTCTATTCATAGCCTTTGTATACTTTGCTATTGATGTGTTTAATTTCTTATCAATTGGCTGATTTTTTAAATATAATAATGTTTTTGACATATGTACTTGTTTTCACTTTGTTTATTGTGCTTTTGTGAACTTTTTTGTGTGCTTATGAAGTCAAATTATCTTATCCTGGATTTTTTTTAAGATTTATTTATTTTTTGAGAGGGGAGGGAAGGCGCAGAGAGAGAGGGAGAGAATCTCAAGCAGACTCCCTGCTCATGGGGGGTGGGGGGCTGACATGGGACTCAATCTCATGGCCCTGAGATCATGACCTGAGCCAAAATCAAGAGTTGGCCATTTAACTGATTGAGCCACCCAGGCACCCCTCTTATCATGGATTTTTATCTAGACTTTAACACCTCTACTGGCTGAAATTTGGCTTCCATGTTCACCACTTCACAAATGTTTCCTATAATGTCACCAGTGATGGTCTACTTGACAAATGCAATAAATATAACCCAGTCTTTATTTAACTAATTGTCTCTGATGCGTTGACCATTCCTTTCCTTTCGAAACTTCTTTTTACTTTTTTTTGTCTGAAGCCAATCGTTCTTTATTTTCCTTCTGTTTTAACCACCCCTTCTCAGTCCCATTCACAGATACTCTTGTTCCCTTTTTTTTCCCTTCTTTGTAACATTCCTTGGATGACCTTTATTAGTCCTATTGCTTGACAACCTTTCATGTGCTATTGATTTCTAACCTGATAATCCTATCTAACTTCCCCCCCACCGTAATAATTAGCTGCCTATTACAAATGTCCATTTTGGAAATTTTCCTGACACCTGGAATCTAATATTTCATAAATAGAACACCTCATCCTTTATCTCCTTCTCATGCCTTTATCTCAAATCTATTCCCTGCTTTAAAAAACTATTCATCTATGCCAGAAACCTGCAAGTTTTTCTTTAAAATTTCTTTATCCTAACCCATCTAAATCGTATGTCTTACCAATTATATATCTTTTTTAGTATTTAAATGTGCCCCCCTTGCTATTACTCATTGCTATTGCCTTAATTCAGGCCCTGATTTCCTGTCTGATTGTTCCAATATCCTTTAATTGTCTTCCTAACCTCCATTTTGTTTCTTTCCAATTTGTTTTCTATACTACCTATAGAATGATCATAAAACGTAATATGACAACAATTCCCCCCATTATTCGAAAGTAGAGTCTTCCTATGAAAACTTTTGTAAGCTGAAATGGTGTAAAATGAAGAAGCAATCATTATTAATTTATACGGAAAAATATTTAAGTGTTCCCAGACCCCACAAAATAACCCTATTTAGGCTTTTCTGATACCCTAGGACACATCTTTTTTGGTAACAGATGTACAAAATAAATCAAGATAAAGCACAGATACTCACAGACACAGTTCAAAGCTGTGGCAGCTTGATGTTGAGTGGCCTAGTGTGGTTCGTGGGAAGGAGCTTGGCGGGACCACTCTCGCTGCTCTGAGCACCCTCAGCTCCCATACAGGCTTGCTGCAAAACAAACGTTGCATGCTATTTTTGTTTTTCACCTCTTTCCCTAAAAGCAAAAGTCCTCTCCAGATTTCTTTCAGTTAACAAAAACAGGTACTAATGTAATTATTTCATAAAAATAAAGTGGCATAATGCAAACTTTCGAAAAGCAGGGGATACCTGTATCACCTTTAAACTTAACATCCTTAGGTGACCTTTTGTCACTCTCAAGGTCAAAATTCAAACTTCTCATCATATGCTAAGAGACATATCATTCTGAGATACTATATACCCTTACTTGCTCACCTCTCATAATTTCTCCCTTCTCATTGTCCAAATGCAAAGATCTGTTTAGACTCCCCTGAGTGCATCCTGTGTTTCTTCCTTGGCACGGGCTTAGCCTCTGATCTTTGTATCTCATACTCTCCTTTGAATCATCACATAAAAGTTACCACCTCTCTGAAGCCATCCCTAACATCCCTACACCTCTGCCAGTATTGAGTGACAGTTTTGTTTTGGTTCTAAACCCATTAATTACACTTAACACTCTGTGCTTCGGTGATAAAAATTATTAGCTTTTTTGGTTTAGTTTCTTAGGACATGCATGAGACCGTGAGCCCTTTAAAGATGAGGATACCAAAACATTTCTTCATTCGCTACCCAAATATTTAGGTTATATTAAACAGAGTTTAGATCTTATTTGCAAGTTCTACCCTTTAGAACAGGTTGGATAGAGACAAGGTTAAGAAATAACACTGGAGTCAGATGATTTGGTTTGAATCCTGGCTCTATCACCTCTAACCTATGTAATTTAAGGCAAATAACTAAGCCTTGTTAAGGTTAAGTTTCCTCAGCTATAATATCAGGAAAATAATGTCTATCTTACATAGACCTCCTGAGAATTAACTGATATAATACATTCTAAGCCCCTAACACAGAGATGAGCACTTAGTAACCAATACATAAAAACTTTCATTTTTAATGATATAGTTTTTTATAAATATAGAGTGATAATATAATGTGCGTATGGCTATGAAGTAACTTGGGTCACATTTCCAACTGTTTTCTGGCTTAATATAAAAATAATTTTCCTCATTTGTTCTATGTTAGGTTTAAGAAGTCCTCCGTACCAAAACACTACTAGAAATAATAACCAAATTCAGTACAGTGGCAGGATAAAAAATTAATACCCAGAAATTGGTAGCATTTCTATACACTAAATGACAAAATCACAGAAAGAAATTTAAAAAACAATACCATTTACAATTGCACCAAGAAGAATAAAATACCTAGGAATAAACTTAACCAAAGAGGTAAAAGACCTATACTCTGAAAACTATAAAACTAGTGAAAAATTGAAGATGACATAAATAAATGGAAAAAAATTCTTTTTTTTTTTTTTTAAAGATTTCATTTATTTATTTGACACAGAGACAGTGAGAGAGGAAAAACACAAGCAGGGGGAGTGGGAAAGGGAGAAGCAGGCTTCCCACCGAGCAGGGAGCCCAATGCGGGGCTTGATCCCAGGACCCTGAGATCATGACCTGAGCCGAAGGCAGTCGCTTAACCAACTGAGCCACCCAGGCACCCTGGAAAAAAATTCTTATAATGTCCATATTACCCAAAGCAATCTACAGATTCAATGCAATCCCTATCAAAATACCAACAGCATTTTTCACAAAACTAGAACAAATAATCCTAAAATTTGTATGGAACCACAGAAGACCCTGAATAGCCAAAGTAATCCTGAGAAAGAAGAACAAAGCTGGAGGGATCACAATACCAGATTTCAAAATGTGCTAAAAAGCTATAATAAGCAAAACAGCATGGTGCTGGTACAAAAACAGACACATAGATGAATGGAACAAAATAGAGACCCCAGAAATAAACCCATGATTATATGTCAATTAATCTATGACAAAGGAAGCAAGACTATAGAGTGGAAAAAGACAGTCTTTTCAATAAATGGTGCTCGGAAAACAGAACAGCTACATGTAACAGAATGAAACTGTACTACTTTCTAACACCATACACAAAAACAATCTCAAAATGGATTAAAGACCTACATGTGATACCTGAAGCCATAAAAATCCTAGAAGAGAGCACAGGGAGTAATTTCTCTGACATTGGCCATAACAACATTTTTCTAGATATGTCTCTTAAGGCAAGGGAAACAAAAACAAAAATAAACTATTGGGACTACATCAAAATAAAAAGCTTTTGCACAGCAAAGAAAACCATCAACAAAACAGACAACCTACTGAAGGGGAGAAGATATTTGCAAATGATATATCTGATAAGGGATTAATATCCAAATAAAGAACTTATACAACTCCAAAAAGCAATCTGATTAAAAAATGGGTAGCAGACCTGAATAGACATTTTTCCAAAGAAGACATACAGATGACCAACAGAGTGAAAAGATGCTCAACATCACTCATCATCAGGGAAATGCAAATCAAAATCACAATGAGATATCACCTTACACATGTCAGAATGGCTAAAAACAAACAAGAAACAATGAGTGTTGGTGAGAATGTGGAAAAAAGGAACTCTCATGCACTGTGGGAAGGAATGTAAATTGGTACAGCCACTGTGGAAAAGAGTATGAAGGTTCCTCAAAAAATTTAAAAATAGAAATACCATATGATCCAATAATTCTACTGGGTATTTATCCAAAGGAAAAAAACACTAATTTGAAAAGATATATGCTTCCTTATGTTTATTACGGCAATAGCCAAGACATGGAAGCCACCTCAGTGTCCACTGATAGATGAATGGATAAGGAAAATGTGTGTGCATATATGCAATATATATACACAATGGAATGTTACTCAGCCATAAAAATGGATGAGATATGCAATTTGCAGCAACATAAATGGACCTAGAGGGTGTTATGCTAAGTGAAATAAGTCAGACTGAGAAAGACAAATACCATATGATTCCACCCATAAATGGAATCTAAAATAAAATGAATAAACAAAAAGCAGAATCAGATCTATAAATATGGAGAACAAACTGATAGTTGCCAAAGGGAAGGAGAGTAGAAGGTTGGGCAAAATGGATAAAGGGGAGTGGGTGATATAGACTTCCAGTTATGGAATGAATACGTCACAGGAATAAAAGGCACAGCATAAGGAATACAGTCAATAATACTGTAATAACGATGTAAGAGGACAGATGGTAGCTACACTTGTGATGAACACAGCACAATGTATAAAATTGTCAAATCATCAAAAAAATAAATAGACAGATGATAGATAGATAAATAGAAATCATCCACACTAATTGACATTTCTGTGGCCCCACCCTTCGATAATTTAAATTCAAAGTATTAATTCTGTTTTTTGCTACCCTGAAACCCTTCTTAGTATCATTTATAATTCTGAAATCATTTGTAAATTTTTGATAGATTTCTGGGTTCTAGATCCTGTTCATTTGATATACTTTTCTATTTTTATGCTAATGCCACAGTCTTATTTATTGTGCTTTTTAGTCAATTAGTGTAACTTTACAGCCTGGTTCTCTTTTTTACAAAGTTGTTTTATCCATATGTGAACAACAATAACAACAAAACTTCAGCCAATACCTTGCACCATAAACAAAAACTAACACAAAATGGATCCTACATCTAAAGATATAACTTACAAAATTTCTCAAAGAACACATAGGAGAAAGTTTTTGGACACTGGTTTAGGCAAACATTTCTTATATACAACATCAAAAGCATGATTCATAAAAGAACAAATTGGTGAACTGTATGGTTCTTTTAATGTACTGTTGAATTCAGTTTGCTAATATTTTACTGAGGATTTTTGCATCTATATTCATCAAAAATATTGGCCTGTAGTCTTCTTTTCTTGCAGTGTCTTCTTCTGGTTTTGGTATTGGGATAATACTGGCTTTGTAAAATTAGTCTAGAAGTGTTCTTTCCTCTTTTACATTTTAGAAGAGTTTGAGAAGGATTGGCTTTATTTCTTCTTTAAATGCTTGGGAAAATTCACCCATGAAACCATCTGATCTTGGACTTTCCTTTGTGTCAGACACTGTGCCAGGTACTGATGATTCAAATCTGAATCCTTGTCTCCCCAAAATTTATGACTTAATGGTCAGCCATGTGCAATGCTACCAAGAGATGAAGCGAGGTAAGGGCAGGGACAATATCCGTGGGTTTGGGCAATGCAGAGCAGTTGCAACCAAGAATGGATAGCAGTAGCCACAGTTTGGAGGCTCATAAGTAAATGGAAAGAAAAAAGTAAGAGGTAGATGAATGAGAATATTGAATTTGGTGCCAGATCTTTTTAAGATCATGAAGATTAAAGAATTTTTAAATACTTATGGTATAAAATAAAAGAAATATTGAAAATTAAGAAAAATGAGGGGATAATTGAAACATTAACTCTCTAAGGTAGAAAAGAATGGGACTCAAAACACAAGCGGTAAAACTGGCTTTTGCCAAAAGAGACACATGATCAGTTGAGACACAAAACAGATGTGTGATTTTGATTCAAAACTCATTAGTTTCTTTCAAAATATTCTAATTTTTGGCATCCTAAAAGACAGAGTATCTGCTAAAAAAGGGAGTGTCTTCCACAAAAAGGGCAAGTATTTTACCAAAAAAAGAGATAAAGAGAGAATGGGAGGGTCAAAACTTGGAAATTACAGATCTTTAGAAGTAGTTATTATTACTGATGAGATCTGACTTAAAAAAAAAAGTAAGAGAACATAATGGCATTGTCAAGTAGCATTAAGATCTTTGTTTGATTGCCATTATCGTATAAAAAGACCAATACATCCACTTGTGGAGTTTTCTTCAGACAAGGAAAAAGCACTTATTGGGATTCCTCCATGAATGTGCAAAGTTTAGAATATGAACAGGAGAGAATAGTCCAGAAGAGCCCAATCTCAGTTGGGAGAGAATGATGTAGATAGAAGTAGAATAAATGAAAGTTCCACACTAGTGGAAGAGCAAATCATTGGTGGCTCAGTGGTAGAATTCTTGCCTCCCAAAGTAGTGACAGAACATATGTGTGGGTTATCACTGAGCCCACAGCTTAGTTGGACTCAGATGGTTCTCTGAATTATAATGCCAAAGGTAAGTTTAAGGATGTGGCTATGTGGATGATAGCAAACAAAGGAGCACAGAAGTTTGCTGGAGATACATAGATACAGGTTTCCAGAAAAGTGGAACAATCAATCTTGTGGATATTGGTTTTGCTTGGGGAAATGTTAGCACTTGAGCGTTAACAAGTTAGGAATAGGTGCCAAAGACTTCAAAAATTAGGAGAATAATCAGGAAGTTTATAGAATTTAATGACAAGGTGAGTAGATTATAATTATATAATTATAATTAATTATAATTAGCCTTAGAACAGCTGAAATTTCACATGAAGCAGGAGAGAGATATCCTGAGCAAAACTATAGAAGCAATGGGAAAGAAAGAGGTGAAGTAAACACATAGGACATAGCCCCGAGATCTGCTGAGTACAGCACTGTCTGAATGATGTATTGTTTATTATTGGGCATCTTTCTATACCTTGAGGGTAGAGACATGAATTTATCATCTTATGTAACATAGAAGATGTTCTCTAAATACCTTCTGTTATATATAAACAAATGCTGAATTTTTTCTAGAAAAATAAAAAAATAATTTTCAAAAAATACATTCTTGCTGACCTCAAACCCTCCTGCTACCATTGCAAACCTATCGATCTTGAGAATCCTATTCGAGAAAGACAAGGCATAGGTCTTCTCTACTCTGAGATTCTAAACTCAAATATGCAGTTCCAGTATGTCTTTCTTCACCTTCAGGACACAGTCCAAAGTGCAGGTCAAAAGAGCTCACCTACTTTTCGTAATAATTTTCAACCAGACTATTGAGTTTCTTTTACAACTGTTTTTAACCTGAATCCTGAATTAGTATTTTAGGAAGCCAATAATTCGGTGTTTTGTCCTTCAGCTTCAACCTGAAAATTCACTCATAAGAAAGAAAGAAAAGTAGCCTTGTGTCACATAACCCAAATGAGCTGATCAAGCTGATGGCTGAGGCATGTCTGTAGGTGAAGAAAAGAATGCCTCGGTTGTGGTAACCAACACATTGTAAGAGGATAAAGAGAGAAAACACTGAAATGAGAGCCAGTAGACTGGAGTTCAACACAATTCCTGTGCCTTCCATGATGTAGCTGTTTAGAAAGTTGTTTAACTTCTCTGGGCTACATTTCTTTACCTGTAAAATTATGCTTGACAAGTATCTGACCACAAAGGTCCCTTTTAAATCCATGATAAACAATTTTGTTATGCTTTCTAGACCCTGAATAAATTCATGGCATTACTATCTAATGTAGTTGATGGCACCTAGTTCCCTAACCTCAGTTTTCTAATACATTCTCTCCTCTGCCCTTTCATAGAACATCTCAGGTCTCTCAGATGCTGGTCTTAAAGCACTCTACTTGTAAAATTTAACATAAGATCTCTAAGACTGCACCCAAACTAGATGAATTTACTTTTGATCATTGCTAGCTATGAGGACTCTGAAATAAGCAACTATCTCCTCTGATTTGAGCATGAGATACCTTCTTTTGTGGTGAAATTGCCTAAGTACGGTACCTGACATGTGGTGTGTACCAGTTAAATATTAGTTTCCTTCTTTGGGGGTCATCTATGTTTTTGGCTAGAGCCAAATTACATGTCTGCTTTTAGCCAGAGTGAAACAGAAGCACCCAGTGTTTTAAATCGAAACTGACTCAAGCTCAAGACAAGAACAGAAAGATTATCTGGCCCTGATCCTGTTCCTTTAACTTTATTTTTCTCCAAGAGGTGGGGCTTGGTTTGAGATGGAGGTGGGAGTGTCTTTCTCTCCTCTAGTTACAGTGTCCTAAAGTGCAAACAGGAAGAAATAAGCTGTTCCCTTTGGGCCTCAGAATCCGCTCAATCTTAGAAACACCACATTAGACGGAATAAAAGACACATCTTCCCCTGAAATTTTTGTCTCAAAATGACCTTGCATCAACTGCCCCAGTTGCTATAGATGAATACTAACACAAAAAACAACAGACAGTGGATTGATTTAACTTCAGAGGGAAATTTATACCCCCAACTGAATCTTCTTCGCAATATGTAGAATACAAAACAGTAATATTTTATTACTCATTTAACCACTGAGCTAACTCTAAAAAAATATGGTTAGATGATCTTTTTCTTATATCCTTTAAACTTCTTGTTATCATTGGTAAAATGGTGGTGAATATCCCTAATAAAAATTCACATAAATGTCTCATTTCCTATACATTAGCAGCTATCCCACAGAACGAACAAGTCGGAATCGGCCTGACTTAACCAGGTATCTGTCAGTCTCGTAAGAAAGGTTAACATTCCAGGGGAGCCACTGAGTTTATAAACAGGGAGTCTGACCTCTCTGGCTTCTGTTATTCTGTTCTCTGGAATTCTTCTTGGATGAACTTACTTATTTCCATTTGAAATGTTTTATCTCATAGATGTTTCTTCTCAGGAACATCATCTAGCTTGGTTAACATCTCTGTGATTCGGGGGGAAAATGTCTCATATTAACTCCTGTTATGGGCATGGACCATTCAGAGGCAGTCCTGACAAGTGTCTAAAAGACATGTTCTAGAGTCTGGCTGTCCCAGTTCAGATCCTGCCTTTATCACTTACTTGCTGTGTCACCATGAACGAGTTAATTAACCTCTCTGTGTCTTGGTTTCCTTGTGAAATGGGAATGAAAATATGTTTTCTCAAAAATTTGCAACAAACAACCTCTATAAAATGTTAGAAGACTGCCTGGCCCATAGCAGGCGCTCAACATGTATTAGCTATTATTAATTTGCAGGTGTAAAAGGTAAAGCAGAAAGGGAGGGAGCAAGGGGTTAATGTTTTCTCTTTGGTTTCTGATGTTTTTTGGTTATCCACTGCTCCCTTAGTTTATAGCCAGCACCTTCAGAAAATAGCCCAGATTCCTAGTTCATTATGTGTTGGATAACTAATATACAATGACTTATTCCTAAATTCTGAGTTTACCCTTACAAATGTTGCATAAACCTCTGCTCTGAGCTTGTTAACACAGAAGACAGGCATGTCTTTTCAAACATGAGATCTTGCTGTCCCTGATTAGAAAAAAGGAGCTCAATACATTCTTTCCCTAGAGGTATTACTTCATCTAGTTTGCCATCAGAAAAGCTACATTTCACCTCTACATTTTTTTATCACTAAGACATTTCCCCCAGTCATCACTAAAGATTTCCCCGGTCCCTTAATATATAATTTTATTTTTTTTATTTTTTAAAAGATTTTCTGTATTTATTTGACAGAGAGAGAGACAGTGAGAGAGGGAACACAAGCAGGGGGAGAAGGAGAGGGAGGAGCAGGCTTCCCGCTGAGCAGGGAGCCTGACGTGGGGCTCGATCCCAGGGCCCTGGGATCATGACCTCAGCTGAAGGCAGACGCTTAATGACTGAGCCACCCAGGCGCCCCCCCTTAATACACAATTTTAAATAACATTTGGCGATAAAACTTTGGCAAAGAAACTTGTTCAAAATATCCTTTTTTTTTTTCAAAACTGAAATAGCATCCAGTTGTTTCTCTTTCTTTCCATATGTTCATATGCTCAATTACTTCTGAATTTGTTCACTATACAGAAACAGACCAAAAGGGTTAAGATTAAAATGAATGAGACCACAAACATAATGAAGAAGATAAACTTAGATTTGTTGATTGAATCCCAGGAGACACCAGCAGATTTGGAAAATTTCTCTTGAATTCTATAGAATGAATTTTTTAGACTCAAAAAATAAAGCACTATACTTTACTCAACAGGCAATAAATTGAATAAATATGCTACTTCAAAGAAATAGAGCATGATGGTCCTAAGTAAGTATACAGATCAGGTATTTCCCAGGAAGATCCCATTCTGAGATACTGAGGAAATCTAGAATTGGCTGATGTTTATCCTTAATGAAAATTCTTTAACAGTTCAGACAAGATGATGTTAGTTTTTTAATTTGCCTAGGCATCATCATGCTCAGACATACTAAATACTGGAGGGAAATTCCATTTTCAGTCAAGATTTTGTCAGTATTTTTGAAGAGTTTCACATTTTTTTTCCTGGAGTTTTTATTCAATGGTCATTGCCAAAGCCCTTTGGTTGCTTAGTGTCTGGCAGGAGTATCTTGAGAATCTGGGTTCTTTCAGTTAAGTGGGTACTAGGGATGGAGGGGGTAATTCTAAATATGCAAATTATCTGAGCTTCCAGTACAGATCAGATTTAAACCTTTGTATATTTGAGTTCATTTGTCTTTGGCAAAACAAGTCTCCCTGTCTTTAAAAGGATAAAGTACTGAAGCATACCTTATTGAGAAGGCAGCTAAAGTTGGTGGTACATCAAAAAGCTCACAAAACTAATATTTGATGATATAAATGCGAATGAATTAAAAGCACATGGATGGAAATTTCCTTAAAATATGCAAAGTTATAGGAACTGTGTATTGGGTTTTTCTTAGCCTGGCACTGTAGAAAATTAATTTAAGATGATTGGAACATTCAAAATGTGGCCAGGTTCACTTGTTCCTCAGACATGTGCTAAAAGAATGGCATTTTATTTCAAGGCAGAATTCCTGTGGTCTGACAGAGCACCCACCCATTTCTTTTTATGGGTCCTCCAATTGTAAAGAGCCTCTGGGAGACTTCAAAACTCATGCAAGAAGAATCAAGATCTAAGGAATAGTTGTTACAACTAAAACAGATAAAAAAAGAGAAATCTACCTCTGAATAATCCATGCCAAACCTGTATGTAGCTCTCTACTTATGATTTATTAAATTCATAAAAATGTTTCCATCGTTCCTAGATCATCAGCTTACAGCACGTATATTTCATTTGGAGTCTCTTATGTCCACAAAACTCTGTTCTTTCTGTGCAATGCAAATTGGCTAGTATTGGTGAAACAACCATGAGACTCATTCAAAGCTCCACATTTGCATATCAATCTTAACTTCCCTTTTCTTAGCTAAGAGATATAGTCACAGAGATAGTATTGCCAGCGGATTCAGCTTATTCATAAACTACTAATTTCAAGATTCACATCTTATGTGTGTTCACACATACAATCTCCCCCACACCACCATGAGCCATGTGGCACTGCAGTAAAGCCATCTAAGGTTCACCTGGGTTTGTGACACAGTCTTCCTTCTAGATTTGTCCATATTTCATTCCCTGAACTCTGTCTTTTCTCTATTGCACCTTCATGGCCTCCTGGGCTCCCTCACTCATCCACTCCCTGGAGTCCATTTACCCTCCATGACCACTTTCAAAATGTTCTATTTCCATGAAGACATTCTAAGGATGGCAGCCTACACTGATTACTCCCTTTCCAAACATGTATTATTATGTATTTTATTGTTTTATGCTTTTCCCTATACACTTGTTTGTTTTATATGTGTAGACAATGCTATCTTACCCACAAAGTTTGTATTCTGTTAGAGGGCAGGGTGAGGCCCAATACTTCCTTTATTACTTTCTTCAATGCACAGGAGGAGGTCTGTGGTGTATTTCTGTAGTTAGAAATGATGGCCCTTTGTGGTTTTTGCAAGCTTTCCCCTCTTCGACAGGTAGATGAAAATGCCCCATTGTAATAAAGTACACACTGAAGTGCAACTTCCAGGTATGAAAAGAAGGATAAGGAGGTGGTTGGCGAGGCATGACTCACCCGTCCTGTATCTTTCCTCACACGAAGGAAAGGCTACTAGGGCAATGGGCCTATTCCTCAAGAAAGTTAGACCCAACCATCACAGACATCCTTACAGAGTTTGTAGATAAACTGCATCCCTTCTTCTTCTCACTTCTCTCCCTCTCTTACCATTTACTTTTATCCTCAAAATATAATATCTAGTTTATTAATCTGCATTTTCTAAGATGGAATAGTAAAGAATAAACAAATTAGCTATTTGTCAGTTCAAAACACTTCTCTGGTTATATTGCACATATTCACAGGGGGATTGATTGAAGAATTAAACTTCTGCTTCATCTAATATATTAGTTCTTAAAATTTTCATCTTATTTTGCTCTTTCTGTTCTATATGCTTCTGTATTTCCCACTAATCTGCCTTTTTCTATATGGACTATGTTGGCTTTTGCTTTTATTTTTTCTACAATGTTTGGATTATATATGTGCCCCATTTCTAATTCTACTAGATTTCAGATTTAAAACCTAACAAACAGTTACATTTTAAAGATCATAAAGATTTTAAGACCATGTCAGAGTCATGACCTGATAAATTAGTGTCCTTTCTATTTAAGATGAAAATTTAAGCCACCTCTACTCTACACATAATTTCCACCCATGCACTCATCCACTTTTTGGTTTTCTTTAATATATATGGTGTGGCTTAATTCTAAATTATTGAGTTATTGGTTTTATATAATATGCCATTCTCATCTTTGACATTTGTATGTACTTTTGTACAAATGATTGGTATCAGGGATCAAAACTAGGTATAGGCTACATTCCATCTAGTTTTTCATTTTATCTTAGTCTCTTGACCACCTTGTAGAGCAGGTATTTTACAGGGAAGTAACTAACCTGTATCTAACAGATACCAAGTGCAATATGTCTGGCCATAGAGTATCTAAAGCTAAGAGCCCAGCTCTTGACACTCAGAGATCTCTATCTTTTTTTAAGAGTGTCAGGGTGCTCCAAATCAGAAATACCACCACCAGGACCCACTTCTTCATTACGATCATGACAGGCATGCTTAATGATTATGTGTGGGTTGCTAACTCCCACAGCCTCCAGTGACTTCTGGGCTTCCTCATCAAATGCCTATTTGCACAGCCCTAGAAACTGCAGTATACATTTGGGAAACCTCAAGACTTTAATTTTCCTTTCGTTTTGAGTAATAAGAGTTTTTCTTCAAATAAGTTTTTATTTTTAGGAAAATAAAATGTGTGCTATATTTTTGTTAAGTCCTGGCATATTAGAGAAACTCCTTATGAAATATTGAACTTTATACCTGTGCTGTACACAAACGACATTTTACATTTTCAACTTTTTTTACTGAGGTAACATTTACATAAAATAATAGCACCCATCTTAAGTAGATGAGTTTTGCAATGATCAAAACATTGCCACCATCACAGTCAGGATATTACTCCAAAAGGTCTACAGTCAACCCTGCCCCTCCTTTGGTCCCAGTCAACCACTCCTCCACTTTGGGTCACTACAGATTAGTTTTACCCATTCCAGAATTTCATATAAATGGAATAACATAGTGGTATGAACTCCTTTCTTCCTGGCTTCTTTCATTCTGCATGTCTCTGAGATTAATTTAGTTGTATTAATTAATTTGTTTAACAATTCACCTGAAAACAAGCATGTGGGTTGTTTCCATTTTGAAGTGATTATAAATGAAACCATTAAACATTCATGTGCAAGACTTTGTGTTAATGTATGTTTTCATTTCTTTCGGGTAAATACATTAAAATGGAATTACTGGGTTATGTGGTAACTGAGTGTTTGACTTTACAAGAAACTTGCAAAAGGTTTCCAGAAAGGGCTATACCTTATTACACTGCTGCCAGCAACATACAAGAGTTCTACTTGTTCCATTTGTTCAACACAATAGTTTGTGTTGTGTAACGTTTTTCTACTTCAGTCATTCTAGCAAGTATATAATGGTGTCTCATTATGATTTAATTTGAATTTCCTGGTGATTAGTTAGTTACATTGAGCGAATTTTCATATATTTATTGGCCATTCACATATATTCTTTTGTTAAGGGTCTATTCAAATCTTTTGCCCATTTTTATTGGGCTGTTTTGGTTCCTATAATTTTTAAGTGTTCTTTATATATTCTAGATAGAAATTCTTTGCTATATATGGATTGCACATATTTTCTCTCAGTCTTCGGTTTGCCCTTTTACTTTCTTTAACAGAGTCTTTTAATGAACATAAATTTTTAGTTTTTATGAAATCCAAGTTATCAAGTTTTTCTTCTACAGCTAGTGCTTTTTTGTCCTTAAGAAATTATTTTCCAGTCCAAGGTTACGAAGGTTTTCTTCTACATTTTTTGGTTGCTTTTATTTTCACATAAAATACTGAATTTTCTGCCTGTGTTCCTTATATTGCATTTTTAGATTTTTTGCAATCCTCTCTAATTGTTAGACCTAGTTTATCAAATATTTATCAAATATTTTTAATGCATCAGGCATTTATAAATAAATTATCTTATATAAATTTCAAAATAATCCAAGTGAATTAAATATTATTTTTATCCTCATTTTACAAAAGAAGTATGTAAATCATGGATAATTTAAATAAGTCAAAGGGCCAGATTTAAAATCCAGGCAATCTGTTCCTAGGGCCATGTTATGTAGCTCCTTGGTCCATTTCATTTATTAATACTTTCCAACTCATTCTGTTGTCTTTCATCTTATCTTTTATTTTCATCCAAGTTTGTCCTCTCTTTAGAGCTATTCCTGGTTCATAGTACTTTAAATCCTTTGAGGAGTTCATAAAGTTTCTTGAATTTTCTTTTTTATCCCAAAGTGTAGTTTTCAGAAATAGTCTATCTTTCTTCATTAATTCTTTATTCTTGTTCATGCCTTCACTACCAAGTTACCAGGTTTCATGTAGTTACATTTTCCCCTGTTTAAATATGGTAAAATCAGACTATTTTTGACTATTCAGACTTAATTTGTCAATGTATAGTGTGTTTTGCCATTATGAGATTTTTGCATACCTCATAAATGTGTACATGTTCATTTTTACCTACCTTGATACATTATCAGTTGGTAGGTGAGTGAAGGTCTATAGCATCTAGTCAATTTCTCCTTTTCCTTGCAGTTCTGCCCCATTGAGGTAACATTATTTCCTGACCCAAATGCCTGGTTACTGATACCCTAACTCAGTGCAGTCTGTGAAAGCTATAATTCTCATTAAGCATTCCTTCAGAGATTTTTTCTAGATTAAAAGCCCCACCAATATTGCTTACTTACTAAATAGCAACATGCAAGTGCTCAGTCTTCCTCACACATGAACTGTTTACTACCCAATTGTTTTCTGGATATTACTATCTGTGAAGGGTTATACGAGGAAGATGAAATGATGTGAGGAAACAAGTTCTAGCTGCCTTAAAACTGGGAAGATCAGGGTAGAAGGACAGCTGCTCACACTTTAAGTTTCTGAATCTAAACAATGTCTGAAAGGTATAAAGAGTTTTCTGAAGTTTCCCAGGCATCCTCTGTTGCATGAAACAATGCTCTAGTAAAGTTTTCTCAAGCCAGCTCTATCTATATACATATCTGTGTAGGAGGACTAACATGTAGGCTCTGGAAATAACTATTGTTTTGTGCTAATAAAATGTCTATCTTGTGTAGTTCTGATTCTTTGGAAGTATTTTACTGAGGGCTTAAAAGAACCACCATCAGGAGTTACTTGTCAACATCATTTTTAAAGCAAAATTTCCATGAATTATTTCTTCTCATTTTTAAACCTCAAATGCTGGTTTTTGGTTTTTTTTCATTTTATTTATTATTTACTTTTTTTTATTATGGTCTCACATTTCCTAATTCATTCAGCTTGAGTCACATATCTAGTAGTTAGCATTCAGCTGATTTTAAAGTTCACATTTTATTTGGGCATTTTTTTTTTAAGAGAGGAAGAGAGGTGGGGTTGGGTAGGGGGAGAGGGTGAGAGAGAATCTTAAGCAGGCTCCATGCCCAGCACAGAGCCTGACACAGAGTTCAATCTCACAACCCTGAGGTCATGACCTGAGCTGAAATCAAGAATCGGACACTTAACCGACTGAGGCACCCACGTGCCCCTATTTAGACAATTTTTTTTAAGTTTATCATAATCTCATTTTTTGTTTTGTTTTTTTGTTTGTCTTGTTTTTAAGATTTTATTTATTTATTTGTCAGAGAGAGAGAGAGAGAGACTGAGCAAGGAGGGGAAGCAGCAGGCAGAGGGAGAAGTGGGCTCCCTGTTGAGCAAGGAACCTGATGAGGAGCTCGATCCCAGCACTCTGGGGTCATGACCTGAGCTGAAGGCAGATGCTTAACCAACTGAGCCACCCAGGTATCCTGCATAATCTCATTTTCTGGATGCTATTTTTAGCTTATCCTTTTTTCCCTCTACAATTAAACATCAGTTTTCTTTTTCAAAGGACTACTGCAATTTCTACTTTCAAAATTTTTCAAAGAAAATGGAATCCATATTCTCTTTATTCATTTTTTTCTTTATAGGTGAAGAGAGAAACTGGAAGACACTACTAAAAGGTATATGACATCTTCCAAATAATTTATGTAGATAATTCACCTTAAAGATGTGGAGCTTTGTTCCCTGCATCTTAAGTCACCAGGGGCTGCATATAGTGACATCCTTCAAAGAAATATGATATATAAGTATAGTATGATTAAGGAGAAAAATAAAGTAGAGGAATCTGACAAACACAACCTCAGGTGATCAAGGCTAATATCAACAGTGATAATTCATGTTGATAGCACACACCCTTGATGTGATATGATGAAAATGACACTTTACCTTTTCCTCCCTATATTTCATAACCCCAGGCTAATTATGGGAAAAACATCAAAGTCCAATGGAAAGAAATTCTACAAAATATATAACCACTACTCCTTAAATGCCAAGGTCATCAAAGCAAAGGAAATGTGAGAAATTGTCACAGATTAGAGGGGCCTAAGGAGACCAGATGACTAAATGTAATGTGGTATCCTGAATGGGATCCATGAACAGAAAAAGAACATTAGGCAAGACTAAGGAAATCTGAATAAACTGTGGATTTTATTAATAATAACATATTTATATTGGTCCATTAATTGTGACAAATGTACTACACTGATTTCAATGTTAATAATAGAGGAAAGTGGATGCGGAGTACATGAAAACTCTATTATAGGGGCACCTGGGTGGCTCAGTCGTTAAGCATCTGCCTTTGGTTCAGGTCATGATCCCAGGGTCCTGGGATCAAGCCCCACGTCGGGCTCCCTGCTCTGCGGGAAGCCTGCTTCTCCCTCTCCCACTCCCCCTGCTTGTGTTCCCTCTCTCGCTGTCTCTCTCTGTCAAATAAATAAATAAAATCTTTAAGGAAAAAACTGTATTATATTTATAATTTTTCTGTAAATCCAAAATGTAACATAAAAGGATTTTGAATAAAAGTGTATGACATCGGGGGCACCTGGGTGGCTCAGTCGGTTAAGCGGCTGCCTTCGGCTCAGGTCATGATCCCAGGATCCTGGGATCGAGCCCCGCATCGGTTCCCCGCTCCGCGGGAAGCCTGGTTCTCCCTCCCCCACTCCCCCTGCTTGTGTTCTCTCTCTGTCAAATAAATAAATAACATATTAAAAAAAAAAAAAAGTGTATGACATCGATTTATGTAAATAGATGGGAGTGTCATGGTATCAGACATACATCTGGATACAAATTACGTTCCCAATAAATGATTGCTAATTGATATCAATTCAACAAAACAAATACCTGTGTATCAAAAGTCCTGTATAAGAGATGTCACATACAGAACTCTGTTATCTATGGGGGTAACATGATGGTTAAACTATGGGCTAATTCTCTAGGCATTCTAAATTCCAGCAGAGAACGTGATTTTATTTGCACTGCTGTTACAAGCTCAGTACTAAATCTTTCTTGAGTGCAGTTTTGTTGTTTTGTGTTGTTTTGTTTTGTTTTATCAGAGACAAACAGAGGAAATTAAAACAGGAAATCTTTCTGCTTTGGGGTTTCAAACTTTATTATGTATCACAGCAGGTGACAGAACAAATGCTATCTACCCACTACTTAGTCACCACTTTCTCTTTAACGTTAGAGTTTGCCTCCTAATCAAGGTTAACTTCTCCAGACCTACGACAATTACGCTACAAGTTTGCACACAACACTATTCATCATGGTGTTTATAATTTATTCCTGTCAATTCAAAAAAGTATCTTTTGTTTATATTAAATGTTTATAACAAATGGTTGAAGTTTTTCTATAAGATATTGTAAAAAGTGGCATAAAGTTCTACAAATTAAATTTTTCACTGCTTAAGACAATTATGTTTACAATGGTCAAGTTTAACCAATATCCCTTTGTAGTGACATTCAATGATGGTGTTAATGGTTACCCAAATTAAAAACAAGAAATTTAATTTGCTCTTTCTAGATCAAAAAATAAGAGTGAAATAGATTTTGTGATTTAATGTTTATTAAATCAATATTGAATATTCAATTAATATTTAATATTAAATGAATACATTCAATAATTTGGTATGAAATTAACACATAAAACTAAAAACCATTCCCTTCACATATAGCATTTTTTAAATTTCTTGTAGCTCTATATTTATTGCTAAAATAAATTTAGTTTATTTAACTTTCATTTAGAATGAAATACAATGTGTATTTAACATTGTTTGTACAGTCTATTGAATTTATGACCCTTTTGGAACACTTTAAGATTAGTAGCTGCAGCAACTCTGCCCAGGGAGAAATATTAGTTAGCAAACAGCTGTGAGAAAAGTTTATGATGAAGCAAAAAAATATACTGATTTCAACATAAATGGTTATACTTACATAAAAATATTTTTCCTGGCAATGAACTGGTTGTACATATAAAAATTAACATAAGCACATATTGATAAAAATGGGGAGCACATATGACACTCGATAAGTCTGAATATTTATGAGACCAGTTTAATAAGAACAGGAGCTGTTATACCTTGTTTTCTTAGTGGGAGCTGGACCACTAACTATCACAAGGTACAATTAATGTCAGGAATCTAGCTATTGGGTTGATGGCTTTTACAAGGTAAAGATAGCAAACACTTATTATCCGAAACATTTTCTGGTGCTGAGTTCCCTCGGTTGTAAACCTCATATAGTAACTCAATCCACATGATAAACTATAGAGATACTTTAATGATATCCATCCAAGGTAACTGAATGAGCCTAGGTAAAGACTAAAGAAGTGGCTCTGGGTGAGACCAGAACACTACTTCATTTTTAGAAGTACACACACACACACACACACCACATACACACACACGTATTGAGGTTCATGTAACATTTTACATTTTGATTTAATTAAAGAAAGCAATGTTACACTAAAAATGGGAAAATTCTTTGACCCATTCCTCCTAATCAGGAGCAGATCTTGGTATTGTTAATAATACAGGTTCTTTTGGACATAATAGGAAGAAGTACCTACTTTTAAAAACCACAAATATTTTTATTTATTAATTATTTACATCGTATTCCCCATATGCATTGATTCTTATTTTCTTCTCATTGAAAGACATTATTCAAAAGCATTTTTCAAGAGGTCTTTGTGTCTTAAACTTCCAAGCCCTTGGAGGACATCAGAATATCCTTATTGCATACACGTTTATTTCAATGTTAAAGTTCTCTTTTTCACTGTTGAGAAATGTGGTATGCAGTCAATTCTTACTCTTTTGTGAGTCATTTGCTCTTTCCCTCTAAAAGCTTTTATACTTTTCTTTTCGTCTTCATTGGTCTTGAAATTAAGTATAATCCACCCCAGGTGTGTTTTTTATTCTTAGATTGTTTGTAAAGATGACCCCAATAATTTCCTCTTTCACGTTTGTCTGCTACTTTTGCAATGTGACTTTAATGTTCCTCCTTTTAGGAGGAAGAGTCTACGTTTCCATCCCTAAATCTAGGCTTGGCCATATGACTTATTTTGTTAATAAAATATTTAACCAACATGATGTAAGCAAAGACTTGAGCACTACTTGCACAATAGGTCTTACCCTCTTTTGTAGCTCTTAGAATTTTTTTTTTAAATTTTTTTATTGTTATGTTAATCCCCATACATTACATCATTAGTTTTAGATGTAGTGTTCCATGATTCATTGTTTGTGCATAACACCCAGTGCTCCATGCAGAACGTGCCCTCCTCAAAAACCATCACCAGGCTAACCCATCCTCCCACCCCCCTCCCCTCTAGAACCCTCAGTTTGTTTTTCAGAGTCCATCGTCTCTCATGGTTCATCTACCCCTCCGATTTCCACCCCTTCATTCTTCCCCTCCTGCTACCTTCTTTTTTTTTTTCTTAACATATATTGCATTATTTGTTTCAGAGGTACAGATCTGAGATTCAACAGTCTTGCACAATTCACAGCACTTACCAGAGCCATACTCTCCCCAGTGTCTATCACCCAGTCACCCCATCCCTCCCACCCCACCCCCCACTCCAGTAACCCTCAGTTTGTTTCCTGAGATTAAGAATTCCTCATATCAGTGAGGTCATATGATACATGTCTTTCTCTGTTTGACTTATTTCGCTCAGCATAATACCCTCCAGTTCCATCCACGTCATTGCAAATGGCAAGATCTCATGCCCTTTGATGGCTGCATAATATTCCATTGTGTATATATACCACATCTTCTTTATCCATTCATCTGTCGATGGACATCTTGGCTCTTTCCACAGTTTGGCTATTGTGGACATTGATGCTATAAACATCAGGGTGCACGTACCCTTTCGGATCCCTACATTTGTATCTTTGGGGTAAATACCCAGTAGTGCAATTGCTGGATCATATGGTAGCTCTATTTTCAACTTTTTGAGGAACCTCCATACCGTTTTCCAGAGTGGCTGCACCAGCTTGCATTCCCACCAACAGTGTAGGAGGGTTCCCCTTTCTCCACATCCCCGCCAACATCTGTCATTTCCTGACTTGTTAATTTTAGCCATTCTGACTGGTGTGAGGTGGTATCTCATTGAGGTTTTGATTTGGATTTCCCTGATGCCGAGCGATGTTGAGCACTTTTTCATGTGTCTGTTGGCCATTTGGATGTCTTCTCTGGAAAAATGTCTGTTCATGTCTTCTGCCCATTTCTTGATTGGATTCTTCGTTCTTTGGGTGTTGAGTTTGATGAATTCTTTATAGATTTTGGATCCTAGCCCTTTATCTGATATGTCATTTGCAAATATCTTCTCCCATTCTGTCGGTTGTCTTTTGATTTTGTTGACTGTTTCCTTTGCTTTGCAAAAGCTTTTTATCTTGATGAAGTCCCAATAGTTCATTTTTGCCCTTGCTTCCCTTGCCTTTGGTGCTGTTTCTAGGAAGAAGTTGCTGTGGCTGAGGTCGAAGAGGTTGCTGCCTGTGTTCTCCTTTAGGATTTTGATGGACTCCTGTCTCACATTGAGGTCTTTCAACCATTTGGAGTCTATTTTTGTGTATGGTGTAAGGAAATGGTCCAGTTTCATTCTTCTGCATGTGGCTGTCCAATTTTCCCAACACCATTTGTTGAAGAGACTGTCTTTTTCCATTGGACATTCTTTGCTGCTTTGTCAAAGATTAGTTGACCACAGAGTTGAGGGTCCATTTCTGGGCTCTCTATTCTGTTCCATTGATCTATGTGTCTGTTTTTGTGCCAGTACCATACTGTCTTGATGATGACAGCTTTGTAATAGAGCTTGAAGTCCGGAATTGTGATGCCACCAGCTTTGCTTTTCTTTTTCAACATTCCTCTGGCTATTCGGGGTCTTTTATGGTTCCATACAAATTTTAGGATTATTTGTTCCATTTCTTTGAAAAAAGTGGATGGTATTTTGATGGGGATTGCATTGAATGTGTAGATTGCTCTAGGTAGCATTGACATCTTCACAATATTTGTTCTTCCAATCCATGAGCATGGAACGTTTTTCCATTTCTTTGTGTCTTCCTCAATTTCTTTCATGAGTATTTTATAGTTTTCTGAGTACAGATTCTTTGCCTCTTTGGTTAGATTTATGCCTAGGTATCTTATGGTTTTGGGTGCAATTGTAAATGGGATTGACTCCTTAATTTCTTTTTCTTCTGTCTTGTTGTTGGTGTATAGGAATGCCACTAACTTCTGTGCATTGATTTTATATCCTGCCACTTTACTGAATTCCTGTATGAGTTCTAGCAGTTTTGTGGTGGAGTCTTTTGGGTTTTCCACATAAAGTATCATATCATCCGCAAACAGTGAGAGTTTGACTTCTTCTTTGCTGATTTGGATGCCTTTTATTTCTTTTTGTTGTCTGATTGCTGTGGCTAGGACTTCCAATACTATGTTGAATAGCAGTGGTGATAGTGGACATCCCTGCCGCGTTCCTGACCTTAGGGGGAAAGCTCTTGGTTTTTCCCCATTGAGAATGATATTCGCTGTGGGTTTTTCATAGATGGTTTTTATGATATTGAGGTATGTACCCTCTATGCCTATACTCTGAAGAGTTTTGATCAAGAAAGGATGCTGTACTTTGTCAAATGCTTTTTCTGCATCTATTGAGAGGATCATATGATTCTTGTTCTTTCTTTTGTTAATGTATTGTATCATGTTGACTGATTTGCGGATGTTGAACGAACCTTGCAGCCCAGGGATAAATCCCACTTGGTCGTGGTGAATAATCCTTTTAATGTACTGTTGGATCCTATTGGCTAGTATTTTGGTGAGAATTTTGCATCCATGTTCATCAGGGATATTGGTCTGTAATTCTCCTTTTTGATGGGGTCTTTGTCTGGTTTTGGAATCAAGGTAATGGTGGCCTCATAAAACGAGTTTGGAAGTTTTCCTTCCATTTCTATTTTTTGGAACAGTTTCAGAAGAATAGGTATTAATTCTTCTTGAAATGTTTGGTAGAATTCCCCTGGGAAGCCATTTGGCCCTGGGCTTTTGTTTTTTGGGAGATTTTTGATGACTGCTTCAAATTTCCTAAGTGGTTATAGGTCTGTTCACATTTTCTATTTCTTCCTGGTTCAGTTTTGGTAGTTGATACATCTCTAGGAATGCATCCATTTCTTCCAGGTTATCTAATTTGCTGGCATAGAGTTGCTCATAATATGTTCTTATAATTGTTTGTATTTCTTTGGTTTGGTTGTGATCTCTCCTCTTTCATTCATGATTTTGTTGATTTGGGTCATTTCTCTTTTATTTTTGATAAGTCTGGCCAGGGGTTTATCAATCTTGTTAATTCTTTCAAAGAACCAGCTCCTAGTTTCATTGATCTGTTCTACTGTTCTTTTAGTTTCTATTTCATTGATTTCTGCTCTGATCTTTATTATTTCTCTTCTCCTGCTGGGTTTAGGCTTTATTTGCTGTTCTTTCTCCAGCTCCTTTAGGTGTAGGTTTAGGTTGTGTACTTGAGACCTTTCTTGTTTCTTGAGAAGGGCTTGTATTGCTATATACTTTCCTCTTAGGACTGCCTTTGCTGCATCCCAAAGATTTTGAATAGTTGTGTTTTCATTTTCATTGGTTTCCATGAATTTTTTTAATTCTTCTCTAATTTCCTGGTTGACCCATTCATTCTTCAGTAGGATGCTCTTTAGCCTCCATGGATTTGAGTTCTTTCCGACTTTCCTCTTGTGATTGAGTTCTAGTTTCAAAGTATTGTGGTCTGAAAATAGGCAGGGAATGATCCCAATCTTTTGGTACCGGTTGAGACCTGATTTATGACCTAGGATGTGATCGATTCTGGAGAATGTTCCATGGGCACTAGAGAAGAATGTGTATTCCGTTGCTTTGGGATGGAATGTTCTGAATATGTCTGCGAAGTCCATTTGGTCCAGTGTGTCATTTAAAGTCTTTATTTCCTTGTTGATCTTTTGCTTAGACGATCTGTCCATTTCAGTGAGCGGGGTGTTAAAGTCCCCCACTATTATTGTATTGTTGTCGATGTGTTTCTTTGATTTTGTTATTAATTGCCTTATATAATTGGCTGCTCCCATGTTAGGGGCATAGATATTTATAATTGTTAGATCTTCTTGTTGGTTAGACCCTTTAAGTAGGATATAGTGTCCTTCCTCATCTCTTATTACAGTCTTTGGTTTAAAATCTAATTTGTCTGATATAAGGATTGCCACCCCAGCTTTCTTTTGGTGTCCATTAGCATGGTCAATGGTTTTCCACCCCCTCACTTTAAATCTGGGGGTGTCTTTGGTTCTAAAATGAGTCTTTTGCAGACAGCATATCGATGGGTCTTGTTTTTTAATCCAATCTGATAGCCTGTGTCTTTTGATTGGGGCATTTAGCCCATTTACATTCAGGGTAACTATTGAAAGATAGGAATTTAGTGCCATTGTATTGCCTGTAAGGTGACTGTTACTGTATATTGTCTGTGTTCCTTTCTGGTCTATGTTGCTTTTAGGCTCTCTCTTTGCTTAGAGGACCCCTTTCAATATTTCTTGTAGGGCTGGTTTTGTGTTTGCAAATTCCTTTAGTTTTTGTTTGCCCTGGAAGCTTTTTATCTCTCCTTCTATTTTCAGTGACAGCTTAGCTGGATATAGTATTCTTGGCTGCATATTTTTCTCATTTAGTGCTCTGAATATATCCTGCCAGTCCTTTCTGGCCTGCCAGGTCTCTGTGGATAGGTCTGTTGCCAATCTAATATTTCTACCATTGTAGGTTACAGATCTCTTGTCCCGAGCTGCTTTCAGGATTTTCTCTTTGTCTCCGAGACTTGTAAGTTTTACTATTAGATGTCGGGATGTTGATCTATTTTTAATGATTTTGAGAGGGGTTCTCTGTGCTTCCTGGATTTTGATGCCTGTTTCCTTCTCCAAATTAGGGAAGTTCTCTGCTATAATTTGTTCCATTATACCTTCTGCCGCTCTCTCTCTTTCTTCTTCTTCTGGGATCCCAATTATCTAATGTTGTTTTGTCTTATGGTATCGCTTATCTCTCAAATTCTGCCCTCATGATCCAGTAGTTGTTTATCTCTCTTTTTCTCAGCTTCTTTATTTTCTATCATTTGGTCTTCTATATCACTGATTCTCTCTTCGGCCTCATTTATCCTAGCAGTTAGTGCCCCCATATTTGATTGCACCTCATTAATAGCCTTTTTGATTTCTACTTGGTTAGATTTTAGTTCTTTTACTTCTCCAGAAAAGGTTTCTCTAATAACTTCCATGCTTTTTTCAAGCCCAGCTAGTATCTTTAAAGTGATGATTCTGAACTCTAGATCTGACATCGTACTAATGTCCGTATTGAGTAGGTCCCTGGCAGTCAGTACTACCTCTTGTTCTTTTTGTTGAGGTGATTTTTTCCGTCTTGTCATTTTGTGCAGAGGAGAATAGATTAATGAGAGAACAAAATGCTAGCAGGGTAACAACGTCCCCAGAAAATATACTCTAAACAAATCAGAAAAGACCTGAAGCAGTGGGAAAAGAAAGGGAAAGAGAGAAAAAAGAAAAAGAAAAAGAAAAGAAAAAGATAAAGATAAAAACAAACAAAAACAGAACAAAGCAAAACAAAAAAAACAGAAAAAACAGAATGTGATCAAATATGATCCGGCTGGTATATAGATCAGTGCCACACACTAGACACTAGATTTTGGGTGTATTTTGGTCTGTTAGAAGAAAGTGCCTCCCAAAATTTTAAAGAAAGAAAAACTGATATATGTACAAAAATAAGGGTTGATATGATGAAGGGATGGAATATGACTGTAAAGATGGAAATTATAAAAGATTTTATAAAAGGAATTGATAAGAAGTTGTTTGAAAAAAGAAAGAGGATTTAAAAAAAAAAAGAAAAAAAAAAAGGGAGAGAATGTGATCAGGCAGGAGACTAGAACAAAGCCACACACTAGAGATTTAGGGTATATTTTGATCTGTTAGAAGAAACTATCTCAAAATTTTAAAGAGAGAACAACTTATATATATATGCCAAAAATATGGGTAACTACTATGAAGGGATAGAATATGACTCTAAAAATGAAAAATAAAAACGTTTTTTAAAAAAGGGATTGATAAGGGGCACCTGGGTGGCTCAGTCGTTAAGCGTCTGCCTTCGGCTCAGGTCATGATCCCAGGGTCCTGGGATCGAGCCCCACATCGGGCTCCCTGCTCAGCGGAGAGCCTGCTTCTCCCTCTCCCACTCCCCCTGCTTGTGTTCCCTCTCTCGCAGTCTCTCTCTCTGTCAAATAAATAAAAAAATCTAAAAAAAAAAAAAAAGGGATTGATAAGATGTTGGTTGAAAAAGGGAAAAAGAAAAATTCAAAAAAAAAAAAAGAAAAAAGACAGTTAAAAAAAAAATTAACTTTGAAAGAAAAAGATCCATGGTAAAAAAGCCATGAATTCTCTGTGCAGTATTTCCCTAGCGCTGGAGTTCTGCCGTTCTCATTGATGGGTAAACTTGGTCTTGGCTGGCTGTTCTTGCCGATCTTCTGGGGGAGGGGCCTGTTGCGGTGGTTCCCAAATGTCTTTGCCGGAGGTGGAATTGCCCTGCCCTTGCCTGGTCTGGACTAAGTAATCTGCTCGGGTTTGCTCTCGGGAGCTTTTGTTCCCTGCAAGCTTTCCCTACAGCTTTGGAGGTGGAGAGTGAAAATGGCGGCCTCCCAATCTCTGCCTCGGAGGAGCCGAGAACTCGGGCCCCGCTCCTCAGTGAGCTCCCAGAGAAAAGCCGTCAGTCACTCCCGTCTCCCCAGTCTCCAGCCGCACTCCGTGCTCACCCGGCCTGTGACGGCGCATTTCTATCTCTGGCACCCGACCCCGTGTGGAGTCTCCAAACCCAGCAGATCCCTGCAGTGTGCTCCCGCACCTCTCCTCCCGGGGGAAGAAGGTGAGTCTCCCTGGATCTGCCGCTTGTTGGGTTCCTGCTGGAGGAGCAGTGGCCCGACTGTGCCGTGGATCACGGTTTATGGCAACCCCGAGCTGAGAGCCCGCGCCTAGGCTCCGTCTCTGCAACCAGCTTCCCCGCTCCGATACCTGGGAGCTCTGCCGCACTCAGGCACCCCCGGTCTTTTTGTGACCCCGAGGGTCCTGAGACCACACTGTCCCACGAGGGTTCCACCCCCAACATAGCCACCGGAGTGACGCCCCTCAGCGGAGCAGACTTCTAAAAGTTCCGATTTTGTGCTCCGCGGCTCTATCACTTGCCAAAAGCGGCCAACAGAGGCTCCCTCCCCTGCCGTCTATCCTCCCGAATATCGCCTCAGATTCACTTCTCCGCACGTCCTACCTTCCAGAAAGTGGTCGCTTTTCTGTTCAGAGAGTTGTTGCTATTCTTTTCTTCGATCTCCTGTTGAGTTTGTAGGTGTTCAGAATGGTTTGATCCCTATCCAGCTGAATTCCTGAGAGGAGACGAAATCCAGGTCTCCTACTCCTCTGCCATCTTGCTCCGCCCCCCAATGTAGCTCTTAGAATTCTGAGACCACCATTTGAAAATATGAATGAGGCTGAGATAGCCTATGAGAGAGACCACATGGAAAACAACTAAGGGGTCTCAGTTCACAACTTGCTAGATATGGGAATGAGGGCATCCAAGACAAACAAATTCCATCTGACCAGACCCATGACCGAGCGCAGGAGAGATCAGCAATAAAACCACCCAGATGATCCAAACTCAAATTGCCAGCTCTCAGAATTCTGAACAAATAAATGATCTTTCTGTTTTAAACCACTGTTTCGGGGTGATTTGTTACATAGCAAAGGCTAACTGATGAATTTGGCTTTCCCAAAGAACTGTAAATCCAAAGTTTTCCATATTTCTTTAATTCATGGGAATTCTCAATTATTATTTCTTCACAGTTTATTTTTTTAAACCACTTTATTGGGGTATGACTAACATGTAAAAAGCTGTACATATTTAATTTATACAACCCAATGAGTTTGGGGTAAGTATATATCTGTGAAGCCATCACCACCATCCAGGCCATAAACATATCCATCACATTCCAAAGTTTCTTCCCACCCATTTATTATTATTACTGTGTATGTGCATGTGTGTATGTGTGTGTAACATAAGATCTACCCTCTTAGAAAATTTTAAGTGTATAATACAAAGTTGTTAGCTATAGGCTCCATGCTATATAATAGATCTCCAGAACATACTTATCTTGTATAACTGAACTTTGTACCCTTTGACCATCACCTTCCCATTTCCCCCTTCCCTCCAAAGCCCTGGAAACTACATACAATGGGATATTATTCAGCTGAATAAGGAACGAAGCCCTGCCTTTGCAACAACATGAATGGACCTGAAAGACATTATATAAGTGAAATAAGCCAAACATAGACAAATACTGTATGATCTTACCTATATGTGCAATCTCAGTTTATTTTTTATCTCCATCTGAAACTGCTTTTATATGGATTTTTGATACTTTCATTTTTTCATCTCTACTTACAATTCTATTTTCTATCACTTTATTCTTTTCTGAGTTGTTTTCTTTTTCTTTATTTTTTGATATCTCAACATGATTTGTATGTGGATAATTTGTTCCTCGGCTGACCTATCCTCTTATTTCATTGTTTGAGTTATTTATATCAACCATCCATATTTTGAATTTCTGCTAGATCCCTTATCATTGCTTCCTGCTTTGTGTTGTATAGTTCCTATGCATATTTTTAAATATTTTATTTATTTATTTTTGCATGTGCGAGAGAGAGAGAGAGAACATAAGCAGGGAGAACAGGTAGAGGGAGAGGGAGAAGCAGCCTCTCCTCTGAGCAGGGAGCTCAATGCGGGGCTCTATCCCAGGACCCTGGGATCATGACCTGAGCTGAAGGCAGATGCTTAACCGACTAAGCCACACAGGTGTCCCTCCTATGCATATTTTTATTTGTCTCGTGAGATTGTTCTTATTTTGTCCTTATTTTATTCTATTTTTTAGTCTCCAATTCTAGTGAATTTTCCTGTATGCATATTTTTAACTGGAAGTGTCAGTACAGCCCATGCATTTACTTCACTATCATGAAACTTTGCATCAGGTGCCTTGGGATTCAAGGTATCTAACAAGGTTAGAGCTTTAAAAAAAATTCAAGTTATTTGGGGGTATTGGCTATTTCTCGTTTAAGTCCTAAGGAAAATGACATATTTTCAACTTTTCAAGAAAGTCCCATTAGATTTGGATTATTGACCATATCCCTACATCGTCTGATCTCTGTAACATCTATCACTACCTAAAATTATATCTTTAATATATTTTCCCTTACATTTATTTTTGGTTTCTCCTCTAGAATATAATAAGCAAATTGATACATCTGCATCTGGACTCTTTTATTACTAAATCAATCTGATTTTTAAGAAAACAAATCCTACAATTCCAAGTTAGCACTGACTATACATCGACGTTTATAATTGTTGTTTTTTTTTAATTTCCTTAGCCATTCTGGGAGGTGGGCATTATTTTCTCCTTTTATAGATGAGAAAAACATAGCTGAAAGTTTAAGAATCCTACCTAATATCACACAGTTAAAAACTCATGGAGCATGGATATGAGATCCATCTGACTACAAACTTTCTCTCAAAATACCATTTTGTTTTAATGAAAGTTTGAATTCAGTGTGTGACTGGGAACTTCACTGTTTTATACCTCAATTTCCCCATCTTCAGGAATGATTCAGTCTCCCTCTAACTCTTGACATTGGGTTCAAATTGAAAAAAATTTCAAGAGAGTACCAATTACAAAAATCGCATTCAACTAAACTTACAATAATTCTTGATGTTTTTACTGCATAAAATTCTGACTTCTCTTTCTTTTTCTCTCTGAATTCCACATAGTCATTTACCCTCCTCACTTATTCAATTCCATTTAAGGAAAAATATAAACTGAAACTTTTTCTTAGTAATAAAAATAATATTTAGTAATAAATACACAATTGTCATTGTTATCAGAACTCTTAGGGATTTGCCAGTGCAGAATTCAACAGGTTTCTCCTAAACATTTTCCAAATGTCTCCAGCTGTGATTCTCAGAATCAGGCCAGACAATGGCTAGACGGACGGTCACATCAAAGTAGCATCTCATGTATAAAGAGGACTCGTTCCTCCCAGAAGTTCCTAACAGAGGGTCTGTGAGGATGAGATCATCCCTGCAAATACTGTTTGCCTTGCTTTTTTCTTTATTTTCTTAAGCAGGAAAGTGTTTGTCCATGAAATAGTTTGGCAAGGCCTATTATCCCAGAGGATATCTTAAACTAATAGTCCCCATGTCAAGCCTAGGAAGGAAAGCAATTATTTTTAAATGCAGAATATTCTTTATTGTGAATTATCAAATTACTTTTTTAATTTAAGATTTCCAAAGTTTTACTTTTATCCCTGTTCATAGTTAGGCCCAAGTATGGTACTATCAGCGAAAAACCTACTGACTTGGTTATTTTTTATCAAAAGTAAAATATTGTTTGGGGTTGAATGGGTGCCTCAATTCTCTGAAAAGCTCTTATGTGACCTTACACCTACTTGTTTCCCTCTCTTGTTGAAAAGTAAATGAGTTCATTAGGGAACACCTGGGAAATGAGAATCAATAGTGGATATGTTTTCCTAAGCATTACCTGTTTGGATCTGAACATGATTGTTCTCCATAGAAGTACATTTGTAATTTTTACTTCCAGAATAACTGGAGTAAAATTAGGAAAAAGTGATCCCACCCCATTCTGTCCTTTTTTCCCCATCCGACTCTCCCTGCAAAGTAACTAGGCTCTATGCCTAAGAAAACAGTAACACACTCACAAGCTGTAAAGGGTAAAGAAAATTACTACTCAAAATGTAATTCATTGCCAAACACAATTCACTACTTGAACAACCAGCTACTGACATCTAATTTTACTCTCACGTTCATAAGAACATTTTACAAAAGCCTAAAAGCTCTTGAGCAGATTCTTCATAAAATTGCTACTTGTAATTAGCTCATGCACTCATCTTTTGCCTGTGTGACTTTGTACATGCTGCTCTTTTTAATTGTAATACCCTATTCACCTGCTTAATTTCTATCGGGCCTTAAACTCTCAGCTCAGAAGCATCTTTCCCAGAAAACTTTCCTTGCCTGCTCTTCACTTTGGTCCTTCTAGTAGATGACTCCTTGTTGCTCCCAGGGGATTGTTAGAATAATACTGATTATACTGCATTTTAGTTGCTAGTTCATCAGTCTCCTATAATAGATCATGAGCTCCTTGAGGATAAGTGCTGTTTGAGCTATATAATCAACCTCTAACACAGTGCCTAACACATTTGATGGTCAATAAATTCTTGCTGCATGAGTAAATTAATGAAGGAATTATTTACTCCAGATAAAGTATTCATTTCTGGTTGACTCTTCGACATTCATTCAGCAACTTTCTTCATGCCAACAGAGTTAACACTTCCTACATTTTCAGCCATGTGAATTTGTGAGAAATGATCCATGGCCCCTTCAAGGAAAGAGTTAAAACAATGTGTCCTCTACTTCTAGCCAGAGGAACTGCTTTGGGGGTGTGCATGTGATCTAATTGAACTGGTGAAGAGTTTACAGCCTTTTGAGGGGAGGGGATGCCCTTTTCTTTTGCAGAAACTATTGAAGAGAGTCATTCTATGTTGATGTACATGATCACAGAAAAATGACCGCAACCTCAAGAACTGCTGGTGACCATTTTGTGATGAAAACGGGAGAGCATCCCTGAAAGCAGAATGCAGGAGGAAGCTGAGTCAGGAAATAGCAAGAGAAACCATTTCCTGCTCACATTATTTAAGCCTTGAAGAAAGACATCCCTAAAGTTAGACACTCCCTGGGCTAGTTCATTAGGAGAGTTGATCATATATTTTAAAGATTTTATTTATTTATTTGACAGAGAGAGAGATAGTGAGAGAGGGAACACAAGCAGGGGGAGTGAGAGAGGGAGAAGCAGGCTTCCCGCCGAGCAGGGAGCCCGATGTGGGGCTCGATCCCAGGACCCTGGGATCATGACCTGAGCCGAAGGCAGACGCTTAACAACTGAGCCACCCAGGCGCCCTGCAAATTTCCCAGTTTCTATAATTGTTCTGGGGGTCTCTAAGAATTCACTCAGTAGCTGCAACTCAGACATTTTTCATTAACTTCATAATTTTTAAAGAATTATTTAATTTCTTTAAAACTAACAATCACTCATTAAAGTATAAAAAAATCCATACAGTAAGCAAAGCTCTCCTCTCAAATAATAATTAAACAACATTCGAGGAGATAAGATAGAAACATTCCAGATCCTCTGGGTTATCACCGGGCCAGTTCAGAAAAGTTCATCCTCAGTGAATTTTTTCTTCCAGACTGGAGTCACCCTTTCCAATGGTTGAGTAACTAGCATTCTGTTTCACTCAAAACTCCTTTACCTAAAAAAAATCTGAAGAAATTTTTCTGAAGTTTAGCCTGTTTGCTTGCCAATCCATTATTCTATTTTAAAAGTCTCTAAGGACCACATCTATAACACTGCCTCACAACCTTATCATACTTGAATAAGTGACTCATGTGCTCCACAGAAAGCTATGGTAGGCTCACACAGGGATGGAACCCGAGGAGCTTGGGTGCAGATACGGGACATCAGGGCTAGTAGCCCAACCAGGAGCCTTGTGGTCTTAGTCTGCCAGAGTCAACAGCAGTGTGGCTGACAACATGTTTCATGGCTACATGATGAGAATTAACTAGAATTCAAGGACACACATTAAGAAACAGTGACCTAGAGGTAATAGGGAATATTACTGGAATCTAGAATCAGATTTGTATCATATATATATAATCCAATCAACCCATTAATGTCTACTTTATTGAGGGCTGAGTGCTAAGACTAAAATGACACTCAAGAATATCATAAAACTTCTTCCAGCTTCAACCTTCTTCCTTTACATTTATCAATTTAGTAATAGGTAATAAAATAGAATAATTCTCTGCCTTCCTTCAACTTAATAGAAATACTTAGAAACGATGAAATTTCAGAAGCATACAACAGAAAAGGCAAGGCAAAAACATCAGTACCACCTGAAATGTTTGGTCAATGGTTGAAATAAGCCATTCAAGATAGTGAGCATTCAAAAAGTGAAATGCCAAAAGTATGATCTATGAAAGAAAAGAATTGATACGTTGGGCTTCGTTAAAGTTAAAAACTCTTTGTGAAAGACACTGGAGAGATAATGAAAAGGCAGGCCACAGACTGAGAGAAATCTTTGCAAAACATATCTGATGAATGACTAGTATGCAAACCACACAAAGAACTCTTAAAGCTCAATAATTAAAAAATTAAAAATGGATAAAAGTGCTGAACAGGCAACTCACTAAAAACGTATACAGATAGCAAAAAGCATATGAAAAGATATTCAACATCTTATGTCATTAGGGAATTCCAAATTAAAATAACATGATACCACTACACACCTATTAGAATGCCCCAAATCCAAGGGAGTGACAACATCAAATGCTGATGAAGTTTTGGAAAAATAGGAACTGTCATCTGCTGGTAGGAAAGCAAATGGTACAGCCACTTTGGAAGACAGTTTGGCAGTTCCTTTCAGAACTAAGCATACTCTTACCATACAGCCTCTCAGTTGTGCTCTTTGGTATTTACCCAAAAGAATTGAAAGACTGCCACACAAACATCTGCACACAAATTTTTAAAGCAGCTTTATACATAACTGCCAAAACTTGAAAGGAACCAAGATGCCCTTCAATAGGTGAATGGATTAACAAACTGTGGTATATCTAGACACTGAAATATTATTTAGTATAAAAATAAATAATCTGTCAAGCCATGAAAAAATATGGAAGAATCTTAATGCATATTTAAGTGAAAAAAAGCCAATCTAAAAAGGCTATATGCTGTATGACACCAATTATATAATATTTTGGAAAAGTAAAAAAGATTAGTGGTCACTAGGGATATGAACAGAGGGAGGAAGGAAGGAATGAATAGGCAAAGCACAGCAGATTTTTTAGGGCAGTAAAATTATTGTGTATGACACTGCAATGGTGGATACATGGCATTACACATGTATCAAAACCCAGAGAATATACAACACAAAGGGTGAATCCTAATATAAACTATAGAATTTAGTTAATAATAATGTGCCAGTCAGCTCACCAATTGTAACAAATATATCACACTATTGCAAGATGTTGGTATTAGAGGAAATTGGGGGATGAGAGCGAGGGGTATGTGGGAAATCTGCTTTTGAGCTCAATTTTTCTGTAAACCTAAAACTACTCAAAAAAAATAAAACAAACTTTAACCTGAAGAAATGACCAGGATTCTGTAAGTATTCATAAAGACGAACCTAGACTAACATCATTTTTTTGTTGTTTTGTTTTATTTTGTTTTGTTTCGGTGCTTGTTTAGAATTCTTGTGTAGTAAGAGACAGAAAAGAAAGCAAAATAAAAGAGATAAATAAATAATGAGTTTAATCTGTCACCCATGAGACGCACAGATGAAAACTTGGGACAATTTCCTTCATATTTGTTTTGTGTGCCTTCTGGGATAAATACATATTGGTCAATAAATTCACATTAAATTAATTGTCCAAGTTGTCATAAAAAAAAAACAGAACTGGAATGCCTGGGTGACTCGGTGGGTTAAGCGGCTGCCTTAGGCTCAGGTCATGATCCCAGCGTCCTAGGTTCGAGTCCCGCATCGGGCTCCCTGCTCAGCGGGGTGCCTGCTTCTCCCTCTGCCTGCCGCTACCCCTGCTTGTGCTCTCTCTCACTCTCTCTGACAAATAAATAAATAAAATCTTTAAAAAAAACAGAACTAAATTAATAGAAGTGAATGATATTATTCATAAGACAAATGTGCCAGAAGTAGCAACTATCTGTTGCTCTGAAACCATTTAGAGAGTTATAATTTATATTCAAAATATGATAATTCTGAACATGGGTTGGTTTTTGAAGTTTATTCACATAGGAAAAATTTAAAAAGTCTAAAAACCCTTTTCATACTGGAGTATTGATTTCATTCCAGATTTAACACTAAGTTTAGGACAACTATAACTCTAACAGTGAAGATAGTTCATCGATAATTCTAAAAGTTATTGTTCACCTGTTAATGATAAAAGCAAGGCCTTGAGCATCTTTTGATCATCACTGGAATCCAGTGAAGTAAATCAATATAATATAGTCTTAATAATCATAGTGAGCATTTGACAGAAATGCAAAAGCAGCTCATAAAAAAGAAATCACAAAGAGGATTAAAAACTACATCTCAAAAGGTAACATTCTATGTTCTTTTCACCCACTGGAAGAGGGAAAGGAATATCACGTTAAACATATCTATCAAACGGTTTAGAATTCTCTCCCAGTTATCCTACTTCCATAGTTTGTTTTGGTGAAAGACCCTATTTGCAATTCAGAGCATTGTTTCTTCCATAGGAGGATATATAGTGGAAAAATCCTCAATACCTTCTGACATATTCATATAAGCTCATCGTTTAGGCCATAAACTTAATTCCAAATTTATATGACCTGTGGCTCAAATAAATGACAATTTTGTTCTTAAAAATGTATGTCCTTCAACTAATTTTCCTAAGACTGGTATCTGTACAATTAGTGTCAAGGGAGCTAATGTGGACTCAACTCAAGCATGTTTCTTGATTTCTGAGAATTCTAAAAATTGTTATAAGTATTAGCATTTTGGTTTTAAATTTTGCTTTCGGTAAGGACTATGAACACCTTTCCTAAGTTTCTCCTTTTTAATGCCCCTCTCCAAAATGCTTTGCATTTTTGTCCTGGCTTTCTAGTTAGTTTAGTCTCATCTAGTCCATGTTTCAAAGTTGATTAATGCTAGAAAAGTGACCCCTCTCCTTAGGTGACTATATGGAATTTGCCTATCCCATTTGCTTTGAGTAAGGTGCTTTCTTCTGATGATAACCAGGTGAAACATGAATAATTAGCTCAGCTCTCTTTCACCTTTTCCTTTAAAGGATCTGGTTTGCACACTGCTATAAGTATTTTCACCTTACAAGGGAAGAAGTTCAAGCATATCTTGCCTCATTCCACTTATTATGAGAATATAGAGCTCTCTGAGAATATTTGTCTTTGGCTAACACCCACTGAGTCTCAATAAACTGGTTTGTCAAAACCTGTTTACAATAGATGTGTTGTAAATAAGAGTTAAGAAAGCAAAATTTGCTATATTTTGTTTTATAATAAATTAACAAGAATTCAAATTTATCCCTATATAACCTCTTGTACCATAGTTTCATTACTCATGTTCTCCTAAAGTGTGTTATAGTTGCAATGCCAGAAAAAGAATCAGTGGTACTAATTGTTTTACTACTCATAAGATTTGAGGAAATTGGGGCATTATTTCAAAAATCTAGATATATTCATGGGTTTGTGTTGCATATGAAAATAACTTCCTTAATGAGCATCAAAATAGAAAACCCATGTGGAATATCTGGTTTATAGTCAAACATTTCAAATCATTAAAGTATGTAGTCAGGAATAAGGACTAGGTTACTGAGCTGTACTCTGAATCTGGAGATCAGAATTTAGCAGAATCCTTGTGGAAATCAAGGAACAAGATCAAGAATCTGGGGGAGAGGGGTGCCTGGGTGGCTCAGTCATTAAGTGTCGTCTGCCTTTGGCTCAGGTCATGATCCCAGGGTCCTGGGATCGAGCCCCGCATCTGGCTCCATTCTTGGCAGGAAGCCTGCTTCTCCCTCTCCCCCTCCCCCTGCTTGTGTTCCCTCTCTCACTGTGTTTCTCTCTGTCAAATAAATAAATAAAATCTTTAAAAAAAAAAAAGAATCTGGGGGAGCAATGATCTTTACAGCAAGTCAGATAACCAACAGATGAGTCTTGGAAGAGGGTGAAGATATGTTACAATTTCTCAGAGATCAGAAATGAAGGAAGAATGCCTGGAACTTTCTCTATTCTTTTTTTTTTTTTTTAAGATTTTATTTATTTATTTGACATAGAGCAAGAGAGCACAAGCAGGGGGGACAGCAGAGGGAGAGGGAGAAGCAGGCTCCTCGCTGAGTAGGGAGCCTGAGGTGGGGCTCGATCCCAGGACCCTGGGATCATGACCTGACCGAAGGCAGATGCTTAACTGACTGAGCTACCCAGGTGCCTGAACTTTGTTTATTCTTAGTGATGTCTTCTCATCTGCTTACGTTGGAATTACAAGTTAAACTCAGGAGACCAGCCCAGCAACTTTTACAAAGGTCTCTGATCTCATCAGAAATTTGTAAGAGGTTACCGGCACATTAACCCTAGTTCTTGCAACTGTCACCCAATGTTATGTTACGTCCACATGGCTATAGTTATGACACCTCAGGAGAAGGAAGGAGGGCAGGGAAAGCAGGGAGGCAGAAGGAAAGAAGAAGGAAAGAAGGAAAGAAAGAGAGAGAGAAAGAGACAAGAAAGAAAGAAAGAAAGAAAAAGAAAGAAAAAGAAAGAAGAAAGAAAGAAAGAAAGAAAGAAAGAAAGAAAGAAAGAAAGAAAGAAAGAAGAAAGAAAGAAAGGAGAAAGAAAAAGAGAGAGAGAAAAAAGAGAGGGAGGGAGGGAAGGAAGGAAGGAAGGAAGTTAGAAAGTTGTGAAGCTATTTTTGGGGTATGCAAGAACAAAAGTTTTGCATAGTAATGAACAAAATTTGAGTGTAACCTATGTTTTCCAGTACTAAAAACAACTATAAATCAGTAATAAAGTCAGAATTTAACCTTAAGTTATAGAGAACTTGTTCTTTTGGTAGAATTTGCTCACTAAATTTGTATAATATTTAATTAACTGTCCACAGACCACAATTTCCATTATAGAGTTCAAGTTATCTGCATGCCATAACATCTCTAATGTGTTAATAGAAGAAAAAAAAAGAGGAGGAAGAGGAGATGAGCACTAGAGAAAAATGTGACCCATAGTGTGATAAATACTATAAATATAGTATTTAAATAAGTATAAATATAGGTAATATATATTCTTACATTTACTAGGAGGAAATTCAACAGATTTTGTTTAAATGGTTTTAGTGATTGTTGGCTGACTTAGTCTTGCAATATTAAGTCTTCCTAAAACAAGCCCTATGTTTAGATTATTCATCCTAATCCATGTGTTGAGAGTATTTGGGAAAATTAAGTTAGAAAGATTCATCCTACATATTGTCTTTGGCTCTTTTTAAGCTACTATAGCAAAGTTGAGTAGTTGCAACAGAGATTGTGGTGTCCCCCAAAAGCCTAAAATATTTACTATCTGGTTCTTTACAAAAAGAGTTGATGACCCCTGGCCTAAACCAACAAATTCAACCTTAAAAAAATAAATACTACAATGACATAAAAATGAAGTGGGATGTTACTTTACAATTTGTTATTATTATACCGTAAGTACTGGACATCCCTGATATGATATCACATCATTTGATATGAACTATCAAAGTGATATTTGAGTCCTGAGTTATGAGGAAACTGGAGTCTCTGAGTCCAGATGCAGGTTGGGTCCCTTTTTTTATAATCTTAGATCCCATGTATACTGTTCTTCTCTAAGAATCACTTTTTGAGTCAAAAACGACGTGAAAGGAACGAGAGGGTATTATGCTAAGCAAAATAAGTTAATCAGAGAAAGATAATTATCATATGATCTCATTCATTATGTGGAATTTAAGAAACAAAACAGGATCATAGGGGAAGGGAGGGAAAAATAAAACAAGACTAAATCAGAGAGGGAGACAAGCCATAAGAGACTCTTAATCATAGGAAACAAACTGAGGGTTGCTGGGGGCGTGGAAGGAGGGGCTAACATTAGACATTAAGGAGGGCACGTGATGTAATGAGCACTGGGTGTTATATAAGATTGATGAATCACTGAACTCTACCCCTGAAACTAATTATACACTATATGTTAATTAATTGAATTTAAATTAAAAAATAATAAAAAAAACTAATCAGTATCTTAAATTTAATGGTCCATTCTAAATAGTTGCCTTCCCAGTAAAATCAGAAATGTTTATGCCAGTGTTTCAAGGTTTTCCATTCCATACAACATTGGAGATCTCCTAAATCTGAAGCTCCCTCTCTGCAGTGAATCATAATAATAATATGCTCTGAATAATCTGTTTGCTGCAGTATAGCAATGTGGTAGCCAGGGTCCCAACTATTCCAAAGAATTGAGAAAATATAACCTAAGTCTGAGAGTACCCAGAGGGATAGATATGTTAGCTGCAGCTGTCTTCAAAATAATTGAGAGATATAATTTTGGTTTTGTAAGGTAAGTAAATATGACTAATAAACTTTAGACTCTTGCATAAGATCCTACTTTATACTCACAAGCACCCTCATGGGGTACTGAGAGGTAAAATTCTGCCAAACTCTTTGGATATTAGCAAACCTTACTCATAACTCAGTTTTGCTATTTAGATCTCTTCTGGATCACACCAAAAAGGCATTTCCCCCTGGTTGAGAATTCAAATGAGATTTGTTTTCATCCATGTGTGGGACTGGATTCAGCCCAGGAACAAAAGTGACTAGGTTAAGAGGCAGATTGCTTGGCCGGCTTTTGATTCCATGGCTATAAAATGATAGCAAATAACTGGAAAGCAGGGAGTGACTAACGCCAAATCAATCAATTCCTTAGTTGGGGCCATAAATTATCAGGTCTAATAAATCAGAAACAACAACAAGTAGACACCAAGGGAGAATATGACCTACTTTATTGGGTGGGGGTGGAAGGTCATATTCATTTTTATCTCATGCTGGAAAATAATATAAACTAATAGTATCTATTAAAGGTATAACAGAAGAACTGAGAATGTGTAAAATGAACCTTCTTTATCTGTGCTTATCAAGTGTCTATCAGGTTAAAGCAGTGAATCCAAATGCACTGGGCTTCGATACCACATGCTTATCTGTCTGAGCTCCAGTTCCAACTATGTTTACTCTGTCTCATCTTCTTCCTCCATTATTTAGCTTCAAGAGAAGCTTTGTGAAAGAAAAGCTGTGAGGTTTGACAGAGCTGTTCTAACACGTACTTACATTATAATTATCACTAAAATAAATTGTAGCTATTTTATATTTTTATCTCTCATGAATTTACACTAACTTATAATAGTATATATACATATAATAGTATACCCTTTAAATATTACTTTATAGCCTATAATTTACATTGAAAAATATTTCAGGAAGATATTTTAATATCAGCATTATACTTTTATATGATTATTTAATGAGTATATAATATTCCATAATATTCAATCCCTCATTGTTGGATATTTATATTTACCCCAAAGATACAAATGTAGGGATCCAAAGGGGTATGTGCACCCCGATGTTTATAGCAGCAATGTCCACAATAGCCAAACTGTGGAAAGAGCCAAGATGTCCATCGACAGATGAATGGATAAAGAAGATGTGGTATATATATACAATGGAATATTATGCAGCCATCAAAAGGAATGAGATCTTGCCATTTGCAATGATGTGGATGGAACTGGAGGGTGTTATGCTGAGTGAAATAAGTCAATCAGAGAAAGACATGTATCATATAACCTCACTGATATGAGGAATTCTTAATCTCAGGAAACAAACTGAGGGTTGCTGGAGTGGTGGGGGGTGGGAGGGATGGGGTGGCTAGGTGATAGACATTGGGGAGGGTATGTGCTATGGTGAGCACTGTGAATTGTGCAAGACTGTTGAATCACAGAACTGTACCTCTGAAACAAATAATACAATATATGTTAAAAAAAAAAAGAAGAAGAAGAAGATAGCAGGAGGGGAAGATGAAGGGGGGAAATCGGAGGGGGAGATGAACCATGAGAGATGATGGACTCTGAAAAACAAACTGAGGGTTCTAGAGGGGAGGGGGGTGGGAGGATGGGTTAGCCTGGTGATGGGTATTAAAGAGGGCATGTTCTGCATGGAGCACTGGGTGTTATACACAATGAATCATGGAACACTACATCTAAAACTAATGATGTAATATATGGTGATTAACATAACAATAAAAATTTTAAAAATATATATTTTTTCCTAAATTTTGCTGCATAAAGAATTTATATTTGTGTGGTACCTGGGTGGCTCACTTGGTTAAGCATCTGCCTTCGGCTCAGGTCATAATTTCAGGGTCCTGGGACGGAGTCCCACGTAGCATAGGGATCCCTGCTCAGTGGGGAGTCCACTTCTCCCTCTACCCCTCCCCCTGTTTGTGCTTTCTCTCTTGCTCTGCTCTCTCTCTCAAATAAATAAAATCTTAAAAAAAAAAAGAATGTTATATTTGCAACAACATGAATGGAATTTGAGGGCATTATGCTAGATGAAGTAAGTCAGACAGAGAATGACAAATCTCACTGATATGTGGAATCTAAACAACACAAAAACAAGCTCACAGGTACAGGTAACAGATTGGTTGTTATAAGTGACTGAGGCAGAGGTTGGAAGTGGCAAAATGAGTAAAGGTGGTCAAAAGGCATAAAATTCTAGTTATAAAATAAACAAGTCCTGAGGAGGTAATGTACAGCATGATGACTATAGTTAATAATATTGTATTGTATATTAACTAGACTTATTGTGGTGAATATTTTGCAATATATGCATACATTGAATCATTATGTTGTACATTAGTTAAGCTAACATGATGTTATATGCTATATGTCAATCATAGCTCAATTTAAAAAATATTATGAAGAGTATCCATCATTTCTCTATGTTAAATATCTATCTACAAGTGTGATTTTTCTATTCTGTAGGTCCAATAATAAAATCTAAATATCTAGACTCATATTAATCTTTAAAATCATATTATAAAATTATCATCTAGTAAGGTACCAGTATTCACTCCTAACCAGTATATGACATGGTCTGGAAGATGAGTAGGAGTTTCCAGGTAGACACAACCCAATTCAGTAATAATATTGTACTAAAATACCACACTTAAGTCACCAAATTTTCTTCTGGCCTAAAATGGTAAGATCTACACTTAGCCAGGGCAACACGAAAGGTAATAAAGGTTAGATTCAAAAGTTACACCACCTTCTGTAGCCACCATCTATTTGACTGAATTGAAAGGGTATGGTGATGGAGAATGAGCAGACATAGTCTTTTACCTCCTTGCATCTGTCTTTCTCGTCCATCTCTTTTTTCTGATTTACTTTTCTTGCAGGAATACCTACTTCTCAACCTCCCAAGCATTTCTAGATGTTTACTGTAGCCTGGACCAGCTGTAGTAACTGTTTCTTCTCCCATCAGCCCGTGGTTCTCAATCCCAACTGATATTTGAATAAAAATGAGATCTAAATCGTTTTCTTAACCCTGCAGGTAATTAAACTTTGTTTCTTCTTAAATAAGGAAGGGGGAGGCTTATTAACTGATCTTTTGGTTCCCTTCAGTTCCAATTTTCTGTGAGTGGCTATTTCAGAAAAAGGATGGGAACAAATTTAAAATACACAACACTTTGTATCATTCTGTAAATTTTTTAAATTGCTTTCTCTCTCCCTCTTATAATAGTTTTTAATAAAAATAAAAATTAAGACTCTATCTTGCCAAATAAGAAAAGTTCCGTGAGACTGAAGCACAGATTTCCCCCAGTACCAAGGAACAGGTAAATAATGAGGTGAATGAAAGTAATATAGTTTCTCCTTCTAAAAGATAATTTACTTTTATTTTTTGTGTTCCAGCATTTTATTTTTTGCGTTCCAGCATTTTATTTTTTGCCAACTTGAAAAAAAAAGTACAGGCAACATATTAGCTCTGCAAAAACATTATTATCTTTTGAATAATTCAGGAATTCCCAGATTGGAGTTTAGCAATAATTGAAAACTTAATAAACTGTCTATTAGGACATGTAACTTGGTTGATGAAAATAGTAATCATTAAAAACTATAAAACTATCTGGATAGTTGCAGTTATAAGAGCGTACTTTTCACCTGTTACCTTACCTTCTATGAAGAGCCCTTTGATGTTATTTCCTTACATTAAAACATATGTTACTAACCCTATACTCATTTTTATATACAATTATAAGGATAGTTTCTCTAGAAATGTGCATAAAATTATTTTTATTGATTTGAAAATTATTATTCACATTTTAACACCATCCATTCTAACTGAAAGACTTTTCTTTTTCATTTCTCATTAACGACAACTATTTCTTCTTAAAAAAATAGGCAACATAAGAGTGACAACATCAAAATGGTGGTGTGGGTTGCTCCTGACTTCAGTTCCCCCTAGTTGAAGATGAATTAGCAACAATCCATAGACAGAATACCAGTGTGAAAATCCCAGAACCTGGGGGTGATGTTGAAGCACTCCCTGGATAACAGAGACCAAGAAGGACCACATTAGAGAGGTAAGAGGAGTGTCTACACTTGTAGACTTCAGACTTGTTGTGGAGAGTAAATGAAATGAAATTAAAGCAATTTGAAGATAAATGCTATTTAAGTAAGTTATAATTTGGATCTTATATTCTGTTAATAACTCAAAAGCAGTTACTTTATTCCAGGAACCCAAGCAAAAAAAAAAAGTAATTCATCAAAATAGGAAAAAATATAATAAACAAGCTAGCCTAAGGTTCTACATAGAACATACAATGCCAAAAGGCAAGTAGGAATGGCTATGAGTGAAAGAAATCATGACTCAAGATATTATAACAGGTCACTATTGCCATTTGTCATAAAAGCAATGAATAGATATCTTCAAAGGCTAAGTAAATCAGAGAATTCATCACCTAAGAACATGTCTTTTAAAAAATGTCTATCAAATAATCAAGCTAATTCAGAGTCAAAGACAAATAAATGTGAGGGAAAAGCTGTCATACAATGACTAGATAAATCATTGATCAGTTTGAACATGCATATAAGCAATTATGGAAATTACAGTCACAGGAGAATATAAATGTTTGGTATCTTGACAATGTTCAACTGTCAATATAAATTTAAAAATCAAGCTACAAAGGACATGAACATGCTAATCTTCTGTTATATCACAAGTTAATTAGTTCAGTAAAAATATAAACAAGGTGGGGCGCCTGGGTGGCTCAGTTGGTTAGGCGACTGCCTTCGGCTCGGGTCATGATCCTGGAGTCCCGGGATCGAGTCCCGCATTGGGCTCCCTGCTCAGCGGGGAGTCTGCTTCTCCCTCTGATCCTCCCCCCTCTCATGTGCTCTCTCTCTCTCCTCTCATCCTCTCTCAAATAAATAAATAAAATCTTTAAAAAAAAAAAAATATAAATAAGGTGTTTTAAAAAACATTATTTAAAACTGTTAAAAGTTTTCACTGACTTTTTCTAATCTTACAAATATCTTTAAAGCAATAGTATATTTTAGTGGGAATATATTTATGAGAAGTTCAATATTTCCTTGAATTTTACTTTAGGTTTTTTCTTCTATAAACTTAAATATGAAACATTTTATTTTAAAATACCAAAATTAAATATGATTGCATTTTATGCATTTTTTAATAAAAAATATATTTCTACTTTACCATCTTTTATAAAGGCTGCAAAAGCTACTTTCTCACTTTTTCAGACCCAATTCCAGTGAGGAGTGGAATTGTAATATAGTTCTGGCCTGTGAGCTATAAGCAGAAATCTACTTCAGGTAAGAACTGCCTGGAAATTTTGTTTTGTTTCCTGGCAATAAAGGAGAAGCAAATCTTTGGCTGGTACTTCCCTTTGTTCATGTCTTGATTATAGATGCCTGGATGTAAAGTAGCCATTTTACCACTATGAGACAAAAAAAAAAAAAGGAGGTGGGAGGACATACTAATAATAACAGTTAAAAGATAAAAGTTTTTTTATTTCATCGCTGAGTTTCTATATCATCTCTAACTTCTTGTTATGTGGGAAAAAGTAACCTCAATTTACCTAGACAACTATTGATTTAGTTTTCAGTAATGTGCAGTTGAAAGCAATGTTAATTGATACACTATCCATCCATGTAAAACTATAAGTTTACACACATAAAGAAATATGTAGTATGGTGTACTATTAATTATATTGCATCTGGGTAAATATGCAGAAATATGTAGTATGGTGTACTATTATTATATTGCATCTGGGTAATGAAATTCTGAGTGTATTTTTCCTTTTTGTACTTAGATGAATAGCTCAAATCTTTCAAAATCAGAATATCAGTTTTTTAAAATGATTATTCTTCTGAAATGTTTGAATGCTTTTGAGGCTTGACAAAGTTATTGGCACAGGACATAAACAATATTTTTTTAATATTTGATGGAAAATTAGACAGGAGACAAAATTTTAAAACCCCTATTTTGTAGTGAAGAAAACTCCTATGTCAGTTAGCCTGACAAAAACTTTTGCTCATGCTGCGACCAACTGAGTGAGCAAAACCACTATTGTGCTAGTTTTAAAATAGATATGGCCAATGCTACCTTTCTTCTACATAATCATTGTTGACTAGTAGTAATGAATATTTTCACAATAACCTTAAACTATAATAACATGGAGGTGTGTTTCACTGGCTTTTATAAATTAATTTAGGCTTTCTTTATAATTTGGCCACAGATACAAATACTTTTGTGCTATTTACATGGATATGTATGCTAAAACAAACTCATGGTATAAAACACTCAACTTATTTAAAAGAACATCTGGCACTCAGGAATGTTAGAGATGTGCATACATTTAATAACAATTGACTATAAATTACCCATAGTCTTTATTATAGAAAAGCACCTTTTAATCAATAATACACTTTTAACTTTGCCCACATTGATATAAATGTAATATACTATTCTTTTTTTTCTATAATTCAGCAAGATAATCTCTCCACACTAGCCTAAATTTAAAAGTTTTATGGTAGGTGACACATTATTTTAGACTCTGAGCATGTTTAATGGTCATGTAATTCAATCAACCACAGACACTCAAATATTTAGCACTGATTTTTGGTTTGGTTGTTGGTTTTGCCTCATAATTTAACTCATAATATTCTACTTCATGCTTAAAAAAGATAATTTAGTTTTATTATGCATGAACAGATTAGTGAAGTAAAAATAACTTAGAAAGTCAGAACATTTCACCTGTTTTGAGTAAAACACTTAATATTCTGTGAGCATCAGTTAATGCATCTATAAATTAGGTCAATAATTCTCTCTTGCAAGGATCAAATGAAGTAGAGCAGATTGGTTTTATTAGAACTAGTGCCCAATTATAGTAAAAATCCCAAATTAAAATCAAGATACTCCAGACTTACTCAAAATATGTGGGATTTTCACTTTATTTTTTTCCTTAAAATGCAGTCTCATTAGAATCTTGATCTGTTTTTGTTCTTTTTTTTCCCATTTCAAAGTTATTTCATGGGATTCCTTCCAGGATATGATAAGAAACAGATACAAAAATTTGCCAATGGGATTATAGAACAGGGCAAAGCCTCTGATGGATAGTACACATCTGGCTTAACAGTAACCTTAAAGCAAAGAGCTTCGGAAGTCCATACATATTAACTTATTATATTCTTTAGTAATCCTTCTTGTTTCCGGGTCTGAAAAGGACGACGTACAGAAATCTAAACAAGAGGAAATTTTGAGACAGAATAACTACGATGTGCACATGAAAAAAGAAAAAGTGGCAGCATTTTTCCCCCCAGGGTGGGGGGGAGATAGGCCAGGCATATTTTTCCTCATTATTCTTGCTCATGAGTAAAGCAATGAGAGAAGGGTTTTTTTCCCCATAAATAATCAGAAAGTCAGAGGCAGTTATATTTATGAACAGAAAAAAAATGTATAAATATATAAATAAATAAATACATTATAAAATATATATAGCTAGATTATTCACTGCAGTTGTGTGAAGAAAAACAAAATTTATTTTAGAGCAAATGTGTGATTGCATGATATCTTTGGCTGAACAGAGCAAAGCACAAAAGAAACCAATTATACCCCATGTTGTGAAATTACTTTAATTTTCTACTTTTTAATCCTTGTTGGTTAAACTCATGATTAAGTGTTCAAAATGTGTTATTACAAGTCTGTCAGAGCTCATGGGGTCATAAAATTTCTGTAGAATACCTTATTAGCTAAAAAGCTCTGTCTTTCTCTTCTAATGGATGATATCTGTGTTGGGGAAGAAAACTCTTTCTTGGAGTTTTCTTGGAGAATGAGAAACACCCTCATGACAGACTCTGTATACTGGCATATTTGCCTCCATATTTCCTCCCTCCAACTTTCCACTATAGCATTTTGCAGATAATATTTAAAGAGTGTTGATGACTAAGTTATTAAATGAAGCTGGCTGAGCCTCTTTAATATCCAGAGACCCACTGAGTTGGGGAAAGAAGAAAGACAAACTCCAATAGTTGGGATGCTCTGAGAATAAGAGACCCAGTGAGGTCTTGAACTTCATCTGGGAACTGTGCCCTGGGAGCTATCCAAGGTACTAACCAACCACAGATTAAACTTAGTTCCAATTCTGATTAGTTTGTCCTTGGGAAGCAGGGAGATAAAAAGGATAGAGAGAGGGGCACCTGGCTGGCTCAGTCTGAAGAGCATATGACTTGATCTTAGGATTGTGAGTTTGAGCCCCACGTTGGGTGTAGAGATTACTAAAAAAAATAAATAAATAAATAAAATAAACTTTAAAAAAAGGGTAGAGAGAACAGAGAAATGTTTTTTTTACCTACTGTAAGTTCAAGTCTTGACTTTGTTGCAAGTTATGCACACCTGGGAAAGCTATTTAATTGCTCTAAATCTTAATTTCTTCACCTGGAAATGGACATAATAACACTACCTATCTCATAGGATCATAAGAGGTTGTAAGGATTAAATTGGTTAACACATGTAAAGAATTTAACACAATGCCTGGCATACAATAGGTACTTTGTAAATATTATTATTCATACATTAAAAATATAATACAACAAGTACCCATACATCAACTCCCAGAACTGCTGAATGTTACATTTTGTTACATCAGCCCTAGATTTAATGCTTATCTCTCCTACTAGAATTTTATACCCCATAGGGGTATGTCTGCTTTTATCCATTACTTTCCCAGTACCTGGTCCAAAATAGGTTCTCAATGCACATGTGCTGAAAATTAATAAATGAAAAAAAGAAGTAATAGGGTAACCATGAAGGAGAGAGAGCAGGTTGCATCACCAAGGCTATTTGAGAGGGGAAAATGCGCACAGTATCCCAGCTTAGGAAAAAAATGGAGCCAAGGAGTAACCAAAAAAAACAGTCTTGCATTTGTTTACCTATTAGAAATTCTTTTGGGGCATTCTTGAAGTATGAAATAATATAATATTATAAATACCTGGGCCAATTTTCACAATAAAATGCTTTGGGAACCAAGGTATTTTTCAGCTTAAGGATGTTTGACCCTACAACATCCTCTAAGTCTACAGACTCTACCCCACCACCATACAGGCATCATAGCATAAAAACAAGCCACTTGTGACCTCCTAATGTTTATAGTCTCCATCCTAACTTCCTACTGTAAACTATTTTGAATTTGGAATCCAAATCTACCCCTAGATCCTCCTGTATTCTGACCTCAATACTCATCTTCCAGTAGATTGTGCTTCCTCACAGTATGTAACTGAGGCCCATCATGCTTCCTGAACTCAATATCTCTTTGTTTTTATGACTATAATTTCTTTTTTCTCCTGCTATTCCTTTTTGAGCTAATCTGAATACACAAGCCTAATAACCAGTGTTGCTTGGAAAAGACCTCAACATTGTGGACCTAGATACAAGTTAACTATCTGACTCACATTCAACATGAAATCAATGAAATTTGAAAAATGTGTGCCTAAAAGAAGTACAGTAGACAGGTAGGTTGACTTATAATCATTCCAACCTCACCAAATACCAAAGCAAAAAAAAAAGTTTGGTGGAATGGAATTTTTAAAATCTGGTTTTATGTACTTCCTAAAAGCTACCTTAACTTTGTACAGTTATATCAATCTCACTGTATTCAAAATACCACCCTTTAAGATGTAGTATTTTATAATAAAATTGATACTGAAAAACTGTCTATTTTTTCCGAATCAAAACATTTCTTATTCTATGGAATGAATCCCCAAATGAAGCAATACAAGAATAATTATTATACAACTAAGCACACTGAATATAGAATAATGCAATACATTTGGAATGATGGACAGGATTATCTGACAGGTTTGTCTCCTTACAGTTCTTATGATTGTGTGAGACTGTATAGGCTACATAAATGTTTGCTTTTTCTCTTTAATTGTCATATCATTTATTTTTTTCCTTCTTGTAGGACATTAGGCAAAAGAGACAATAGCCCATTTATGATAATCAAAGATGAAGACTACTTGCAAATAAATATATACACAGTCATAATTGCAGGCTAATTGATTCTGAAGTCTTGCAGAGACCATCTACTTTCTTACTAATGACTGTGACAACTACCAGGACTAGAACTGAGAGGCTAAACAATTTTCCCCATACATGAAATAATTGCATAGCTATGTTGATTTGCATTTTAGTGGCATGGAAATTTCCACACCTAGAAAATGAAGAATTTACATTCTTAAGTTTTTAAAAGCTGATTAGACTTCTTGTAGGGATCAGTAGGAAGAGAAGTATGGGTACTATAGCTGTCATTGAAGCCATTAAGAATAATTTCTAGGGGCACCTGGGTGGCTCAGTCATTAAGCATCTGCCTTTGGCTCAGGTCATGATCCCAGGGTCTTGGGATCAAGCCCACCATCGGACTCCCTGCTCAGCGGGAAGCCTGCTTCTCCCTCTCCCACTCTCCCTGCTTGTGTTCCCTCTCTCACTGTGTCTCTCTCTAAATAAAATCTTGAAAAAAAAAGAATAATTTCCAAAGTGTTCATTCACATCAAGAATCAGTCATATTATAAAGACTAATATTATCATAGATCACATTTATTTCTGTGAATTGCCTCTGCTTTTATGCCCATTTCAAAGAAAATAAATTTAAAAATAAATATATCATTTCATAGATTTCTTTGGAAAACTTTATCCTTCTTGTTGGCTTCATGGGGCTTTTCAGAAATGTGCCTTCTTAAAATCCCATGTAATTATAGATAGTCCACCTTTCTCAATAAAGAAGGTAATGTTCAACTTTATCCTTCTTGTTGGCTTCATGGGGCTTTTCAGAAATGTGCCTTCTTAAAATCCCATGTAATTATAGATAGTCCACCTTTCTCAATAAAGAAGGTAATGTTCATTGGCTTTTAGAGTATTGAGAATTTGAATACTGAATCAATGATATGAACTAGGAAATGAAATATATTTAAAATCACCTTATAGAGATCGAATGGCTTTTAGGTATAAAGAAAGATGTTATGATAATACAATTAATGGTATTGAGATATTATAAAGAATTCCTGTATATCTCAAAATTTGGAGATCAGCATAGAACAGAAACATATATATAGCAAAACAAAATTTACAGTGGTTACCTACTGTGTAGAGAAGGGAACCAGTTAATTAAATTCAATTTCTGGTACTGTGAGAGGTTCATGCCTCTTATGGGAATGGATTATTAGTTTATCACAACTTAATTTTATTAGCCATTTAAATCAATCAAATGATTCTTGTTTCAATTTCATGGTGTCTGAACAATCTGACTTCCTGAATAAAGATTTCTGAACAGAGATGATAGATCAGCATCATGAGTATCTTAGTTCATACTATGGTGCTCGCTTCGGCAGCACATATACTAAAATTAGTTCATACTATGTTATAAATCACTATGAGTTACTAAGTAGGCAACCTGCTTAATATATCAGTCTTTTATGATGTTCATTATGATGAGTTCGGGTTTCCCAAGCCATTGATAGTTGACACAAAAGCAAGGCACAGTTTTTGAGTTACCCTCACCAGTGCATAAGATAACCAGGCTTTTCCGCTGTGAATTGTGCAAGACTGTTGAATCTCAGATCTGTACCTCTGAAACAAATAATGCAATATATGTTAAGAAAGAAAAAAAGAAGAAGAAGAATGTAGCAGGAGGGGAAGAATGAAGGGGGGGAAATCGGAGGGGGAGAAGAACCATGAGAGACGATGGACTCTGAAAAACAAACTGAGGGTTCTAGAGGGGAGGGGGGTGGGAGGATGGGTTAGCCTGGTGATGGGTATTGAGGAGGGCACGTTCTGCATGGAGCACTGGGTGTTATGCACAAACAATGAATCATGGAACACTATATCTAAAACTAATGATGTAATGTATGGGGATTAACATAACAATAAAAAAAATCACATAAAAAAATAAAAAATAAATAAATAAAAATTAAAAAAAAAAAAAAAAGATAACCAGGCTTTTCTCAGATACTATCTAACCTCATAATTGTCACCTAAACTCTGAAACAAGAAGTGACAAAAAAGAGCCTGTTGAAGCAAATCATAGCTATTCTCTCAGACGTGACCTGAAAGAAAAGAGATATGACCCTTGTTACAAAGTCTACTGCTGCTAAATCACAAATGATTCTTCATGGCATAGAACAACAAACATGTTATGGTCAAGGATTCTGTAGGTCAGGAATTGAGAGGGCACAGGAAAGATATCTTGTTTCTTTTTCTACAGCTGCAGTTGGGAAGGCTCAAATGGCTGGAAGAACTCCCATACCTGAGCACTGAAGTTCCATGGAGGTATCTTCACCGAGATGTTGGGCCCTTTGGTTGAAATGATTCTAAGAATAGGGGCAACTGGGACCGTTTGACCAGAGCATCTACATGTGATCTCTCCCTGTGGCTTGGGATTTCCAGACCATATGTTCCCAGAAACAACAGCCAATGAAAAAGCATCTGAAGAGTGGCCATTCCAAGATAATCAAAGAAAGCAGAATGGTCTTTTCTGACTTACCTTCAGAAATCACACAGTTTCACTTCTACTAAATTTTATTATTAAGCTAATTTATTATAAGTTACTAAGGTTAACCCAGAATTCTCTTTATTTTTCTCCATAGCACATTTACATATTATTACTTATTTATTGTCTGCCTTACTGCACTAAAATATAGGCTTCATGAGGACAGAAATTTTGTTATTGTTTATTCATTAACATGTTCTCAACACTTGGCACTATCCTAGCACATAATGGGTGCTAATAAATCCTTACTGAATAAATTAGTGAACGAATTAATTGTGATACTTCTCCTGATAAGTACTAAAATAAGCAGGGATATTTAGAAAACATGCACGTACTGAATTTTCAAAGCTGGAAGTTACAGTATTGAGTTGGAAATCTGTGATTATCAAAAAATGATTCACAGAACACTAAATCTATGATATATTGCACAAAACGGGTTTCATGGTCAAGTATGTTTGGGAAACACTTAATGACAGTTAATTCTCAGAAAAATCACTCTACCCCTTAGCACATGAAAGGCTCTGAGACATCTTAGCAGATGTCTTAATTTTATTCTACTCACTGTCTCCCATCTTACCACAGAACATCTCTATAATAGAGTACTTACTTACCTCCCATGGAGCTAGTTTTCACAGAACACATTTTAGCCCAACCTCTCATTATAATTTAGTGAGAGTTGTTTCTTGATATTTAGGTGCCAGAAGCATATAAATTAGAGGACCTGCTCTCTGGAGGTGACAACCATATGGTGACAGAATTCTAGCTACTTGCTTGGGGTCACAAGAAGAGTTACTAGAAAGCTCAGAACTAAAGCTGGGGTCGTGTTCCGATTAGTAAGATACTCTTTTTACAATACCATGGGTTTTTCAGATTCATAGACACAACTCTACCTTCGACTCATCATGGACAGATGGTTATTCTCTTTTTAAAACCCTTTGAGAGATACAATTTGTAATCTCCCTCAGTAGCCTGTCCCATTATCTATCAAGTCAAACTCAGATTGCAATAGGGTGGGATTCCATTCCAGAGGGAAAGCATTTTCTTTGTCTGATTTAAAATGTTCCATTAGAAAAATAATTTATGATAATTTCACAAGCACAGTTTGCACTTGTGCTTTGGCCAATAGGGTGGTGGAGCTTGGAGCAGTGTCTTCAGCATGCACTCAGTCCTTGGCACCAGGCCCTAGTTTAATGACAGTTTGAGTCCTCACACTCACAAGCCCCGCCCAATGAAGCTGCCAAGCATTTGTCATAGTCATGCACATCAGTCAGTCACGAGAATGGAATGTGAAATGGTCCAGAGTGCAGCAGACCCTGAAGCAGAGGGTTTTCCAACTCCAAAATGCTGAATGCTTAAAGTACAACCTCTACATATTTCACTGAAGTAATAAAATATGAATTAAATCATCAGATTCTCTCTTCATTTCCTCAAATATTTTAATCACTCTACTCATTTACATTTCTACAGGTCCAGTTTGGGATCAATATCTGCCTCATCAATTGCTATGTAGCCTTTTGCAGGTTATTCAACAAAGCCAAAGTTCCCAAATCTGAAAAATGAGGACAGTAAGTACAGCTTCAGTCTACTTTTATAAGAACTAAATAAGAAAACATATTTAAAAGTAGCTGACAAAATGCCTGGAACACAGTAGTTTTCAATAAATATTCTTTCCTATCGCCTATAAAATCAAATTATATTTTAAGTCTCCTAGGCAAACTTAATAACTAAAAGAATCTTGGGATGGGGGGTGGAAATGAATTGTTGTTCAATGGGTATAGTTTCATTTTTGCATGATCAAAAAGCTCTAGATATCTGTTACAAAACAATGTGAATACAGATAATAAACTACTGAACTGTACATTCAAAAATGGTTAGAATGGGAGGTGACATCAGCAAGATGTTGGAATAGGAGACCCCTTGCTCATATTCCCCCTTGGCAACAATAATTTGATAGCTATCCATAGACAAACTGTCTTTGAGGGAGCTTTGGGATCCAGATAGGAGATTTTGAAACACTGGTGGAACCCAAGACCAAGGGGAAGGTAGGCTGTGTCCAGGTAGCCGACTTGTTGGCTCTGGTCCCAGCAGCAGCCATATGACCCAGCTACAACCCACTTAATTGTAATCCTGGAGATTAGCTTAGAGACCTAACAGAGATTTACTTGCTGAAACCAAATCTGCAAGGACTAGAAGAGGTGTTTGTTCCTTCAAATGCACAGACACAAATACAAGGCTACACAGATCACAAAGAATCACATAAACATGACACCACCAAAGGAACCAATAAAGCTCCAGTAACCAACCCCAAAGAAATGGAGATCTACATATTGCCTGACAAAGAATTCAAAATAATCATCTTAAAGATCAGTGAGATGCAAGAGAACACAAATAGACAACAAAAAACGAAATCAATAAAATAATACATAACAAATGAGAAGCTTAATAAAGAAATAGAAACCATAAGAAAATTACTAAACATGGGACACCTGGGTGGCTCAGTCGTTAAGCATCTGCCTTAGGCTCAGGTCATGATCCCAGGGTCCTGGGATCAAGCCCCACATTGGGCTCCCTGCTCAGCGGGAAGCCTGCTTCTCCCTCTCCCACTTCCCCTGCTTGTGTTCCTTCTCTTGCTGTGTCTCTTTCTGTCAAATAAATAAATAAAATCTTTTTTTAAAAAAGAAAATAACCAAACAGGAATCTTGGAGGTGAAGAATAAAATAACAGCACTGAAAAACTCAGTAGAGTGCTCAACAGCAGTCTCAATCACATAGAAGAAATCATCAGCTAACTTGAAGACAAGTCATTTGAAATTAGCCATTTAGAAGAGCAAAAATTTTTTAAAGAGAATAAAAAAGAGTGAAGAAAGCATATGGTACTGATAGGACACCATCAAGCATTTTAGGAGTCCAGGAAGAAGTAACAGAGAAAGGAACAGAAAGCTTATTTTTATAAAAATGGCTGTAAACTTCCTAAGTCATGGGATGGATATGGACCCTAAGACACATGAAGTTCAGAGGATGCCAAGCAAGATCAATACAAAGAACATTACCCTGAGAAACATTATAAATAAATTCTCAAAAGTCAAAGGTAAAAAGAGAATTATAAAAGTAGCAAGAGAAGACACTCATCACATAAGGCTATCAGTGTACTCAGCCGAAACTTTGCAAGACAGGAGGGAGTGGAATATAGACAAAGTGCTCAAACAAACAAACAAAAAAAGCAAAACAAAATTATTATACTCTAGAAATAAAGGAGAGATAAAGATATTTCCATATAAACAAAAGCTGAGGGAGTTCATCACCACTAGACATGCCTTACAAAAAAATATTAGAGAGGGCCCATGAGCAAGATGGTGGAGGAGTAGGAGACCTAAATTTAGTCTGGTCCCAGGAATTCAGCTAGATAGGTATCAAACCATTCTGAACACCTATGAACTCAACAGGAGATTGAAGAAAAGAATAGCAGCAACTCTCTGAACAGAAAAGCAACCACTTTCTGGAAGGTAGGATGTGCAGGGAAGTGAATCCGAGGGGATATATGGGAAGATAGACCACGGGGGGAGGGGGCCTCCATTGGCTGCTTCTGGCAAGTGATAGAGCCGCGGAGCACAAAATTGGAACTTTTAGAAGTCGGCTCCGCTGAGGGACATGGCTCTAGTGGCTTAGCGGGGGGTGCAACCCTCGTGGGACAGTGTGGTCTCAGGACCCTCGGGGTCACAGAAAGACCAGGGGTGCCTGAGTGCAGCAGAGCTCCCAGGTATCGGAGCGGGGATGCATTCCTAGAGGTGTATAAACTACCAAAACTGGAACAGACCCATAACCAGTAAGGAAATTGAAGCAGTAATCAAAAATCTCCCAACAAACAAGAGCCCAGGGCCAGATGGCTTCCCAGGGGAATTCTACCAAACATTTAAAGAAGAATTAATACCTATTCTTCTGAAACTGTTCCAAAAAATAGAAATGGAAGGAAAACTTCCAAACTCATTTTATGAGGCCAGCATTACCTTGATCCCCAAATCAGGCAAAGACCCCATCAAAAAGGAGAATTACAGACCAATATCCCTGATGAACATGGATGCAAAAATTCTCACCAAAATAGTAGCCAATAGGATCCAACAGTACATTAAAAGGATTATTCACCATGACCAAGTGGGATTTATCCCTGGGCTTCAAGTTTGGTTCAACATCCGCAAATCAATCAGTGTGATACAGTACATTAATAAAAGAAAGAACAAGACCATATGATCCTCTCAGTAGATGCAGAAAAAGCTTTTGACAAAGTACAGCATCCTTTCTTGATTAAAACTCTTCAGAGTGTAGGGATAGAGGGCACATACCTCAGTATCATAAAAGCCATCTACGAAAAACCCACAGTGAATATCATTCTCAATGAGGAAAACCTGAGAGCTTTCCCCCTAAGGTCAGGAACATGGCAGGGATGTCCACTATCACCACTGCTATTCAACATAGTACTAGAAGTCCTAGCCTCAGCAATCAGACAACAAAAAGAAATAAAAGGCATCCGAATCAGCAAGGAAGACGTCAAACTCTCACTGTTTGCAGATGATATGATACTTTATGTGGAAAACCCAAAAGACTCCACCACAAAACTGCTAGAACTCATACAGGAATTCAGGAAAGTGGCAGGATATAAAATCAATGCACAGAAATCAGTGGCATTCCTATACACCAACAACAAGCAGAAGAAAGAGAAATTAAAGAGTTGATCCCATTTACAATTGCACCCAAAACCATAAGATACCTAGGAAGAAATCTAACCAAAGAGGCAAAGAATCTGTACTCAGAAAACTATAAAATACTCATGAAAGAAATTGACGAAGACACAAAGAAATGGAAAAACATTCCATGCTCATGGATTGGAAGAACAAATATTGTGAAAATGTCCATGCTACCTAGAGCAATCTACACATTTCATGCAATCCCTATCAAAATACCATCCACTTTTTTCAAAGAAATGGAACAAATAATCCTAAAATTTGTATGGAACCAGAAAAGACCCCGAATAGCCAGAGGAATGTTGAAAAAGAAAAGCAAAGCTGGTGGCATCACAATTCCGGACTTCAAGCTCTATTACAAAGCTGTCATCATCAAGACAGTATGGTACTGGCACAAAAACAGACACATAGATCAATGGAACAGAATAGAGAGCCCAGAAATGGACCCTCAACTCTATGGTCAACTAATCTTTGACAAAGCAGGAAAGAATGTCCAGTGGAAAAAAGACAGTCCCTTCAACAAATGGTGTTGAGAAAATTGGACAGCCACATGCAGAAGAATGAAACTGGACCATTTCCTTACACCACACACAAAAATAGGCTCAAAATGGATGAAAGACCTAAATGTGAGACAGGAGTCCATCAAAATCCTAGAGGAGAATACAGGCAGCAGCCTCTTTGACCTCAGCCACAGCAACTTCTTCCTAGAAACATTGCCAAAGGCAAGGGAAGCAAGGGCAAAAATGAACTATTGGGACTTCATCAAGATAAAAAGCTTTTGCACAGCAAAGGAAACAGTCAACAAAACCAAAAGACAACTGACAGAATGGGAGAAGATATTTGCAAATGACATATCAGATAAAGGGCTAGTATCCAAAATCTATAAAGAACTTATCAAACTCAACACCCAAAGAACAAAGAATCCAATCAAGAAATGGGCAGAAGACATGAACAGTCATTTTTCCAAAGAAGACATCCAAATGGCCAATAGACACATGGAAAAGTGCTCAACATCGCTCGGCATCAGGGAAATCCAAATCAAAACCTCAATGAGATACCACCTCACACCAGTCAGAATGGCTAAAATTAACAAGTCAGGAAATGACAGATGTTGGCGGGGATGCGGAGAAAGGGGAACCCTCCTACATTGTTGGTGGGAATGCAAGCTGGTGCAGCCACTCTGGAAAACAGTATGGAGGTTCCTCAAAAAGTTGAAAATAGAGCTACCATATGACCCAGCAATTGCACTACTGGGTATTTACCCCAAAGATACAAATGTAGGGATCTGAAGGGGTACATGCACCCCGATGTTTATAGCAGCAATATCCACAATAGCCAAACTGTGGAAAGAGACAAGATATCCATCAACAGATGAATGGATAAAGATGAGGTATATATATACAATGGAATATTATGCAGCCATGAAAAGGAATGAGATCTTGCCATTTGCAATGATGTGGATGGAACTGGAGGGTGTTATGCTGAGTGAAATAAGTCAATCAGAGAAAGACATGTATCATATAACCTCACTGATATGAGGAATTCTTAATCTCAGGAAACAAACTGAGGGTTGCTGGAGTGGTGGGGGGTGGGAGGGATGGGGTGGCTGGGTGATAGACATTGGGGAGGGTATGTGCTATGGTGAGCACTGTGAATTGTGTAAGACTGTTGAATCACAGACCTGTACCTCTGAAACTAATAATACATTATATGTTAAAAAAAAAAAAAAAGAAGAAGATAGTAGGAAGAGAAAAATGAAGGGGGGAAATTGGAGGGGAAGACGAACCATGAGAGACTATGGACTCTGAGAAACAACCTGAGGGTTGTAGAGTGGAGAGGGGTGGGGGGATGGGTTAGCCTAGTGATGGGTATTAAAGAGGGCACGTATTGAATGGAGCACTGGGTGTTATACACAAACAATGAATCATGGAACACTACATCAAAATAAATAAATAATAAATAAATAGGAAAAATAAATATTAGAAAAAGTTCTTCATGTTTAAATGGAAAGGCACTAAGTAACATGAAAACATATGAAAATATAAAACTCATTGTTAAAAGTAAGTATATAGTCAAACTTAGAATATTCCAAATTCTATAACTGTAGTATATAAATTACATTTAACTCAGCTTAAAAGAGACTATTATAAGATGTTTTATGGAAAATTCATGGCAACCACAAAAAAGAAGAAACCTCTAGCAGATACAAAAAGAGAGTAAGAAATCAAAGCATACCATTATAAAAAAAAATTAAACAAATCACAAAGAAAGAAAACAAAAGAGGGAAAGAAGAACTACAAAACAGACAGAAAACAAGAAAATGACAAAAGTAAGTCCTTCTCTATGAATAATTACTTTAAATGAAAATGGACTAAATTCCCCAATCAAAAGACACAGCATGAATGAATGGATAAAAAACAAAATCCAACTGTATGCTGTCTACAAGGAGCTCACTTTAGATTTAAAGACACAAATAGGCTGAAAGTAAAAGGATAGAACAAGATATTCCATGCAAATAATAAACAAAAGAGAGCATAGGTGGCTATACTTACAACAGACAAAATAGATTTTTAGTCAAAATTGGTCACAAAAGACAAAAGTCACTATATAATGATAAAAAGATCAATTCATCAAGAGAAAATAATTCTTATAAGTATATATGCACCTAACATTGGAGGACCTAAATATTTAAAGCAAATATTCACAGAACTGAGGGGAGAAAAAGATGAAGTGCAGTAATAGGGGACTTTAAAACCCTACTTTTAACAATGGAAGTTTATTCAGAGAGAAAATCAATATGGTAACAGCAGACTTTCATAACACTAAATGAACCTAATAGACATAAATAGAAAATTCCATCCACTAGCAGCATAATGTATACTGTTTTTAGGTGCAAATGGAAATTAGCCAGGATAGATCATGTAGATCATTGGCCACAACACTAGTCCTAACAATTTAAGAGGATTGAAATCATATTGAGTATCTTTTTATGACCACAATGGTATGAAACTAGAGATCAATAACAGAAGTAAAATTGGAAAACTCACAAATAAGAAGATATTAACACATACTGAATCACCAATGAATCAAAGAAAGGATCAAAAATAAAATTAAAATAAAACTTGAAACAGGCAAATATAGAAAAAAAAATACCAAAACTTATGGGACACAGGAAAAACAGTTCTATGAAGAATTTTTGTACTAATAAGTGCCTACTTTAAGACAAAAAGTTTTCAAATAAACTATTTAACTATACTTCATGGAATTGGCAAAATGAACAAGCTAAGCCCAAAGTAAGCAGAAGGAAATGAGAAAGACATGAATAAAAATAAATAAAATAGAAACTAGAGAGACAACAAAAAAGATCAACAAAAGTAAGTTTTTTTTAAAGATAAACAAAATTGACAAACCTTTAGCTAGAGTAACCAAGAAAAGAAAAGACTCAAATAAATAAAATTATAAATGAAAGAGTAAACTTACAACTGACACCACAGAAATACAAAAGATTATGAGACTACTATCAACTAAATGCTGACAAATTGGATAACCTAGGGCGCCTGGGTGGCTCAGTTGGTTAAGCGACTGCCTTCGGCTCAGGTCATGATCCTGGAGTCCTGGGATCGAGTCCCGCATCGGGCTCCCTGCTCGGCAGGGTGTCTGCTTCTCCCTCTGACCCTCCCCCATCTCATGCTCTCTCTCTCATTCTCTCTCTCAAATAAATAAATAAAATCTTTAAAAAAAAAAAAAAAAAAACAAATTGGATAACCTAGAAGACATGGATAAGTTCCTAGAAACATTCAACCTACCAAGACTAAATCATGAAGAAATAGAAAACTGAAGAGATCAGTAACAAGTAAGGAGATTTAAGCAGTAACAAAAAACAAAAAACAAAACAAAACAAAACTCCCAACAAAGGAAAGCCCAGGACCAGATGGCTTCATAGGTAAATTCTATCAAACATTTAAAGAATAATTAATGTCAATTCTTCTCAAACTCTTCCATAAAATTGAAGAGGAGAATAACACTTCCAAACCCATTTATGAGGCCAGCATTACCCTCATACCACAACCTGACAAGGACACTACAAAAAAAGAAAACTATAGACCAATATATTTGCTGAACACACATGCAAAAATCCTGAAAATAAAATATGAGCAAACCAAATTCAAGAGCACATTAAAAGGAACATACACCATGATCAAGTTAGATTTATCCCTGGGTGCAAGGATGGTTCAAAATATACAAATCAATCCATGTGATACACCACATACACCAGAATGAGAGATTAACAACTATAGGATCATCTCAATAGAAGCAGGAAAAGCACTTGACAAAATTGAATATCCTTTCATGAAAAAATTTCTCAACAAATTAGGTATAAAAGGAATGTACCTCAACATAATGAATGCCATCTGACAAGCCCATAGCTAATATCATATTAAACAGTGAATAGCTGAAAATTTTTCCTCCAAGATCAAGAACAAAACAAGGGTGCTCAGTCTCACCACTTCTATTCAACATAGTAATAGAAGTCCTGACCAGAGCAATCAGGCAAGAAATAGAAATAAGAGGTATCCAAGCAGGAAAGGAAGAAATGTTTTTGTGTTGCAGATGGCATAATCCTATATATATAAAACCCTGAAAACTCCACCAAAAAACTGTTAGAACTAATAAAAAAATTCAATAAAGTTGCAGGATACAAAATCAAGATACAAAAGTAGTTCTATTTCTATACATTAACAACATATTATCCAAAAAAGAAATTAGGAAAAAACCCCATTTACAATTGCATCAGAAAAATAAAATACATAGGAATAAATTTAACCAAGGAGGTAAAAGATCTGAATACTGAAAAGTATAAAACACTGATGAAAGACATTAAGGAAGACACAAATAAATGGGAAGATATCCTATGTTCATGAATTGGAAAAATTTGCATTGTTAAATATTCATACTATCCAAAGCAATCTACAGATTTAGTGCAAACTATGAAAATACTAATGGCATTTTCATAGAATTAAAAAAAATTCTAAAATTTGTATGGGATCACAGAGGTTCTAAATAGCCAAAACAATCTTGATAAAGAACAAAGCTGAAGGTATCACACTTCCTGATTTCAAACTATATTACAAAGCTATAGTAATCAAAACAGTATTTCACTGGTGTAAAAACAGACATTTAGACCAATGGAACACAATAGAGAGCCCAGAAATAACCCCACACATAAATGGTTAACTTTTTAAATTTTTATTCTTTGACTAGAATACCAAGAATACACAATGAGAAAAGGATTGTTTCTTCAATAAGTGGTCTTGGAAAAACACTATGCAAAAGAATGGCACTGGACACATGCTGTACATAAAAATTTACTCAAAATAGATTAAAGCCATTTTTAAAAAGATTTTATTTATTTATTTGACAGAGAGAGAGCGTGAGCACAAGCAGGGGGAGCTGAAGGCAGAGTGAAAGAGAGAAGCAGGGTCCCTGCAAAGCAGGGAAGCCCGACGTGGGGCTCGATCCCAGGACCCTGGGATCATAACCTGAGCTGAAGGCAGATGTTCAACTGACTGAGCCACCCAGGTGCCCCAAAATAGATTAAAGACTTAAATGTAAGACTTGAAGTCATAAAACTTTCCAAAGAAAATATAAGGAAAAAGCTCTTAATATTGGTCTTGGCAATGATTTTTTTAAATCTGACACCAAAAGCAGAGGTAACAAAAGCAAAAGTAAACAAGTGGGAGTACATCAAACTAAAAATCTTCTGTACAGCAGAGAAAACAGTCAATGAAATTAAAAGGCAACTTACAAAATGGGAAAAAATAGATCTATCTGGTAAGTGGCTAATACCCAAAATATACAAAGTGCTCATATAACCCAATTATAAAATGGGCAAAAAACTTAGACTTTTTTTTTCAAAGAAGACATAGAAATGGCTAACAGGTATATGAAAAGATTCTCAATATCACTACCAATGACAGAAATGCAAATTGAAACTACAGTGAGATATCATTTTGCACCTGTTAGGATGATTAATATCAAAAAGACAAGAGATAACAAGTTTTGGTGAAAGTATGGAGAAAAGGGAACTCTTATGCACTGGTGGTAAAAATGTAAATTGATGCAGCCACTATGGGAAACAGTATAGAGGTGGAGGCTCTTCCAAAAAATAAAAATAGAACTACCATACAATCCAGCGATTCCACTTTTGATACATCCAAAAGAAATGAAATCATTTTCTCAACAAGATATCTGCACTCCCATGTTCATTGCAGCATTATTCATAATAGCCAAGATATGGAAATAACCTAAGTGTCTGTTGATGGGTGAATAGATAAAGAAAATGTGATATAGAGGCACCTGGGTGGCTCAGTCGGTTCAGCATCCAACTCTTGGTTTCGGCTCAGGTCATGATCTCAGGGTCTCAAAATAGAGCCCCACATTGGGCTCTGTGCTTAGCACAGAGTCGGCTTGAGATTCTGTCTCTCCCTCTCCCTCTGTCCCTCCCCCTTCTCTCACTCTCTCTCTCTCAAATAAATAAATCTTAAAAAAAAAGAAATATGTGATACATACACAGTGGGATATATCCATATATATGGATATACATAAAGTATGTATATAGAGTAGAATATTAATCAGCCATAAAAAAGAAGGAAATCTTGCCACTTGTAACAACAAATGAAACTGGAGGGTATTATGACAAGGTAGACACAGAAAGACAATACTTGTATGATCTCACTTATATATAGAATCTAAAAAAGTTAAGCTCATAGAACCAGAGAGTAGAACAGTGGTTTCCAGGTATCAGGAGATGGGAAAAATAGGAATGCGGGTCAAATGGGTACAAACTGTCAGTTATGAAATAAATAAGTTTGGGATCTAATTACATCATGGTGATTATAGTTCGTAATACTGTATTGTGTACTAAAATTGCTAAGAGACTATATCTTAAATGCTCTCACCAAAAAAAAAAAAAAAAGGTAACTCTATGATGTAAGGGATGTAAGGGATATTGGGAAAAAGGTCAACATATTTTTTATGTGATTTGTTCTTTACCACAATTAAAACTTTTTTAATTAAAAAAAGAGAAAAACATCAGAAAATCCCAATGGAAGTGCATTCTAAAAAATACCCAACCAGTACTCCTCAAAACTCTCACTCATAAAGACAAGGAAAATCTGAGAAACTGTCACAGCCAAGAGGAGCCTGAGAAGACATGATTGCTAAATGTAACGTGGTATCCTGAATGAGATCATGGGACAGCAAAAGGGCCTTCTAAAATCTGTGGAAATCTGAATAAACTATAGACTTTAGTTAATAATAATGTATCAATATTGGTTTGTTAATTGTGACAAGCATACCACACTTGTAAGGTACTAATATTAGGAGAAACTATATGTGGGGTGAGAACCCTCTGTACTATCCTATCAATTTTTCTGTAAATCTAAACTGTTCTAAAAATAAGTTTGTTCTAAAATATAATTTTAAAAAAGATTGAAGTTGATCCTTTTGAAAGCAAGGCAGTGTTTTAATATGAACAAATACCCATGTATTTACTTGCCTTTTAACTATGAGCACCACCACAAATAGTCCGAGATTGTATTATGCTCTTAAATACTGTAACTTTGCTTTCTAACCTCCCTCCTTGTTTGTCAGCCCTAAGCCAGGCCATTCCTCCAGAATGGTTTATTCCCTTTTTCCTGATATGCCACCAATGTGTTCCAAGAGCCATAGGCAAAGCCCATGCAAAATATGATATTATGAATAAAGCTCATGGTCACTGCCTATTTGGCTAGAGATTCAACCAAATAAAAATGTACGAGTTTACATTATTTTGATTTTTAGTAACCCAAAGGCATGGAAAATTCTCTAAACAAAAAGGCATTTAGACCTGGCAAAACCTGAAAAATGCAGATAATGACTGCAGTTCTGCATTTCAACTAATTTTCCATAAACATGTATAATCATTACAAGGTTAAAATTGAAGTTCACTTGTGCTTCAAACTATAGAAATCACTTTATATCAAATGTCAACCAAATCTGCAAGCTATTTTCATGTAGGGAAGAAAAACATACTTTGACATTTCACACCAAAAATATGCTTTCTGGCATGTTAAATTCAAAATAAAATTATTCACCTTAACAATTCAATTGGAAAGTAAATTAAGATAGTTACATAACATAACTCATAAAGACTAAAATTTTAATACAAAAATCCAAAATGGCTAAATGCCTGAACTATCTATCAAATACCTGGAACCACAATTACCTTTCAAATAATTCTATTACAATAAAGTCAAGCTTAAACAGTTCAACTAGACTATTTCCACAAAACAATCATTTTTTTACAGTTTTGTGGCTACCCAGTTATTGAGATCTCCTTATACTGTGGGTTCATTGGCTCCTGTTGGTCTGAGGTCTCTACTGTATCTTGGTCTACTTGGCCTAACCAATGCAATATGGCAGATCCATTTATTGTGAGGTGATAAAAGTCATTATGGCAAAAGAATGTCCATAAAGTAGTTGATATAGGAACTGGCATGAATATATCAGTTGGGAAAAACTGCAGATTATGTCAAAATGAATTCATGACCAAAGATCAAGAGTACCAAGCTATTTCAAGACTACAACAGTTTAAGTAGTTTCAGGATTAAATAAGAGGCTCCATTTCTAAAACTTAGTAACTGAGCACAGACAATAGATTTTGGCACAGGGAGGTGCTGTTGGCAAATTCTGTAATTATGAAATAACTTTAATAAGTTGTTGTCCTAATCAGTTCAGGTTGCTATACAAGAATACCAAAGACTGGGGGTCTTAAACAATAAACATTTATATATTTTTTAAGATTTTATTTATTTATTTATTTGAGAGAGAGAGACAGAGCACATGCACATGGGCCAAGGGAGAGGAACAGAATCTCAAGTAGACTCCCTGCTGAGTGCAGAGCCCCATGCAGGGCTCAGTCTCACAACCCTGAGATCATGACCTGAGACAAAACCAAGAGTGGGATGCTTAACTGACTGAGCCACCCAGGCGCCCCAACAAACATTTATTTGTCACAGTTCTGAAAGCTGGGAAGTCCAAGATCAAGGTGCTAGATCAAGTGTCTGGTAAGAATACACTTCCTGGTTTGCAGATGACTGGCTTCTCACATGGCAGAAAGAAAGAGAGAGAGAGAAGGAGGGAGAGAGAAACCTCTCTCTCTTGTCTCTTCTTATAGGGCACTAATTCCCTTCATGAGGGTTCCACCAACATGACCTAATTACCTCCCAAAGGCCCCACCACCTAATAAATACCATCACACTGGGGATTAAGATTTTTCAAAATATAAATTTTGAAGAAACCCAAACATTCAATCCATAAAAGTTGTCATTCATAGAGCATGAAATTAGAAAAAAAAAAAAAATCCCAGTGTAGTGAACATGGTTTCTCCAAAAGAAATTCAGAGAAAACTATATGCCCTTGTTAAAATTATAAATTTACTATAGGCACACTGGATCATGATGTTTCAGGTTCATTCTCCTCCACAGAAAAACTTAACATTAAATTGTGTCTGCTCTAAACCATAATATTTATCCTTCTCCTTTCCAACATTCATTATTAACCAACTTTAATGGTTTGGATTAATTTAAATAATAGGACATATGTTTTCTTGATCTATTTATATGAATCACTTTATATACTGTGTGATGCATAATGAGTTCAAGCTTCCAATGATTTAAAACAAGCTTAGCTGTAATCTAATACACTGTCTTAGTGTTTTTATATTAATTCCACCTATGAAGTTAATTTCCGTGTTTTCCATTGACTCATTTAAGTATCTTAGGTAATTTATTTACATTTTGTTATTTTATTTTCATCTGTGTGCAGGCAATAGAAGACATTTCTTATATGCTTCACAAGATTATTGAATCAGCTATATTACTTTTTTTGTCCAAAAAAGAATGATATTAGCATGAGGTTATAATTTTTTTCTAACTGTCCAATAACTATTTGCTGTATTTAGTTATATTTTCTATATTCATAGACACATATGTTCCAATATTCTTTAAAGAGTTTATAAGCAAGAAAAAACATAATTAATTTAAAAATTTTATAAATAAATCCAGGTAAGTAGCAGAGTGGATGAAGCAGTATATTAAACAAAAAATTTCAAGGACAGTAAGTGGAAAAAAATTTCTAGAATCAAGACTATTCTGTCCTTTGACCTTATTATCCTTAAGAATATGGAATCCAAGAACTGATCATAGCCATAAGACCCACTTGGATGAGGAAATCAAAAGTGGGGAAAAAAGCAAAAGTAATCATTTAGATAATTCTCAAGAAGTATGATGTACAAAAAGACCCTTGGACTAGCTTCTTTGATTTTTTTTTCTCAATATAAATATAAACTTGAAGTACAGTAGTGGATACATTAAGGCTTGATCATGACTCATATCCTATTTTTCAATAATGGACTGAATTTTAAGTATAAACATAGAAAGTTAAGATGACTTATCCCCTTATTTTGTAGAGGAAGATTTCTAGTTCACGTGAATAAATTTACCTGTCCTAAAATAAAATAAGTTAAGGTGAGTCCTAAAATTAGAATACAGAATTCTCATTCTTGGTCTAAGATCCTTTCCATTATCCCAAATTACCCCTAGAAGTTATCTTAGTTGGACCTGATAGTCATTGAATTTATTAAATTCTTACTTAATTTGTATCCTTTTACTTTATATGTTTATATATTGTTAATTTCTACCAAGGGATTATTCCTAAATTATGGATAGGTTTAAGGAATTAGGTCTTCTCTGAATTTATATTAATTCTTCTACTCTCACATTAATGAACCATCACCAACAACACTGAATTTTCTTTTGCTCTAAAGTAAAACAGGCTCTTTTTAAAAATATCAGTATTTATATTTAAAAATTATCCAAATTCAAATTTTCCTACCCAGCCAGATTGATTCTAAAATATAACAATCAGAATCAAGCAAGATAAGACATCATTTATATAATAGATTTGTGTAAGTCTATGCTGTATTGGTTTCATTAAAAATAATTTTCTACTTGCCTAAAAAAGCTCCCCATTCAAGATTTCTGTTTTAAACAAAAGAAATCATGTGCTACATCCTTCCATTCCTACTCCATTTGGAGTTTGTTTCAGGTATTTCAGTTTTTGTGTTTTTTAAGAAACATGAATGCAATAAAAAATGAGCCTTGTCTGGTTTTCCTACAAATAATTTATATTTTTATACATAACTTCCAGAAAAATATTTAAAATACATCTGAAATCTCTGTTACATTTAATGTAGTTTCTCTTAAGCTTTCCCAGAAATGTAAGATTGTATTGAATTTTTAACTGGATGTTTTTCTTTTCTTTTTTTTTTTTTTTTTTTAAGATTTTATTTATTTATTTGAGAGAGAGAGAGAGAATGAGAGACAGAGAGCATGAGAGGGAGGAGGGTCAGAGGGAGAAGCAGACTCCCCGCCAAGCAGGGAGCCCGATGCGGGACTCGATCCCGGGACTCCAGGACCATGACCTGAGCCGAAGGCAGTCGCTTAACCAACTGAGCCACCCAGGTGCCCTAACTGGATGTTTTTCAGTGTTTGGAGTTAAGAAAAAATTATCATGATTTAGGCAGTGTAATTCAACTCTTGTAACTACTAAAATAAACTCAAATAAAACTTATGAATGTGGTTATCCGATAGCCAACAAAATTATTCCTCTAATCAGGAAAGTTTCTGGTTGGAGAGAAAGTATGTATAAAATAGAATGTATACCATTATTAAATGGATAAGTCTATTTATTAATTGAGAAGAATATAAAAGAACTCTAACTTCATAGGTGAAAAGAATTTGAGATCCCATTTGAGTCAAAAATGAGTCATTAAAAAAAAAAAAATGACCTATGGGCTAGAAGTAGTACAATGGTCTGTCTGTTTCCTGCCTACTCCTCTAACCCAGGGGCCCACGTCTAATCATCCCTCATCTCCGGATTCGGTCCTGCCCAGATTTGGGCAACAATTTGGCCTCATAGACTAGAACTATAAACTGGCCTATGGTAGTAAAGTAGCAGCAAGGAATCTGTTCTGGCTTTGGGATTATACTACTTCATTCATTCATTCATTCATTCATCTTAAAAATATTTAATGAACACCTACTATGGGACCAGCCATGGTATCAGTCATGGGGATATAATAATGAGTAAAAAATCACAAGTTACTTTTCATCTTCTATAACAGGGAGATCAAGGTAGATATTGACAAATTATTACACTAAAAGTATAAGCTTAACACTTCACATATTCATTTTTAAAAAGGATTTTAGGTCTGCATTATGATCCAGGGTATAACCTGGATTCTGAGACTAGGAGGAGGAAAAGGGCAGGCAAGATTTCTGCATTCTGTGGAGGGAGAGGGAAGGAGAGAAGGCAGAATTGGGCATAACCAAATAAAATTAAATTTAAAAATTCAAAAAAGATATTGTGGTTTGTGGTAAATGTGAAGGGAAAAGACTGAGACTACTATGGAAAAGAAGAGCTGAGGCTACTTTAGGTAGGGTAAGGAGAGCCCTCTTTGAGGAAAGTGATTTGAAATCTGAAGATGCTTTTTTCAGATTCAAACAGGGAAGAGTCAAATTATGAAAAGCCAGAAAGAATACACTCTAGATACAAGAAACAGTAAGGGTAAAGTTCTAAAAACAGGAACATTTGTGATTATTCAAAAAAAAGAACTAGTTCTCTATAGCTGGAGCATAGTAAACAAGGTAGAGATTAATAAGAGATGATTTGGGGAAATAGACAAAGGAATATGTAAGTCCTTTATGTAAGAAGTATATTACTTAATTCATTAATTTATTAAAAATATTTACTTAGCACCTACTACTTAATTCATTAATTTATTAAAAAAATTTACCTAGCACCTACTATGATACCCATCATGGGAATATAATAATGACAAAAATTACATTATAAGCTAATTTTATCTTCTATAGCAGAGAGATCAAGGTAGGATTCCTCATATAAGGAATTTGAATTTTATTCCAAATGAAACTGGGAGGTATCAAAGGTCTTAGGTATTAAAGTGTAGTAATCTGATCTATGTTTAAAAAGACCAGTCTGGGGTGCCTGGGTGGCTCAGTCAGTTAAGCGTCTGACTCTGAGTTTTGAAAGCTCAGGTCATGATCTCAGGGTCATGAGGTACAGCCCCGTGTCAGGCTCTCTCTCTCTCTCTCCCTCTTCCCCTCCCCACTTGCCCTGTGTCTCTCTCCCTCTCTCAGATAGATAGATGATAGATAGATAGATAGATGGATAGATACATTAAAATAAAATAAAATAAAATAAAATATAAAATAAAAAGATCAGTCTGGTTGCTCGGGTAGCAAATAGAATATAGAAGAGCAAGAATAGGAACAGCGAGCAACACAAACTAGACAGCCATCACTATGGTCCAGACAGGAGATGATGTGGTGTTGAGAGTGAAAACTGAGACAAGTAACAAATTTGAGATACTTTAAGATAGAAGACAGATGGGTAAAAGGAGATAAGAGTTTTGAGTTTTTTCCTTGAGCAACTGGCCAGATGGTATTAACATTCATTGAAATGGGGAAGCCTGGGAGAGAACAGGTTATTTTTGATTGATTGCTCATTATTGTTGTTGCTTTATTGATAGAGAGACAGCAGAATTCAAGAATTCCATTTTTTTCTTGTAAAATGTGAGATATCAATAAGATCTCGCTTTCCTATTATGAATTGGCCATATGATTCAGGAGCTCAGATGAGAGGTTAGGGCTATAGATAAATTCTGGGAATAATGAGCAGAAAGATATCACTGAAAACTGAGATTACCTGACTGATACCACTTATAGAAAAAATCTGGCAGAAGGTAACTGTCAGTAGCAGAAGTAGAAGCCATACAATGAGAACATCACAAAGTGGTCAGACTGACTAAGGAGACTGACTAAGGTCAGGTTAAGGAGAATGGATGTTACAGACTCTTAAATATGGAGAACAAACTGGTAGCTGTCAGAGAGGAGGTGGGTGCTGGGATGCGCAAAATAGATAAAGGGAATTAAGAGGTACAAACTTCCAGTTATAAAATAAATAAGATACAGAGGTGAAAAATACAGCATAGGGAATATAGTCAACAATATTGTAATAATGTTGTACCGTGACAGATGGTGACTATACTTACCATGGTGAGCACTGAGTAATGTATAGAATTGTTGAATCAAATGTTGTACACACGAAACTATTATAACATTTTATGTCAATCATACTTCAATAATTTTAAAAAAGTGAAATTCCTAACTCTCAAAGAAAATGAATATGTGTTAAAACTTACTTAACTCATTAATTGAAGGAATCCAGGAAGATGTCATGACCAATTTGAAGGAGAAGCTAAAGGACCACAAGTTTATATAAAGTAAAGGAATGATGAAATAAATTTACAAATGGACCCCAAACTGGTTTTTTCAGGGGGGAGGAAGAGGGTGTTTCTCCTACCAGACAGAACTTATTTTCATGTCTATAGACAAGAATTATTTCCATTGTTTTCAGTTATCTATAATTCCCAGTTATAAAATTGTTCAAAGGCAAGGGTCACAGGTCCCATAGAATCCAGTCAATTCCCAGAGGTTCCAGAATGACATTAAAAGAATATCCAGAAATCTCTTTTGCTTTTCCAAAGTCAAATTATTCCTTGTCTGGATAACCAAGGGAATATGGTGTGCTGGAAGCCAAGAAAAAAATTGTTTCAATACAGAATGAGTGGCCATCTGTGTTGAATACTGCTGAGTACAAGAAAATGAAGACAGAAAAGTATCCTTTAGATATGATAACATGGGAATCATTGGTATCCATGAAATAACAATTTTAGAGAGGCATGGAGATGGAAACCAGACCACTGGGGAGTGAATGAGAAGTTGAAAAATGAAGACTGGAAATGTAAAGGACTCTTGAGAAGTTGGATTTTTTGTTGTTTCTGTTGTTTGCTTATGCTACTAAGGAAAATATTGAAATGTGGTAGAATCCAGAAGCAGACTTGTGATGAAGAAAATTTTGAGCTCTTTTGATTATACAGAAAGATTTTGGATATATTTGAATCTTGGAATGTTGTTAAGAATATTCCAAGAAAGAGGAAGATACTAAAGTAGAAGAAGGAGAAAAATAAATATAGATGAAAAGTGCTTGCAAAAGTAAAATTAGTAAGAGCCAGTGTATAAGTAGAAGTGTATCTCCAGCAAAGAAAGATAATATAAAATAGATTGTATGTGGAACTTTTCTTTCCCAGGTTAAAAACAAACAAACAAACAAACAAGAAAACCCTGCTCTATTATCTAAGTTCTGAGTTTCTTTGTCAATATTCTACCCAATTATCAAGTTCCCTAAGATCTGGTTACCCCAGTTACTTGGGCGTTCCATTCCTGCATCACCCTATCTCCCTGCCTGAGGCCTTACATTTTATCTATCTTTACGTTTCTAGTTGTCAAGATCACAAAGTCTTGGTCTAGAGCCATTTACCAAATGCCAACTGTATACCTGCTTAAATGAACATCAGAGCTCTTTGAGTCACTTTGAACTTTTGACTCGTGGTGATCATTCCCTGTCTGTTGTTTACCTCTTAAAGGATATCTCACTTTTAAATTTTCCTTAGCCCCAAAGTCTTCATATCTCCATGCCTAGAATCACTGGCTGTTGATGATTTTTGTCGGGCATCCTTCCCTAAGGATCGCCATAGATTCTGTCCTGGGATTTCTTTATTAAATGGTTATGACAAGTAGCTTAAATACAAAGAATTGAGAAGAACTTATAATTTAACCAAATGATAGAGACTTAGGAACAATATAATCAAATTACAGAATACAATCAAAATACACCTTTCTTATTCAGAAAAAAAAATAGAAGAAAAAGCATTATGTTTTATGAAATCCCACTAACCTGGTCTTAGAAATGAGAAATAAGTATATCTGATATAATCATGTTAGACAGGGTGTATGAAAGAGAACCTAGTTAGGCATTTCTAGATATTTTCTAATTTCAAACTAATGGATAACAAATCTTTTATCCCCTCTGTCTCTAAAGACAATGGTCTTGATAATTTTTAGAAGCAGTCATCATAAATTATAAAGTAAAATATCAAATCATTAAAAGTAGCCAATTTTGATATACTGCTTTCTCTCAATCCAAAAATGAAGTTTATATGTATGTATTACATATATCTTCGTGTGTGTGTGTATAATTCTCATGAACTTAGAAATGTCCAACTTCTTGGAATCCTTAATAAAATTGTGCATGTCTGTTCATAAATTTTAAAAATCACATTTTTAGCTGGTAAGTTTGCACTAGATAATATAAAGCAACTGGGGGGGGTATATTTTATATATTTCTAAATCTTCACTCACACAAGTCAGCAAGTATATTCCATAAGGAAGAAAAGAAAACATTGGTTAATCTGATGACTCAATTCAGTGAAGCCTTTTAAAAGAGCTTCTGATATATTTTAGCCTTCCACAGGGCTATTATTTACCTTTCCCCGTGGCAGCAATAAGCCAATGTTAGTACAAGGTTTGTATTAAGCTTATTTTATAAGATTAGTATTATTATTCCCAGAATAGGTTTAAATAGAAAGAACATTTGAGGTCAGATCTTAAGTCATATAACTAGGCTTGAACTACAATATCATGGTTACTTATCTGTTGGGAGATCTCAGGCCATACAGTATCCCTGACCTTCATCTTTATGTGTGGAATCAGGATAATAGAGATAATAAGCCATTCCCCCCAGGGATGAGGGGATTAAATAAGATATTTATAAGTAGTCCCAGTGACTGGTATGTACTAGATGATGGACAAATGTTGGTTCCTTCCCTCCCATTCAAATGACAAAACAGATGCAAAGAAGATGCAGTACTCAGCATCTCATAAACAATTCACTAAAGCAAAAGGGTCCAAATCAGGCTCCTTTGTTTTCATTCACAATATCAACCAATTAATCAGTTGAAACATGAAAAGTTCAGTCAACCAATATATTGCTGTTTCTAAATGCTAACACGGTTGGTTACACATAATAATGACAGCTCCTTGTTAAGGACTTCAGACCACCCCTAACCCCAGTTAACTCTCCAGAAATAGAAACTATCTGGGGACCAGACTTAGATGGATTGACGTTTATCCAAAGCCAATAGTGAAACTGAGTGAAGGTCTCTGTGATGGTGAGTCAGTAGCGCCATCTATGTGTGAGAAGAATAACATATGTTCCTCCGAGACTGATCTTTTTCAATGAAATGACTAGTCGTTTTGGTAATAGAGAAGAGAAACAGCTACAGTCTACTGCTCAGCTGAGCCATCAGGCTTCTGCACAGTCCCTGTCTGATTTTTTAACTTTTAACAATTTTCTAAGCCAGTGGTTTAGGTGAGAGATATGGATAGTTAGACTGGGCAGATAGAACAAGTCATTGAAAAGACTTACACCATACTAACATTTTATGAATAAAGGATAAAATTTGGGGATATTGTTTGGCATAGGCAGATATTCATGCTTTACCTAAAATACTAGTAAATCGTGCCTACATATAAAGAAAAATCTAAATATTTCTAAATATTTTCATCTTATATTGTTTAGGAAAGAGCTTTAACATAATCTTTTGAGGCTCACGATAATAATAAGTAAGGAAGAACACCAAGTGATATACTTCCTACTTTGTGAGAAAACAAAACTACCTCTAATTATACTTAAATTAAAACAGCAAAAATACTAAGATGCCCTCCTAGTAAGGGGATAATTAGATAATATTATTAGCAATTAAATTACATTATATTTATCATTTTCATTTCTATAAAAAGTAACTTTTAGGCTTTTTGAAAATTATCTATAACTAAACTCAGTGTTTTTAAAAAAGGAAATAATTTTCAGAACATATATAAATTCATTGATATTTTGAATTAGATAAGTTTATCTCATTCGATCATTTTCAAGCATTAAATTTTAGTATGAATATGATAATAAATGCAGCTATTCACATTATACCCTATTTTGAATACACTGATGTCTCAGAGAGAAACACTTATTCCACCAAATTTAAGACTAAAATAATGTCTGATAATCCCTCATTAGGCAGTTGAGAAAGAGAGAGGAACAAAATCACCTCTGGGAGGTAGAGCTTTACATTCAGTCTCCTTACTTCATAACTTCCTACAATTAGCACAGCTCATAAGGTCACTTGACATTTCCTTTGGCATTTGCTAAAACATGAAGTCTTTCCAACATTACATCATAGAACAACAACATATTTAATTTGCCAGAATTTAAAGAAAGAAAGAAAAAATACGATGGTTCCTTAAAAACTCCAGCAAAGATTTTTGTGCTCTTTTAAACAACACATGGATCTCCCATGACAAAATCTTTTTAGCTTGCAAGTGGAATAATAACTTTTTTTCCCACCACTACATTTAAAGAGAAAAGGTGGGAGGGTGAAGGAATGTGGGGTGAGGAGACTAGCAATTATTAAGCTTCTACGATTTTCCAGGTACTTTACACATAGTATCTCATTTAATCCTCTCAGCAGTCATTTAAGAGAGCATTACCATTTCCATTTTACAGGTGAAGAAACTGAGGCTCGAACAGGTTAAGTACCTTTCTGCAGGCTAATACAGTTAGCAAATGGCAGACTCCAGATCTGCGTTCCGGCTTGCCCAATTTAAACATTTATGTTCACTACACTACCCTACACGGTATACATTTAAAAGCAAAGAATTAATATTAAAACATTGACACTAATTTAAAAAGCCAAGCACAAAAGAATACATTATGTACAATTCCTTTAACGAAGCATTCAAAAAAACAAGAAAAACTAATCTATGGTGTTAGAAGTTAGAACAGTGGTTATCCTTAGGGGATAGCACTAGGAGGGGGTACAATGGGATACAGATATGTTTTATTTCTTAATCTCTGTGCTAATAATGCATAAATTTTCATTTTCTGATAATTCACCAAGGTGTACCCCCATAATTTCTGCATTTTCTTTTTGTATATTGCACTTCAAATTAAAAAAATAGATATACTCGTTTTTCAGTTGGATGAGACATCTATGCCATGACATTTAGGCTTGAATTGATTCCATTAAAATGCTCCTCTTTAGCTTATATAAAGTCCAAACATCTTGAATTTGAAGAGCTAGGCAGAATATCTTTCCAAAATGACTTTCATCTGAGACATCTGTATTTCTGTGTCTGATCCTATCAAATCCTCAGAGGTCAGAGGTAAATACTTAAAAATATGAACACTTCATATACTGCCAGCCACATCAAAAGTGACTCAGATCAAGAATTGGCTCCTGTCTTGAAGATGATGTATTTTTCACTCTTCCTGTATCAGGCTGCTTGGCCCAGCCATACCTAGAAAATACACTCTAGGACTGACTTTTATTTCTACATTTAATATGAGTATTGTAATAGAAAACATTCAAAATAGATTTAAGTTAAGAAATCCCCCAATTCATGACTTATTTCTGAAGAGTTCTATAACCTAAAATATTTGTATGAATAGCAATTTTCATATAATGGACCATCTATAATCTCAGTATTGAAAAGAAAAGGAAGGAGAAAAGGCAGGAAAGAAACAAGAAGTTACAAGTGAGTTCTGAGTTTACAGCTGGATTTTGAAGTATCTTAACACATTATGAAATTTTTCTTCTTTTGCGTATATTTTAGAGATAATACCTATAATATAAATATTACAAATTTATAAGTCAGAAGATAAAGCATTCTACAAATGTGTCAATAAGACAGTTTGAGATATGATTTTTAAATGAGAACATTAAAAGTTATCTTTTCAGGGCCTCCTGGGTGGTTTAGTCGGTTGAGCATCTGCCTTTGGCTCAGGTCATGGTCCCTGGGCTCCCTGCTCAGCGGGGAGTCTGCTTCTCCCTCTGACCCTCCCCCCTCTTGTGCTTGCTCTTTCTCTCAAATAAGTAAATAAAATCTTTAATAAAAAGTTATCTGTTCATTCAATTTATACCACATTTGAGTTACTTGTATTAGTGTTACCTCACACAGTTGAATTTTAATTTAAATTCAGATCCCCTAACTGTAGTATAATAGATCTTCAGCCTTCAACTGAAATGACAAGATGCCTGCCACTTACTAGCCAACACAATGAAAGGCATAGAAATCACCATATTCTTATCAGCGGTCTTCAGCTTTCCTGCACATTAGAATCACTTGGCTTTTTTTTTTTTTTTTTAAGTACCAATGCTCCAGATTCTGCCTTTGACCAATTAAATCAGATTTGTGGAAGAGTGTGGGAGGTGACTGAGCATTTGAAGTTTTAAAAAAATACCCCCTGGTGATTCTGATATGCATCCAGGTTTGAAAAGCAATTGGCAGAATACTTTCCAAAGTTAGAAGAGGTTGGTAAGACTTCTGGATGAATTTCAAGATAAACTGTTTAACTTCCAACAATAAGTCTTCAGGGTAACAAGTGTGATTATTTCAGTTATGATGACTGAAAATCAGAGAAACCCAGAAATATAAAGATAGAGATTTGTTGCTTTTCTTTTAAAAGTCTCTATATCTGAAATTAACTCTCAAGACCCCAGTTTTGCTGGTAGCAAAAATGTTAAATTAAATAATCAATAATACCTAGATGCTTTCAGGTAAATTCACTTCCAGCCAATGGTTTGAAAAGCTGGCTGAGGGTTATTATCTCAACCTCCTTATAATCTTTCTCTCCCTCCTCCATTCCTGGCCCTGCTGCTCATTCTCAAGCAGAGGGAGGGATGAGGAAGGACCTCTTCAAAAATTGAGCCTGCATTCATTGTAAGGAGATCACAGGTTATTGTTGTTTTGCTTGCTCAAGTCGACTACAGGTCTAGCTCCTGAAACTTTTGCCATCTGTTTTCTCAAGTGGGAGTGATAGCTAATGCTGGCTCTATCAGGTGGCACACTGGGGACTGTGTGGGTGTCCCTTAGGCCTCTGTACTGCTTCTTGGTATGAGTAATTTCCTGAGGCCCAAGTGCATTCTGCATCAGGGAGAACCTAGCTGAGAGTCCATAGCTTTTCCCTTCACTGAGTCAGTGAATTTGCTCCTTGTGATGATTATTTTTACGTCTCAACCTGACTAGGGCTACAGTGCACAGTTGTTTAGTCAAATGCCAGTCTAGATGTTGCTGTGAAAGTATTTTTTAGATGGGATTAACATTTAAATCAGACTCTGAGTCAAGCAGGTTACCTTTGATAATGTGGGTGGGCCTCATCCAATCTGTAGAAGGGCCTAAAAGCAAAGACTGAGGCTTCCAGAAGAAGCAGCAATTCTGCCTCAAGACTGCAACATAGATACCTTGCCTGGGTTTTGAGCCTGCAAGTTTTGAGCTAAGCTTACAACATCAACCCTTACCTGAATTTCAAGCCTTGCTGGCCTGCAGTACAGATTTTAGAATTGTCAGCCCCATACCCACATGAGCCAATTCCTTAAAATAAATCTCTCCATGGGGCGCCTGGGTGGCTCAGCTGGTTAGCATCTGCCTTCGGCCCAGGTCATGAGCCCACCGTCCTGGGATCGAGCCCCGCATGGGCTTCCTGTTCAGCGAAGAGTCTGCTTCACCCTCTCCCTCTGCCCCTCCCCCCCTACTCGTGCTCTCACTCTGTTCTCTCTCTCACACTCTCAAATAAATAAATAAAATCTTTAAAAAAATAAATTTAATAAAATAAAATAAAATAAATCTCTCCATGTGTGTAATTTCCCTATTGGTTCTGTCTCTCTGGAGAATCATGACTAATACACTCCTATGATACTTTCTGTTCTACCATGCCAGCCTATAGGAACAAAACATTCAAACATTTCTAATCTTTATGCAAGGCAGGGTGCTTGCTTTCTTTCTCTTCCACTGCCCTTCCATTGGGTCACTCTTGGTATCTCCCCAAGCCCTCATAGGGTGATGCTCAACTGCTGGGCTTCCATATATTAGATATCTAGGCAAAACAGAGTGTCATACACATCTATACTCTCCAATTCCCCTGAAAAAAAAAAAAATCAAGCGAAAATCCAGTTGTATTTCTACCTGTTCTTCTCTTCACCTGAATTACTTTTGGTAGCACGAACCCTCATTGTCCTCACCTTAGCTTTTTTACACTTCCCTGACCCCTCAGCCTCCGTCTAAAGGCAAAAAGTAGTACAGGGATAGGTTGGATGACCAAGTGTCCCATTTGTCTGGGACTTCCCCAATTTTTAGCACTGAAAGCCTGGTCCTAGGCAAACTGGAGTGGTTGACCACACTATAGAGGGGATCAAGCCAACCTATCAGATTGCCTCATTTTATTTTATTTTTTAAAGATTTTATTTATTTATTTGAGAGAGAGCAAAAGCTATCACAGAGGGAGAGGGATCACAGAGGCAGAGGGAGAAGCAGATTTGCCGCTGAGCAGGGAGCCCGATGCATGACTCGATCCCAGGACCCTGAGATCATGACCTGAGCTGAAGGCAGATGCTTAACTGACTGAGCCACCCAGGCATCTCTGATTGCTTCATTTTAATATTATTTGAAAGCTTCTCCATCCATCACCCATATTTAATCTCAGATGTCAACAATCTGGCAGATTTAGATTCCAGATGACCTCCATCAAAGGAAAACTTCATGTCTCCACTCTGAATTGAGGGAAGGATTATTGCAGAAGAAGCTTACATATTTTAAGATGTCTTAAAGTAGTAGTCTGCCACAAATTAATGATTCCTATATTAAGCTAAGAATATACTTTCATACCTCCCAAATAATTTAGTAATCCTCAGAGATAATGAATCTGGCATGGATTATGAAAGAAGGCATTGACTATGGTACTAGCAAAGAGGCTTTTTGAGAATAAATAAATGTATATTCATAATAACATTGTTGCATATATTTAACATAAAGTTCCTACATTGAAGATATATTTTATAATCAATAATATCTTGGAGTCTAGGAAATTTCTTATTATTTCTATTGATTTAGTAAAAGCAGACAACGTGGAAATGGCAATTCAGTCCACAACGTTCCTCAGCCACATCCAGGACAAGTGAGCAAACGGACGGAGCTTGTCAAGAATAGAAGAATGAGGGCGCCTGGGTGGCTCAGTCGTTAAGCGTCTGCCTTCAGCTCAGGTCATGATCCCAGGGTCCTGGGATCGAGTCCCACATCAGGCTCCCTGTTCGGCGGGAAGCCTGCTTCTCCCTCTCCCACTCGCCCTGCTTGTGTTCCTGCTCTTGCTATCTCTCTGTCTGTCAAATAAATAAATAAAATCTTTAAAAAAAAAAAAAAAAGAATAGAAGAATGAGAGTCCAGATAAACACGGATGACCTTTAACTGTCACTGAGTACATAAGGTAGTAATCTCAGGGAAATGAGCTAAGAAAGGCAGCAGCAGATACTGTAGATGTAGAAAGGTGAGTGAAACTCAGGTGGTACAAGAAGCCTTGGTTTCAGAGGTATTGTGTATACTATGAAACTCGTTCTAGTGCTAAAGGGAAACTCCGCCCCTAATTCACACAAGGGCAGAGCAGGAAGGCTACAACACAGGTCCCATGGGCTAACATCTTGCTAATATGCCCCTGCACTGAAGCGATTTCCAAAATTAAAGTGAGAGCAAACTGGTGCAAAGGAAAATATGCCACATAGCTAATATCATTTTTTAAATTTTATTTTTTTATTTGAGAGTGAGAGAGAGAGGGTGCACATATGCGTGCGCACACACACGAGCAGGGGGAGGGGCAGAGGGAAAGAGAGAAGTGGACTCCCCACTGAATGATCGACCTTTATAGTTACATTCTACATATTCATTCAAGTGTTTACTATGCTTTCAGCAAATTAAAAAATATATATCATTCTGATTTACACACAGTTTATTGTCTATCTGAAATCTGAGAATTGTTGGAAAAACAAATTCTTATCTTTTTATTGCAATGCATTTTCAAAAACTTTACAACTATTTGTGCTACCTTGACTATGATTTTATTATGAAATAGATTGAGCAGGGGCAAGTGCTCTAGAGTAAATGTCAAGGTGTAATTTGAGAAATGATATTATTTTGCTAACAATCAAGGCTTGCCATTTTAGACAGCAAATATTAATATATACATATTATATATGAGCCAAAAGATATAAACAGAGTTCACAGAGAAATTATAGGGAAATACAATGTGTACCTTGGATTTAATATGGATGGCATTTACATCTTACTGATTCATAAAGGTTAAAGAAAACTGAACTTCCTTGTCAATGATTTTTTTCTTTATTAGGAAAGCTTCTATAATAAAAAGACAAGGCTTTATTTTATTTACTCCTCTTAATAATTTTTCAAGTGTTCAATACAGACTGAAATATGCTACTCATCCCCATCTATCCTTGAAATCTTTATTGATAGCATATGGGTCGAAATTTTCTTGATAAGGAGAAAAATTGTAATTATTGAAAAATTATTAAGAAAACAGTCAAATTTGTTTGGCACCTGGGTGGCTCAGTCGGTTAAACGTCTGCCTTCATGATTCCTGGGTCCTGGGATCAAGTCCCATGTTGGGCTCCCTGCTGAGCAGGGAGTCTGCTTCTCCCTCTACCCTCCCCCCTGCTTGTGAGCTCTTTCTCTCTTTCTCTCAAATAAATAAATAAAATCTTTAAAAAAAGAACACTGTCAAATTTGTTTAAATAATTTACATTTAAACCAATAGGTATAATAGTACATAAATGCATTGATTTGATTAATTATCCACATTACTGGTTTATTGTTTTTTGCTGAATACCCACCAAGGAACAGATTAAATTGATAAGTGAGAGCATCTTTTCACTATTTTCCTTTTTAAGTTTTATGCACAAACTGGAGGATTCAGCTTGTTTTACAAGGAATTTATTTCCACTTGGGCATGAAATTTTTATGGAGTATGTTTATTAAAGTAAAAGACAAATTCTGGACATAAAAGGAAAAGAGCTTACAGCATTTGTGAATCCCAACTTCCCATGGTCAAATTCTTAGGACTCCTTGGATCAATATCCAGTTTCCCATCTTCCCGATGCCATCTGATGCTTGCTACTCACCAAGATTATTGCAGAAACCTCCTACGTTGTCTTATTGCCTCCAGCGTTTTCCTTGAGCAAATTGTTTTTCCTGAATACTACTGGAGATTTTAATCTAAGAAAACTCTGATCATGTCACTACCCTCAAAATTCATTAATGTCCCTACTGATTAGAGAATTAAGGATCCATCTGTCTTCTAGTCAAAGCCTTCCACAGGAAACCCAGCCCTCTGCTCCAGCCTCATGCTACCCTCTACAGAACCTGTCTCAGCCAAATCCACCCACTCATTCTTTTGTACAATGCCCTGGACAGTTCCACTTTTGCTTATCCATCTGAAATGTATTCTTCCTGATATAATCAAAATCTTTTCAATCTTTCAAATCCCATTTAAAATGCTACCCCAGCTAGCTCCCCTCAATTAGTGTGATGCTTTTCACCTCTAAAACCTCTTGGCACTTTTTTACCCTGATGTCACTTACCGTATCCACCTGTATTATCTTTAGTTCATATGAGAAAATATGAGCCTAGTACCTTAGAAGCTCCTTGAGAGAGGAAACTGCATCTTAATGGTAATTCCTTCTCCAATTGCACCAAAGACAGTCTAAGCACATGGAAGATGTCTCAAAAGCATCTGCTTATTTGATTTGCTTGTTTGTTTGTTTATCCTACCTGAAGAAAATATTACATCATAATAATGCTACACCATGTACCTCATTACAACGCTGATAAAATGTGAATGCTTATGCTTCAAATTATACTTCTATCCTTCATATGGGCTCTATATATAAGACTAAAATACCATTAGTTTAGCCCTGATAGGGTTTTTTCTTCTCCCTGTTGCCATCTAACTTAGATCCTTGAGCCAGATAATATAAAACTTGCAAGCCACATATTCTTAGTTCTATGTTAGGACTTTCTCTCCTATGTTTCGTGGGCTCACAAAATTTCTCAAGTAAATTATTATGAACAATTAAAACCAAAATTAAAATTACAGCTTAAACTGGGGCGCCTGGGTGGCTCAGTTGGTTAAGCCTCTGACTCTTGATTTCGGTTCAGGTCATGATCTCAGGGTCTTAAGATTGAGCCCCACATAGGGCTCCATGCTGAGTGTGAAGCCAACTTGATTCTCTCTCTCACCCTCTTCCTCTGTCTCCCTCCACCCCCCTGTCTTGCTCATGCGCTCTCTCTTTCTCTCAAAAAAAAAAAAAAAATTACAGCTTAAACTAATTTGAAAAGTAATACCAAATGTCGGCATACAATAGGGCTGAAAATATAAAGACTATGAAGTAGGATACTTCAAAAAAAGGCCATAAGAATTCCCTAAAATGTTAGAAGATTTTTGTACAATTAAATACATAATCTTGGAAAGAATTTTGTCCCTCATACCCATATGGCATGTGTTGAGAGATGTTTGCTTCTCTGAAAAAATAATATATTCTTCTATTTTTTCATAAGACTAAAATTAGAGACAACCTAAAGTCTCAAATTTATTATCAAATCTTTACTTGGGTTGACATTAAACCTGTTTCCTTAAGGTGCCTAAATATCATATAAAAATAATCCCAGGTGGGATTATGGAGTCAACAAGGCTGCCCAGGATATCATTTGGGGAAACTCAAGTATTTACCACTTAAAAGAATGGTAGCTCTTTTTGTGCCCAAATGTAGCAGATCAGAATACCAGCAACTCAAATTTCTGACTACTTCCATAACTTTTGTAGATACAATACTCTTCAGAAATTTACCTTATTGTATGTAATAAAGTCCTGAGAAAAAATTACTGACATTTTCAAAATTGTTTCTCTCACTTAAACAACACCCACATGGTAGTAACAAGTCACTAAATCTTTCACAAAATGCTACCTGATGTTCTTTAAAATACCTAGCAGCAATGGACATTCATTTTGGTTAACCATTATAGTCATTTTTTGCATTTTTGTACCTTTTTCCAAAGGGGGAGAAATATGGCCCTATATAAACCTAATGCCAAGAAAAATGTAAGCTAGTATTCATTAAAATACCCACCCTTCGCCAAAGCTAAATTCTGCCTCGGAATTGTGAGGACAACGCCCATTACGATGCCTTTGATGCCACAGCAAATTGTTTCAACCATCTTCACGCTATTTAAAGTGTGGAAAAAATACAAACAATCTTCTGGAATGCATTCATTACCTTGAAAGTGCTTGACATGCTGGTCATGCTGAAATGAATATGATTGTAGCTTTTGTGGTACAAAACACTTTTACCTCATTATAGTCTCAAGGCAATTTATGATATAATCCCATTTTCACTTACAATTGCTTTCAAAATTCTCCATTGAGAAACTTTCATACAACATAACAGACTTAAGTTTACCTTTTACATTTAAAAAATGGGAAAAACACCTCTTATTTTAAAAAAAAAAAGCCTTAAAGATATCAGAGATTAGTTAGCTACAAAATTTGAAGATTTCAGACTACTGTGGTTATTGCAATGATCAGAATCACACCTAACGAGCACAAGGGAGAAGAAAATACAAAAAAAATTCTGAGTTCATCAATGTTAATGTTCAATTAGCATCTGGCTTGGTATAATGAAATTTGGGAGTAAGTTGTAAAAGAAAGATATTTTAATTTATATAAAGGATCTATGCTGTCCTTGTACTATATTTACTTGCCACAAATAATGAAGCTGATTTTCTTGCCAGAGTAAATGTTATTCATTGGTAAAGAGCAGGTTGCTTAGGGAACATTAGCAACTTAGAGAACTTAAAATTTACATACTATAAAAATTTAAGAATACAGTATTTAAACTAATAGGATTTAAAGCTCATTGACAACTGAGCTTAACACTAGGTTTAAAAGATTCTCTACTGATAGAAATATTTACTACTCTTTCCCTACATTACCATTATGCCATCTTCTTCCAGGTAGTGAGTCTCCCCATAACCTGCCAGATGACACTTAGCCTCTTCAGTGTGACCAGCAGTGGCTGACCCTGCCCTTCCATGTCTACTTTCAGTCACCACCTTCCCGTCCTTTTTCTGCCTTCACTCATGCCAGTGCATCTGTCCAAATTACCCTTCTCTGCACATCCCCTGACTGCCTGTGATCACAAACTCATCTTATAGACTCAGCTTAAGTGTTCTTTCCTTCAAGCCTTTTCCACACACTCTGAGAAGGATTGGCCACTCTTTCATTTGGGCCATTTAGCATAATACCGATAAACACTTGAGTGGATATACCAATTTGCATTCCATCCATCAGCAAACCCCATTAGTTCTACTTCTAAAACATATCTTAAATCACCCACTTCTTTTCATCTCTTTTACTACCACTCATCTCAATCCATGCCAACAGCATTTCTGGTCTTGTTGATTATAATACTCTCCTAACTTATTTCCCTTCTTCCACCCTGGCACCTTCCATTCCTTTCCAAGCCATACTCGAGGCATAGTGATCTTTTTAAAAATGTCATCAAATTAGATCAATAACCCACTTTAAGTCCCTTAATATGTTCCTGTTTCATCTGTTGCCTGTATGATCTGGCTCATCTTGCCTCTCCAGCCTCATCTCAGATCGCTACCCCCAACCCCCAACACCTCATCATTCTCCAACAACACTGGAATCCTTATGCTCCTCAAACAGTCCAAATTGTCCTTGTTCATTCCTCTATAACTTCTCCTAGCTCCCATGTGGCATTCTCATTGTCATTCCTCATGTCTCTGCTTAATATAACCTATAGAAGAGTGCCTTATCGCTTATATAAAGTAGTCCCTCCTCGATTACTCTAGATCACATTACCCCATTCTGCCATATATAGGAAATATTATGTGTTGATTTGTTCACTTGCTCATTCTCTGTGTCTTCCCTAGAACATGAGGGCTTCGTGAGGGAAGACTCTTGTCTGACTAGATGCTGCAGTAGGATATCCTCCAGTCCCACCTCCCTGTCTGACCCATCCATGATGGACGCTCCTTAAATATTTGTTTAATTAATTAATTGCTTAGGTTTCTCTCCCTGTTACACCATAAACTCCTTGAAAGTAAGTGTCATGCTTGGTATAAGACAAATTGTCCATAAATGTGAAATGAATGAATGAATATATTTAAATTTTTGATTAATGTCTTTATACCCACAAAATGTATAAATCTAATCTTAGAACAGTGTCTAGGCCCTTGAAGGTGTTCAAAAATAAGTGCTGAATGAATGGGCAGAGTACTCACATAGATAACTTATTTCTCTTGCTGCTTTGGTAACATCCATGATAAAGGGGGACTTAAACACTCTGTATCTAAAGAACAAATCTGAACATGTTAGGACTTAAAGTTCTAGTTTTGTGCTGACAGTCATAGCCTCTCATTCAAAGCCCAGTGTCTTTCAGGTGTTCTTGTTTACTCTTCTTCCCAATTATAGCAAAATCAGAAAACATCTGGAACTTCATACAACCACGGTCTATGATTTCAGAAAATGTTAGTCAAAAACTCTGGCTTTGAAATCATTTTCTAAAGTAAAACAGACTAATTTGGTAAGCACTGTTGCTGAAGGGTGCATGTACTTTAATCATAAAAACCTCCAAACTGTTTCAGTTGTCATTCTGAACAATGAAAAGATTCTCTTTGAACCAAGTTGTTGATAACAAGCTCAAAATCTGAAAGCAAAGTTTGAGACTTGGAAGGGTGTGGAGGCAGGAAAAATCATTCTTTGTAAATAGTTTATTTTTTTTGAAAAAGTAAAACATGTGTTTGGATTAAAAGCAATCATCCTTCCGTGCTTATATCTTGGAATAGCATGTTATGTAGCAATCACAATATTAGGACCATAAGTGATAGACTTAATAAAAGATCAGTTCACAATAAAACAAAGAAAACACATTTTTTTCCTGTACAAATTTCACAGGAAAAATAGCCATTCATTTTCTTCCCTTTAGATTCTGCTTTCAAATAACTGCATATGGGGTGGGAGGTTTTACACATCAGAAGAAATAGTCTATACAAGATGTATTTTAACAAAATAAATTTGTTCTTAGAAGCTTCTTAGAAGTGCATGAAGTCAACAAAGACTATCAGGATGTTGTTTTATGAAGCCTCAGAACTTCCAGAGGTGCTGAAAATTTCAATGTTGCAATTAGGTCCCCTCATTTGCATCTGTTAATTTTACCTACCATATTTAGAATTCTAATTGTAGCTACCATATTTTTAATTCCTAATATGAACTTGGCACCATGTTAGGCACTTGACATTTGTCATCTTTAATTTTTTCTTTTTTTTAATTGAAGTATAATTGATATACAGTGTTATATCTGTTTCAGGTATGCAATATAATGATTCAATAATGCTATACATTACTTAGTGTTCATCATGATATACTCTTAATGTAAATGTACTCTTAATCCCCTTTATGTATATCACTCATCCCTCCACCTACCTCCCCTCTGGCAACCACCAGTTTGTTCTCTGCATTTAAGAGTCTGGTTTTTTGTTTATCTCCTTTTTTCTTTGTTTGTTTTGTTTCTTAAATTCCACATATGAGTGAAATCATACAGTATTTGCCTCTCTCTGTCTGACTTATTTCACTTACCATTACATCCTCTAGATTCATCCATGTTGCTGCAAGTGGCAAGATTTCCCTCTTTTTATAACTGAGTGATATCCCATTGTGTGTGTGTGAGAGAGATATATATATCCCACATCTTATCCATTCATCTATCAATGGACACTTGGGTTGTGTCCATATCTGGATGTTGTAAATAATGCTGCAAAAAACATAGGGGCGCATATATCTTTTCAAATTAGTGTTTTCATTTTCTTTTTTTAAAAAAAGATTTTATTTATTTATTTGAGAGAGAGAGCACAAGAGGGGGTAGGGTCAGAGGGAGAAGCAGACTCCCTGCCGAGCAGGGAGCCCGATGCAGGACTCAATCCCAGGACTCCGGGATCGTGACCTGGGCCGAAGGCAGTCGCTTAACCAACTGAGCCACCCAGGCACCCTAGTATTTTCATTTTCTTTGGGTAAATATCCAGTAGTGGAATTACTGAACTATATAATAATTCTATTTTTAATTTTTGGAGAAAACACCATACTGTTTTCCACAGTGGCTGTACCAGTTTGCATTCCCACTAACAGTGCACAAGGATTTCTTTTTCTTCACATCCTGCTCATACTTGTTGTTTCTTGTCTTTGTTATTCTAGCCATTCTGGCGTCATCTCTAATCTTTGCTTCAGAGAGTCAAGGTAGATATTATTTCCTCTTGTCAATGAGGGGAGTGAAGCCTGGAGAAATTTGGCCATTTGCCAGGCAGGATTTAGTACCCTCAAAATCTCCACAGAATTCTCTAAGCCCCTCACATAACATGCTCTCTATATTAGTGGTTCTCAGATCAGCAGGAGAACTCTTACCAAAGACCTTGTTAGAAATGCAAATTCTCAGCCCTCCATTGGAACCTACTGAAGTAGAAATACTGGGATTGGGGGGTGGCAGTCAGCAACCTGTGTTTTAAGAATCCCTCCAAGTCATTTTGCTGCATGCTCCAGTTTAAAACCACTGCTCTAACTGAATGCATTTGCTTTGAAATGCAACTTCAGGACAAGTCCCTGGCTCCTTTTCAAGTGAAAACTGCTTCTTCTAAGTTCTATCTGGAGAAGAGTTCTAGTGCCTCCTCTCTCTGGTCTGCTAACCTCAAAGCCTGCCCTTCCCTCCACACTTCCTGCTTCTTGATTTGTTCTGCATCTCTTCCCCTTGTTCTTTGCCTGAATTTTTTCTACCTTGTCATTTTCTCCTCTGAGGATCAACCTTGCCACTTCTGAATCTGCCATTGTTACATCCCAGACCTGTGATCACTCAATTGCCCCCTAGGTCTTTTTCTTATAGAAGACTTCCAACTCCTGGAGTGACAGTTACAAAGCTGCAGAAAGGCTACAAGATTCATCAGAAAAGTATAAAAAATCTTTTCCATGAAAGGCTTCCATGAAAGGCTGTCATGGGCCCAGCCTGACTATCTACAATATACAGACACCCACTGTTATCTGCCTGGGGACTCAATAGCTGACCCTGGCCAGGAATGGTAAACTCAAGGTCAGGTTGGGCCCAGGGTTCAGAGATATGCCACAAATATCACAACTTGTCCAGATATTTTGATCTGGCATTTATCATCTTATATAAAATTAACATCAGCTGTAACTAAATGCATCCCTTAGACAGAGTTAATAGAAATCATGAATAACCAGAAACATAGGCCCTTTCAGGATAAATATCAATAGAGGAAAATGCAGTTTTAGTTTGTTAATCTAACACCAAAAGGGCCAAAGTAGTAATCTGTCAAGTCACATATTTAGGTATTCAATATAAAAAAACAATAAGTTGACTGATGATTGATCAGTTGGATATTTTTCCAATGAGTTATATACTCTCTGGAGGTCATAATAATTTTTGGAATACAATGCAAAAGTAGCTGATTATTAGAGAGAATTTCTAAGTGATAGTTCCCTAAATTTATAAAAATTTTTAAGAGAAGAAAAATAATCACAGAAATCTTAAAAAAATAGATCCTTATTGATCTTCTTGGGTTCATAGGATTCATATGCTCAAATATATCGTGGAGCCCTAATGTCAGTGTGAGGCTTTTTGTATATTCCAATTGTATGATCCAAGTTAAAAAAAAAAAACAAACAGAGAATTTGGCTAAGCGTGACTGACTTCCCATGACTGCCATGGAAGGAGAAATCAATAATAATAAAAATCATAAGTTATAGAATTTTATTGACTATATCAAAATTTAGTACAAAAGGGAAAATAATGAATGGATGTTCATTCAACTGATTAGAAAAGTAAAAGCATAATCCACCATTATTACTCCACATTATTTTTTCTGATAAAAGCTACATTAAAACACTGGGACTGAAATTTTAAGATGTATTATTATCAATGTATTAAGCCAGATTCATCTCTAATTGACTTTAGGGTAGAAAAATGGTACCCTTCCACAGCCCAGTTTAGCCATCTTTTTGTCACTGTATGATGAAATCTTTTTGAGGCAGAAAAAATATGCCTGAGATTTTACAAATATTTCCACAATATTTCATGAAGTACTAGATCTTGAATGTCAGGACTAACTCTGGGACATCAATCCATGAACAAATACCCATCAACAAATTAACTTCTGAGGCAATTAGTACCAAGAATAATATTGATGCCGAGTTTTTGTATAATCCCTAGAGAAAACAGGGATGGAATACATAAACACAACTCATTGCCAAAGCACCGACAAAGCAAAAGAGAATTTAAAAAGAGCCATCAAATTTTATTTTCAATATGAACCACAGAGCTTGCTAAGGAAATTTCAACTTCCAAAAAATTTTTAAAAGGAAGTTGCTCCACTTTTTATTTTCCAAATATGTACAGCTGCTTAGCTCTTGGCGAAAAGATTGATAAATGAGAACGTGTGTCAGAATTTTAGGAGGAAAAAAAAAATCTATCCATAACATTTAGTAAAATGAGTTATCAGTTTTCTATCTGCTAAAAAATCATTTAATAAAGTATTTCCAGTTAATCTTTTAGGTTATTGGGATTGGGAACACTATCCACTGTGTTCCAGATGGGAAGCCAAAATTCTGAACAATGGGTTTTAACTTCAAGAGTCAATAGAGATCATCTACTCCAAATGTTTTATTATACAGATAAGAAAAACTAAAGCCCAATGAGGGTAAATTAATTGCTTACTATCATATAACTAACAGACAGTACAACTAGAATAGAACTCCAGATTTTTTACTCTTTCCAGTTCAATTATTACTTCATCCATACAAAGAAACAAGGAAATGGAATAATATATTTTTAATGATTTTTATCTTGGAAAAAATTTTTGAAGCTTGAGAGAGAATAGATTACTGCAACAATGTTGAATAGACACTACACTACATGGGCAACTGAATCAGTGAGATCTCCCCATTCTTACACAATAGCTGCCCATATGCAATGGATAGAATCATCTTTATATTATTTTTCTATATTTCATAATTTATATTTGCCTCCATGAAACCTTCCACCTCTACTACCCCTGCTTTTTTTCTTTCCTCTCAGGTAATATATTCCCTGTTGTGAGAAGCTCATTTCTGCTATAACAACAGAACCTCAGCTCGTGCAATAGCAGCCTTATATTTCCACTTTAGACCTGAAATCTGCCAACTGGCTGGCATCACAAGCTGCTGGAGAAAGGAGATTGAAGCCATGTGTCAAATTATCTCCTCCAGAAACAGCTCAAGCATAAGCCCTGCTGTTAACAGGAAGACTAGCTTAGAAACACCACATCAGCAGTATCATATGCAACCATAAAACTAGGCAATGATAAATAGTGATCAATGCACTAAGTTTAAAAATAACCTAGTTGGGAAAGCAGTTGTGTTTTTTGTTTGTTTGTTTTTGTTTTTATTTTTATTTTTTGAGATATAATTGGCACATATTACATTAGTTTCAGGTGTACAATACCATGTGATTCAACATTTGTGTACTTTGCAAGATGATCACCACAATAAGTCTAGTTACTGTCACCATAGAAAGTTAATACAATATTATTGACTATACTCCCCATGCTGTAAATTACATCTCCATGACTCATTTATTTTACAACTAGAAATGTATACTTTATCCATTTCACCCATTTTGCACCCCCCTAATCCCCACCCTCTGGCAACCACCAATCTGTTCTCTGTATCTGAGTCTGAGGTTTGCTTTTTTTTTTTTTTTCTAGATTCCACATGTAAATGAAATCATGCAGTATTTTTCTTCCTCTGCCTGACTTATTTCACTTAATAAAATACCCTCAAGGTCCTTTCATGTTGTCACAAATGGCAAAATTTCATTCTTCTTTAAAGGCTGAGTAGTATTCTATTGTGCATGCATGCCCACACACACACACACACACAATATCTTCCTTATCCATTCACCTATCCATAGACACTTGGGTTATTTCTCTATCTTAGCTTTTGTAAATAATGCTGCAATAAACATACAGGTATATATATCCTTTTGAATTAGTGTTCTGGTTTTCTTTAGATAGATACCCAGTAATGGAATTGCTGGAGCATATGGTGGTTCTATTTTTAATTTTTAAGAAACCTCCACACTGTTTTCCACAGTGGCTGCACCAACCAACAGGTCACAAGCATTCTCTTTATTCCATATCCTTGCCAACAATTTTTATTTGTCTTTTTGATAATAGCCATTCTGACAGGTGTAAGATGATATTTCATTGTGGTTTTGATTTGCATTTCCCTGGGGATTAATGATGCTGAGCATCTTTTCATGTGCTTGTTGGGCATCTGCATGTCTTTGGAAAAATGTCTATTCAAATCCTCTGCACATTTTTTAATTGAATTGATATTTTTTTGTTATTGAACTGTATGAGTTCTTTATATATTTTGGATATTAAACCCTTTTTGAATATATGATTTGCAAATATCTTCCCCCATTCAGTGGGTTACATTTTCATTTTGTTAATGGTTTCCTTCACTGTGCAGAACTTTTTATTTTGATGTAGTCCTACTTGTTTATTTTTGCTTTTGTTTTCCTTGCCTTTGGAGTCAGCTCCAAAAAAAAAAAAAAAAAAAAACATTGCTAAGGCTAATTATCAAGGAGTTTACCACATATGTTTTCTACTAGGAGTTTTACAGTTTCAGGTCTTACAATTTTGAGTTAATTTTTGTATATGGTGTAAAATAGTCATCCAGTTTCATTCTTTTGCATTTAGCTGTCCAGTTTTCCCACACCATTTATTGAAGAGACTGTTCTTTCCCCATCGTATACTATTGCCTCCTGTGTTGTAAATTGGCCATATATGAGTGGGTTTATTTCTGGGATTTCTATTCTGTTCCATTGATCTATGTGTCTCTTTTTATGCCAATACCATACTGTTTTTATTATTGTATCTTTGTTATATAGTTTGAAATCAGGAAGCATGAAAGCTCTGACTTTGTTCTTTCACAAGATTATTTTGCCTCTTCAAGGTCTTTTGTGGTTCCATATAAATTTTAGAATTATTTGTACTAGTTCTATGAAAAATACACTGAAAGTTTGATAGCAATTATAATGAATCTGTACATTGATTTAGGTACTATGGCCATTTTCACAATATTAATTCTTCCAATCCATGAGCATAGAATATCTTTCCATTTATTCATGTCTTCTTCAATTTCTTTCATTAATGTCTTTTAGTTTTCAGTATATAGGTCTTTCACTTCTTTGTTTAAATTTATCTCTAAGGATTTTATTCTACCTGATGTGGTTGTAAATAGGATTGTCTTATTGTTTTGTATTTCTGATTGTTTATTAGTGTGTAGAAATGCAACAGATTTTTACATAATATTAATTTTATATCCTGCAACTTTACTGAACTTGTTCATTAGTTCTACAGTTTTTAGTGGCATTTTTAGGTTTTCTATAGTATTATGTCATCTGCAAATAGTAAGAGTTTTACTTTTTCTTTCCAATTTGTATGCATTTTATTTATTTTTCTTACCTAATTGCTGTGGCTAGGACTTCTAGGATTATGTTGAATAAAAGTGAGGAGAGTAGGCATCTTGTCTTAGTCTTCATCTTAGAGGAAAATCTTTAAGCTTTTCACCATTGAGTATCAGCTGTGGGTTTGTCATACATGGCCTTTATTATATTGAGGTATGTTCCCTCTATATCCACTTTGGTAAGAGTATCATAAACAGATATTGAATTTTGTCAAATGCTTTCTCTGAGTCTATTGAAATGATCATATAATTTTTACCTTTCATTTTGTTAATATGGTTTTGCAGAGGTTAAACCATCTTGCATCCTTGGACTAAATCCCACTGGATCATGGTGTAAAATCCTTTTAATGTTGTTGAATTTGGTTCGCTAATATTTTGTTGAAAATTTTTGCATCAAATTTCATCAGGCATATTGGTCTGTAGTTTTCTTTTTTTATGGTGTCCTTACCTGGTCTTGGTATGAGGGTAATTCTAGCCTTCTCAAATGAATTTAGAAATATTTCCTCCTCTTCGATTTTTTGGAAGAGTTTGAGAAGGCTAAGTATCAAATCATCTTTGAATATTTGGTAAATTTACCAGTGAAGTTGTCTGGTCCTGGACTTTTGTTTGTTGAGAAGTTTTTGATTACTGATTGAATCTCTTTTCTAGTACTCGACCTATTCAGATTTTCTATTTCTTCATAGTTCATTCTTGAAGATTGTAAGTTTCTAGGAATTTATATACTTATTTTAGGTTTTCTAATTTGTTGGTGTACAATTGTTCATAGTAGTCACTTATGATCCTTGATGTTTCTGTGATGTCAGTTGTAACTTCTCTGCCATTTCTAATTTTATATTTCAGCCTTCTCTCTTTTTTCCTTAATGAGTCTAGCTAATGGTTAGCCAATTTTGTTTATCTTTTCAATGAACTAGCCCTTAGTTTCATTGATCATTTCTATTGTCTCCTTAGTCTCCATTCCATTTATTCCTACTCTGGTCTTTATTATTTCCTATCTTCTACTAACTTTGGCTTCATCTGTTCTTCTTTTTCTAGTTCCTTTATGTGTAAAGTTAAATTGTCTATTTGAGAGTTCCCTTGTTTCTTGAGGTAGGCCAGCACAGAACCACCTTTGCTGTATCCCCAGAGATTTTTGTATGTTGTGTTTCATTTTTCATTTGTCTCTAGGTATTTTTTAAAGATTTATTTATTTATTTGAGAGAGAGAGAGAGAGAGTGCGCATGAGTAGGTGGAGGGGCAGAGGGAGTGGGAGAGTATCTCAAGCAAACTCCCCACTGAACACGGAGCCCAACACAGGGCTCAATCTCAGGACCCTGAGATCATGACCTGAATTAAAATCAAGAGTCAGATGCTTAACCAACTGAGCCACCCAAGTGCCCCTTAGGTATTTTTTTTTTAATTTCTCCTTTATTTTTTCTATGGCTCAGTAGTTGTTCAGTAACTTGTTGTTTAATCTCCACATATTTGTAGTTTTTCCAGTTTTCTCCTTGGAACTGATTTCTACATTCATAAAGTTATGGTAAAAAAGATGCTTGATTATTTCAATCTTCTTGAATTTATTGAGGTTTTTTTGTGGCCTAATGTGTGATCTATCCTGAAGAATGTTCCATTGCACTTGAGAAGAATGTGTATCCTGCTGCTTTTTGGCTGGATATTCTGTATACATCTATTAAGTCCTTCTAGTCTAATGTGTCATAATCCCTCCTGGCCTCCAGATTAGATGTGGAGCTGTCCCCTAGGTGACAGATGCAAAAATGGAGTCTCCAGGCACGTGTATAAGCTCCTTTCTGGGATGTTGGGTTGAGCTGTGACAAGGATAAAAGGATGTACAAGGATGGTATCCCCCTACTTATGTTCTCTGAGAGTGCCTCCTTAGCCTCTACATGTATGCGAAATCTGTAACCTGTCCCTCAGGCTATAGTTCCAGGCTATAATTAGGTCTTTTTCACAGGAATACTGGGGTTGTATTTCAATCTCCTGTCTGTGCAGTACCATAGTGGTGGTGGCCAGCCATGATCTGTCTTTCTAATTGTCACATTCCCATGGAGCTCAGGGATGGCAGCTCCCTTGGCCACCAGGGTCAGGGAATAAGGGGGCATCCCTGTGTGGAATCTATACACCTGTTGGCCGTAGCTAGGCATCTGGAGAGTGTAGGGGGCATAGCCCACTCGCTGGCTTGAGAAAGACAGCAGAAGAGTGCTTTGTCTGTGCATATGCACTGACTTTAGGCTGGAAGTGGGAAAATGCCTCAACTACTCACACTCTCCAGCCCCAGCCAGCATGTGGGGGAGTGTCACAACTGCCCACAGTTGCCAATTTTACTAGAGGGCAGGAGAATTCCATGCCACAGCCAGGAAGCAGTGGAGTACTGCAACTTCCCAGACTCTCCAGCTCCAATAAGGCAGTGACCACTCACTTCCACCTGTCTCAGCAAGGTGATGAGAGGGTGCTGTGTCTGAGCTCATCTGCTTGTGATAGCAGCGTAGCCAAAAGTACCAAAGTGGCATTTGCCAGTGTCTCCATCTCCAGAGAGAATTTCAGGTGTCTCCTGCCCGTTCGGCAGATGCTTTTCAATTAGAAAATGTAAAAAAAAAAAAAGCAAATTAATCTCCTTCAAATGTGTAGTCTAGGTGCTTTTCAAATTGCTGTTTTTTTCATTGGATGTTGAGCATGTGAGACTGCACACAGCCCTCAGAATTAAAATCTCAGTTTCCTATAGTACTTGGGGTCCATTGGAAATCAGACTGTTTGTTTTTTAAACAAGCCATTTTGAGGCTCATCTCTCTGGTGCAGATTCTAGGGGTTGGTGCCCAATGTGGAGCACCAACCCCTTCCTCTTCAGGGAAAAGCACCAGACTGGTGAGATCCCTCCTTATTGTGTGTGACTATGCTGGGACTGGGGCTTTTGGTGAAACTATCTCTGCCTCTCCTCTCGTTGTGGTCTTTTTATCCTTTGTTGTGGAGAAGCAGTTCATCTAGTTTTCAAATCTTTTTCAGAGATAAATGATCTATATGATCTGTAGATTTGGAACGTCCATGGGAGGGTTTACGTTCAGGATCTCCCTATGCTGCCATCTTGAGAAAGTCTCCAAACCACATGATGAGCAGTTGTGTAAAATGAATAACTGTTCTTCCTAACAAACTTCAGGGGCATGATATCACATTGATGCCCACTAAAACTAACAAAATAAGTCCAAGTAATCTGTTATGGCATCCCTTGAAGATTTCATTGCTCAGAGAACACTGTCACAAATGAGATTTGGGTGCATTATCCTGCCTTCTGAGATCTTTTTATTCAGTTGTCATTACTACAGGAACGCAGACCACACACAATATTAGTTCTTCCTAGCACCACCCCAAAAATGCCCAAAAGAATAACTTCAGCATTGTTGCTGAAAATTGGACTCAAAATATCTCACCCAAAATAGACTCCTATTCCTACTTGTAGAATGCTTTTTGGGTGGCTGGAAGGTTGTGGTTCCCCAAAACCTCAAGAAACTTTCTATTTTAAGCATCATTATAGCTTGGTGTAAAAGCATTTTCATTCGATTTGGGACTGAATAGATTCATGGGGAATCTACTTGGTTTATGTCAATCATGTAAAAATGGTGAATTTTGCTTTAGATATTTCACATCAAGTTACAAGTTACAGTGACTTTCATTTTAGGTTAGCTTTACTTTTTAAAGTTCTTTTTCAAACGGTCAGAATATACCCTAAAAGCTATTTTGCAAAGCATTCTGCCTTAAAGGCAGAAGTATATTTCTAGTTCCTTTACATGTAAGTCATCAAATGTTATTTAAAGAGCAATTTTTAAGTCCAAAAAGAATCTTTCTAGCATTTTAGAGAAACTTTTAAAATATCGTTCTACAAGCCGGAGGTCATCTTTTGGCAAAATTATATGAGCTCAAACTTAGATCACCTTTCCAAATGGGAGAATTTTAGGTGGGCTCCTGGGTTCGAAGAACCAAATTCTTTCCTGCTAGTCTACTTTCAGTTTTTTAAGTCAATAAGCAAATGATTTTAATAGGACTCTTAACTCTTAACCACCAAAGTTAAGACTTAAAGGCATGCAGTACTAATCTGTAATTTTATTTAAATAGTTGTTTGTTAAATAGCATAGTTTTTTTTTTTAATTTTTAAAGGTAATACATAGTATTTGTAGTAAACTGGAAAATATAAGTAGGTGGAAGAAAATAAGAATCACTTATAATCTTGCCACACAGATAATACTATTAACATTTTATTTCATATCCTTCCAGTTTTTCTATGAATATTTATGCATTTACTTTTTAAATTTAACTTTTATATTTTAATAAATATCTTTCAGTATCTTAAATTCTGAGGTTTTCCCTATTATAAAATAACAGTGTAGGAGAGAGATTTAAATATCACTTGGTTCTTTGATTTTATAGATACTCAATCTTTTCTAGCTTGTTTATTATTCAGTGTATATCTCCACCACTCTACTTAAAATGTCCTTTCCCAAAACACTGTTAATTATCTTACCTATTCATCATCTTACTTGATCTTTTATGAGATATTTCATAATCTCTTTGGTAGTCTTTCTAAAATTATGAAGAACTGAGAAGTATTTGTTACCAGCCCCTTCATAAAACACCTTTCATTTAAAGACTATTGCCATTTTCTTCTGACCTGTTCTGACCACACTTTCTTAGTCTCTTTCACTAATTTCTTGCCCACTGTGGTGCTTATCTCAACATTCTCAGGGCATTATCTTAGCCCCTGTTTTCAATATTTTCCTTCCTTTAATGATCCCTCCCACTCCTCAGCTTTGGAGGCATCATTAAAGGAAGGAAAATATGCATGTATTATTTTTAAGAAAATTGTAGAATACAGTGGGCATAATATTTTATAACTTTTTAATTTAGTATAGTAATTCATTATGAACATTTTCCTGACTCATTTACTATTCTGTATGTTAATGGCTAGATAAAATTATATTATATGAAAAAATATAAGGTGTTTAACTAATCTGATGTTAATGAACACTGAAAATATTTCTAATATTTATCCTAAATACTGATTCTGTAAACACGTTTGTATATGTTCCGATTATGTTCTTAATTTAATTTTTTAAATGGGAATTTCTAGGTTATAGGCATAAGTACTTTTATTTTTTTATTTATTTATTTTTAAAGATTTTATTTATTTATTTGACAGAGGGAGACACAGCAAGAGAGGGAACACAAGCAGGGGGAGTGGGAGAGGGAGAAGTAGGCTTCCCACGGAGCAGGGAGTCCGATGTGGGGCTCGATCCCAGGACCCCGGGATCATGACCTGAGCCGAAGGCAGACGCTTAACTGACTGAGGCACTCAGGTACCCTGAGGCATAGGAATTTTAATATACTTAATTAATTTTTCCAAAATGCCCTCCAGAAAGATTATATATAAAAATGAAATTATTCCTTCTCCCTAGTCCTTAGCTATATTAGGCATTAACATTTTATTTAATTGCCAAGTTTTGTTTGGGAGGGAAAAGAGGCGAGGAATAGACAGTTGTATGGAACACTATTCTTTCCATGAGTCACAGTAGTTGCTCTTCTGGTTACGTAAATCTATTAAGTGAAACTGATTACAGCCACACAGACTAGCTGGGACCTAATCTTATAATATCTCATTTTGTCTTAATAGTGGGTACATTCCTTACTGAGCTCCAAGGAGTATTTTTATTGTTTTTTGAAATAAAGATCCTGGCTGTCAGAAGTCAGATACATTCTAGAAGCACTCCTATTTAAAACCCCTTTTAGTGGCGCCTGGGTGGTGCAGCCAGTTGAGTGTCTGACTCTTGGTTTTGTCTCAGGTCGTGACCTCCAGGTCGTGGAATTGAGCCCTACGGCTGCTCAGCATGGAATCTGCTTTGAGATTTTCTCTCCCCCTCTCCCTCTGCTCCTCCCCCACCCTTCTCAAATAAATAAATAAATCTTTAAAACCCCTGTTTATTTCAGTTGTGTAGGAGACAGTGAGGAGTGGAGGGTAAGCAGCAAAGAATACATCAAACCAACTTCTGTGGTCTTTGTTCTTCCAAGTGTTAAAAAAAAAAAAAAGATTCTTTTTTGAAGTGGTTCCAATCAAATCCTCAATAATTTGCTATAAGGCAAAAGCTTGGAAGTGGAATCAGTGTTGCATAAGCTATCTGCTAATCATGTCCGACCTGATTTTCTGATGGCATTTTAAACTGATCCTGACTCCTAATTTTCCTGTCACTCTTAATGGCATAGCCATTTTCTTATATGCCTAGAGTGAAAATATTGAGTCACTCTTGAACCTATACTTTCAATTCTACATCCAAAATGCTTCTTTCCTGTTTCTTCTTTTCTAGTCCTCTTACAACCCCTTTAGGTCAGGATCTCCTTGCCTTTCACTTTAAACACAGGCTTTTAAACTATTATTGACAACCCACAAGGAAGTCTTGGAAATGGACTAGAGAGGAGCATGTTAACCAGAATTCTGAGACCCATCTCTGCTTCAAACCAATGCAGTTAGTGGAGTTGTGGTGGAGTGTGGAGATGGAGCAAAGAAAAATAGAAAAAAAAAAAATAGAGGACACCTAATAAACTTGAATTTCACAAAAATAATTAATTTTTTGACTATGGTTTAAATATCGCATAGGACATACTTATACTAAAAAAATCTATTGTTTATCTGAAATTCAACTTACACTGAGCATCTTAGTTGTGGGTGGCATAAAGGGGGGTAGGTGGTGGTAGTAACTGAGTCAAGGATTCAAGATGCCTTACCAGTGTCTCCTTTATCAACTCTAACACATGGCCTGTTTTACAAATCAAGGGGATCATTTTCACAGCTGCCTGGATTCTAGGACCAGTATCCTTTGGAACCTAAAACTCTAGGCAGTTATACTCCATAGGATATAGATAAATGGTTGAATCTACACTCTTCAGTCTGGAGAGAATCTAGATCACTTTATCTGCATAATGTGGAATAGGTAGGAATTCAATTTTATTATTAAAACCAGGGTAGGCTAACCCCCCCCAAAAAGAGTTTTGATATATAGATTTAAAAATATTTTATAGCATTAAGTTCACTGAAAGAAAGGAATACAAAACTGTATATGTCCATATAATATATATCATACGTACATAAAGAGATAGAACAGATATATTGATATTGTATTTTTAAAGATTTTATTTATTTATTTGTTTGTTTGAGAGAGAATGTGTGTGTGAGTGGGGGGGAGGGGCAGAAGAGGAGTGAGATGGACAAGCAGATTCCACACTGACTGCAGAGCCCATCAGGGTTCAATCCCAAAACCCCTAGATCATGACCTGAGCCAAAATCAAGAATCAGATGCCCAGTCAACTGAGCCAGCCAGGCTGTTGTTATATATTTTATATAAACACAAATATATATACATACAAAGAGTGAAAGGCTATAAGAAATGATACCAAAATATTAATGCTGGTTACTTCTGAGTGGTGGAATCATGGCTGAATTATTTTATATGCTTTAGGATTTTCCAAATTTTCTCTACAACTCTCAAAAAGCAGACTCCTAATATTGCTTGGTCTCAGTGTGGAATTTTATCCAAATAAACACAAAACTACTCTAAAATCCTATTTTCCCATTCTCAAACACCCAAAGGATTTCTTTTGCCTCCACACTCCAAAATCCCCTAAAATCTGAGCATATTAGTGAAAATACTTTCAGTTCTTAGTCTTAGATAACCAACTTTAAAAAAAGAAAAAGAAAACATATTGGTTTATATAACTAAAAGTCCAAGGCTGGTTTTGACTTTAAGCATAGCTATATTGTCAAGTCGAGTTTTTTGGATGCCCTAGGGGGTGGAATTTTGGATCAAAACAATTATTTACTGGGAACCATAGTATATTAATATTCCACTTTTAAAGTTACCAATTCAAAAGATTTATTCCTTAATTTTTCAGTTCAATTTATAAATCTTATTATTCTATTCACCAATTGAGCCTATTTTAATAATAATTTGTAATAGAGGTTTTATAAGATAATTATGTACATTCCCTTAAATATTTTTAAGTTATACTTACAAATGGAATATATTTGATTTCTGCTGATTAAAGAAGCCTACTGGTGTACTTCAGCAATACTCATAAACCTATACTTATAAATATAAACCTTGAGATTTCCTACACATGCTAATATAATTTTAAAATGCTATAAGATTTCAATCAAAAATCATATAAGCAAATTAGTCAATTTGTTCCTCAGTTACTCATTTGTTACTCTAATAGGATAAAATCTCCCATATAAGTTTTTAAAAAGCTTAAAATGCTGAAATCTGCATGTTATATTTCACTACGAAGAAAATGTAATACTGTAGGTTTGTTTTGCTTCATCACTCTATACTCAATTCTCAAAGCTAGAATTTTAATTCTTCTTAGAGTTAATGACACTTACCCCCAAGAGGCAACCATCTTGTCATCTGGTGAGGCAGAAATGGTTTGAAGACCATTTGGCTTGAAAACTATGGTTTTGACTTGGGTGTGAAATCTGGAATTGTGGATATCCAGGGTTATTTTTGTCATGACTCTAAAAACTAAGCTAAACTTATTTTTATGATTAACATGTCATGGGGTTTGCTTAGAAGTCCACAGAGCCTACATCGTGGGTTAAATCTTATCATTTCCTAATTCTACATTATCCCAGGAAATTTAAGTTTTTCAGAGAAACTACTATTTCTCTGAGTGAACAATTGTGTGTGTGTGATACATTATAGTATAATGTATATGTGTGCATATACTGCATATATATGTAGCTATATAATATATGTGTGTATATGCACACCCATACAACTAAATTCCTTACATGATCTGTTGATTTTGTATTCTTGAGCTCTCTAGAGATATTTGTGTGTCATTTATTGTAGCTCTAAGACTGGATGCCACATTACACATGCACAACTCCAGGAAGCATGATAGACCATAATGTGAGCTGGGCCTTCTGAAATAGTGAACCTAGACGGACCTCTACAAAGATAGTAATGCTATTGCATGGGGCTTCAAGACACTTTTAATTTGAAGAAATCTTGCATTAATTTATGTTATTCTTTTTTTTTTCAATTTTTAATGTTATGTTAATCACCATACATTACATCATTAGTTTTTGATGTAGTGTTCCATGATTCATTGTTTGTGCATAATAATTTATGTTATTCTTATTAGCTAGATCTATGACTCTTAATAATTTAAAAACTCCTTATTATTAGATTCTGTCATGTGTCTTAACCTTCAGTTACAGCTTCTAAGGTCATTCTAAGAACAACCACAAAGGAAATCAAAACTCCAAAAGAGGTCAGTCTTCAGACACAGCTTAACCTAGTACAATCAGGGATGTCTCTTCCCATCTTCCACTTCTGGTTTGTATTTCTCACTTTTTCATTCCTTCCCTCACCTTCTCTCTTGGCTTTGTCCTAAGGCAATCTCTTCAAAAATGTCAGAAAAGGTAAACACCAGCAGAGCAGCTCTAGGGAAAATGTTAACGCCTGGGAGTTAGATGCTGAGTCAGCAGCTCATCTCCATCACTAAACAGCTGTGGGATTTGAGGCAAGATATTTAACTTCCCTGTGCCTTGTTCCTGATCCATAAATAATTATAAGAGTTCTTCTATCACAACTTTCATGAGAATTAACAAGGTATACATAAAGTTTTTAGCACAATGGCTGAGTATGAATATGAGTTCAGCATAGAACCAAGAATCTTGTATCTATTCCACCTTTTCTTTACCTTCAATAATGTCCCTGTGTTCTTACAGTTTCTTTCTTCTTCTTCTCATAGAAATTCCCAATCCTCTTTGATTTCTCTCATTTTTTCACTTTATTCTTTTTTTTTCCATTTTTTAATTTAAATTCAATTAGCCAACTTACCGTACATCATTAGTTTCAGATGTAGTGTTCAATAATTTGTCAGTTTCATATAACACCTGGTGCTCATCTTTAAGCTTACAAAACAGCCTCCCTGAGACTTCTTAGGCAGCTCAGCACTTGCCAACTCTTATATTCAGAAAATATCAACATTTTAATTTTTAAGGAATACAAATGCCTTTCTTAGAATAAAACAGAAATTTAATCAAAAACAAGTAAAAGAAAGTAGTAGCAAAATTTTTAGTACAACTTCCTGATATCATTTACATTTAGAGGGCTTTCTTTAAAGCCTTGAGTTTGTTGGCTTACATGCCAATTGGATAACTTTGGCCTTGTTTCATATAAATTCACTATTTTCTCTGAACTACTACAATATATTATCTCTCTCTTGCCAGTAGATTATAAGAAATCTAAATAGTGGTCAAGTGCCATGAGTTTGATTTATCTTTGCATTCTCCCCAAGACCTAGCACAGAACCTAGCATATACTTGCATCCATGTAATCTCCTATGAAAATACAATAAAGGCACCTGGGTGGTTCAGTCAGTTAAGCATCTGCCTTCGACTCAGGTCATGGTCCCTGGGTCCTGGGATCAAGTCCCACGTCGGGCTTCCTGCTCAGCAGGGAAGTCTGCTTCTCCCTCTCCCTCTGCTGCACTGTCTCTCTCTCTCTCTCTCTCTGCCAAATAAACTTTAAAAATCTTAAAAAAAAAAAAAGAAAAGAAAATGCAATAAAAATATAGTTGATATGCTTATCAATTTCAAAAATGACCTAGAATCAAGAAGACCACTCATTTTTACTAACTGACTAAAATAAGATACAAAGAGGTCTTAGGATAGCATAGAATGATAGGGAAATCTAGGAAGACAATATGTAACAGAATAAAATGTTGTCATTTAGGAAATAACAAGAAAGTATGGAGAGTTGTGCCCAGAAATCAAAATTAGAACCAATTCTGCAAAGAAGGAAAACTTTTATTCATGACATGAAAGAGTATCCTAATAAATTTTGGGAGATTTTTAGAACAATTTATTCTAGCATTGTTCATGTTGAGAACATTTCCTCAATCTCTTCCCACCCTTGGTTTGTACTTTCTAAATTCAGCCTAAAGTTGAGAATGACTGATCTTAAGAACATCTTATTGTAAGTAGTTTTCTACCACAGGACAGCTTTTCCATTGGAAATTGAAGAAAGGAGATTACTTAAATAATATATTTGCATTGGATTTCATAGATCACAAAGTTGTTTTACCAAGGTCATTTTATTTGCTCTTTAGAGTAACCAGTTGAAGTATTCAATGAAGACGTTATTATTCTCATTTTTAGATGAAACATTTGAAATTCAAAGAGAATAGGATTCTTCTAAGAGCATAGTTAGAGAGAGAGCTAAGGTTAAAACCAAAAGTGGCAATAAAACTAAAATTGGTATTAGATTCCAAACATGGGTGTTTTCTAATAACAAGGGAGTAAAAATATATGCTCTCATATAGAAATACAGATGGAATTAATTGACAAAAGCACAAAGAAAAGCTGCCCAGGAAAATACCATACTTTGCCTAGCTCTAAAAATGAACTTGAGGGGCGCCTGGGTGGCTCAGTCGTTAAGCATCAGCCTTTGGCTCAGGTCATGATCCCAGGGTCCTGGGATCAAGTCTCACATCAGGCTCCCTGCTCCACGGGAAGCCTGCTTCTCCCTCTACCGGTTCCCCTGCTTGTGTTCCCTCTCTTGCTATGTCTCTCTCTGTCAAATAAATAAGTAAAATCTTTAAAAAAAATAAAATAAAATAAAAATGAACTTGAGTGTGTTCTTTATCTTTTAAATTACCCCTTCTTATTTTCTTTCTGTCTGTAAAACTTAGCTATTACATAACTAATAAAAGCTAGTGGCTATATACTAGATATCAGCCAGTTAAAGAAAGTAATAAAAATTAACAATCCAAAATGTGCTATATTGAATATTTGTGTTTTTCATATAAATTTTTTCATATAATATATAATGATATATTAAATACTATATCATATATAAAATAGTTCTTGCAGACAAACTCAACCTTATAAAAAACTCCATTAACTAAAAAGATATTTAGCTATAGTAATAGTGATCAGGCAACATATAAATAGCTACAGTTGAATTTTAGAGAATTTCAGTATGTAATTTGAGGGCATGGTTTGGCTCACATTACAGGGTTGTCTTACCACAAGCGTGACCAGACCATAGGAACTGAGAAACACATTTATCAAAAGTGAAATGTTCAATGACTCCTTTTACTATGTACCAAATACACTGTGTACCTATCATGATTATGAGGTTATGACTGAACATTCAGTCTCCTGGTTTTGAACATAAAAGGTCTTCATTTATATGCCAGATGATATTTTTTAGGTGATGTGTGAGATTTCCCCAAGGCAAGTAAATTGAGAATATATGTAACCCAGGTAAATACTGGATGATTAGTAATAAAAATTCCACCTCTTTTTGCAGAGAGTGATTTTTATAGAAACTGAAAGAAAGTTATAAAGTTGTTAGGTAACCAACTAGAGATATAAGGATCACAAGTGAATTAATCTTCACTTATTATTTACTGTAGCTTTTTTTTTTTGATGATTCAAAATATCAAATCCAGCCAAGTTAAGTGGGGCTGATTCACTTCTTGCCTTAGGTGTCATGTGTGGAGGAATTGCTTTTGCAACATCAACACAAACATCATAGCTCACTGTACTTTTTCCTCATATCATTCAGCATGGCTTGAATTTTATATTTGTGTGGTGATTTCATGAAATCTTATTATCCACTCCCACCAGATCCTGTGAGGACAGGGAGTGACTTTGTGTCTGATGTGTGTGTCACTGCATTCTACAACCTAGCAGAGGTGTTAAATGGATGGATGACTGGAGGACAGAAGGTGTGGCTTAAGGGAGGTCTTCAGTGCATTGGACACAACAATGGTATATCTGAGATGTCCCACTTGTCCTTAGAAGTGGTGACCAGACCCACAGAAATAAATTGTATATATATGTAGATAGATACAGATAGATAGATAGATGATAGATAGATAGAGAGAGAGAAAGAGAGAGAGAGAAAGGAGAGAGAGACAGTATCATGGCACTTAAACACTCCTAGCCTAATTGTCTAGTCTTCTTCTTCTCTTTGCTATGTTTTTGTTTTAAATATTTCACATTCACAAATAACGTCTATTTCTGAATATCTATAATTGTCTGTGTGAAAGGTGAGGTTGAGGACACTGGAAACTAGAGCCATGCTAATGGAAGAAGAGTAATTTGGGACTTCGTGGGAATAAAAAAATGAATGGGTCAACAGAGTCCTGTGGCTGGAGGAAGACCAGGGTGGAGTTTTAGAGAAGAACTAAAGCTCTGTGTAGGAAATTAAAAGAAGCCCAGTATAAACTGTACCTAAAACTGACAGAAGTGGCATCTGGTCTACACCCCTCTCTCAAAAAGCACATGGTACACTGAAGGAAACCTTCTAGCTTCCATGGACCTCAGTCCAAAAACAACTGCAAGAGGGCATGTTGTATTCTTTACAGAAAGAGACAGTCTGTCATATTAACTCAGGTTGTTTCTTCAAAATTTTGAAAACCTCAGTGTTGTAGACAATGAGTCCTCCTTCTATAATGGACAGTTCTACTTGTTCTCAATTCCCAAACAGTATGTTTTAAAATAACAAGCTCACACACAAGGGCACACAAGAGCGGTTGCCCATTCTTATATCCACAGTTTCTCCAACCCTGTACTTTTCCTTTCTTGACTTCCGCCATTTAGAGAAACTCCCAACTGCACCAGAAGCACAGCAGCTGGGCTCAGAGATCTGAACTTGCATGTCTATGCAAACATTCCCATATTGAGGCTCACACCCATTTCCTTTACTCTCATATCGTATTTTTAAATTTCCTTCCATTTTCTGCATTTTCCATTTCTTTAGTAATATATGAGTTGTATTTAATGGGGAAAATCAAACTAAAGATAATATAAGTATCCACTGAACTTGAAAGTCTCTGACCATGCTCAGTGCCTTTACCAGTCACCTCCTTCCTAGAGATTCCACGTAAATGCTCCTCAAATTTCTCTTCCTTTCGTATTCCGTGGCTGACATTTCATCTCCTTCATTTTTTCTCATTTACCTTGATGGTCAGCCTCCACTATGGATCCAATTCTTGTTTCAGAATAGTGTTTTGAACAGACTTTCTAATGCTAAACTTCTACCTCTGTCTCTCTCTTTTTTAAAAAAAAAAGATTTTCTTTCTTTATTTGTCAGAGAGAGAGAGACAGAGAAACAGAGAGAGCATAAGCAGAGGGAGCGGCAGGAGAAGCAGGCTCTCCACAGAGCGAGGAGCCCAATGCAGGACTCAATCCCAGGACCCTGGGATCATGACCTGAGCCGAAGGGAGACACTTAACCGACTGAGCCACCCAGGTGTCCCTCCTACCTCTGTCTCTTACAAGGAACTCAAATCTTATTTTTAGTTTGTTCATGCCTATAGCCATAGGCTAGTACAATCTTATCCAGCCCCCAATTCCAGGCATGCGTGCATGGCTTACAGCCCGCGGCACTTTACTTCTCCAACAGGGACATTCATGACTGTGGAGGACCTAAGAGGGAGCCTCTGGGAGTTTAAGTTCTGAAAGTTGGAATTAACACACTAATACAAAAACAAAGAAATTAAAAATTAATTTTAAGCTTATCAGTGAGTAAAACCCTAGAGCATACTCAGAGGGGTTTTTGAAATCACAATGTTTTAAACTGGTATTTTAAAACTTCAAATTATGTGTGAACCAAAGAAAGCAATTCGAATTGACTGCCTTCTACTCTCATAGGTACTCTAATGACAAAACTTCCAGTTACAGCCTAATGGTGTTCATAGATTCAATCAGGCATGGAGCTTTAGGATGAAGTCAGGTAAATGGGAAGATTCCCTAAGGCTCCTGTAGTGTTTCTCCATCTAAATTATTTTTAGTGGATATTCTTTTTTGCTGGAAATTAATACTCACTAATACCCACCTGTCAGGGACAAATGTCAGAACTTTTCTTGACATTCCCTTGAGTTTATTATTTCCTAAAACTCAAAATATAAATACATTGCCCAGAACGAGTAGAGCACCAAGCCACTAAGCCATCATTGATTTATTACTAAAGGATGCATATTGAAGTGCCCCCAAAGGGCTAGAAACAAGACATTTATTAGATTTTGCTAGAAGCTGGAAACTCATGGTGCATCCTGGTGTGGGAGGCTGGACTAAGGAGACTGCTAGGTTCCTGAGCTATAGAAATAAAGAAAAAAAGAGAGGGAAAGAAGAAAAAAAGACATCATTATACCTTGCCGAGACCAATCCAGGAGGAATATTGACCATCAAGGACCTATGACCATCAAGTGGGCTGTGCTTCCCTCCTTAGCAGGGAGACGCCTCAGGTTTGAAAGCATCATGAGCAGCCTGAAGAGCGAGAGGTTCAACGACCTCACTTCACAGTGAGGTAATGTACATAGCCACTAGAATCAGTCATGGATGTTGGTGATGGGATCTAACTATTAGCTGATCTATGAGAACTGAAGTGATTTTCTCGGTGACAATAAAACATAAATTACAATTCTAAGAGTAGAACTCGTCTCCTGACTCTTACTTCAAAAACCTTTTAAGCCAACTGTGGCCGGGGGAGGGACATATCTCCATCAGCAAACACTAACTTGGTAGGCCTCAATCCCGCAGTCCTCAATAGTCCTCAATAGACACTATGGAGATCTCACCTCCTTTAGTTCCAAAAAGGGAATTTCAATGTAAGTTAATAACAAATCAAAAACAAGAGCCAATGGAGTTTACAATGGGTAGAATAAAGACTAAGAGATAGAGTGTAAAAATGTTAATGAATATATATTTTTTTAAAGACACTGTGTGATCTGATCAGATTTAATATTTTCATTACTTTATCTTGAACTTCTGGAACTTCTCTGAAAAATTCCAAAACACATTACATTTGAACAATTTACAATTGCACAGATTAGTCATAATCAAGCTTATGTAAAGAAGATTAAAGGACAACAAAAAATTTATTGTTTAATTGAACTGTATTCCTACACACTTAGGAAATTTAAATGGAAAGACATGAACGATGGCCGTATGATTCCATTGTTCATTTTAATAAGAAAATTCTACAGATGAAATTATATCAATGGAAAAGAAATCCTGACCTCAGTCATTTATCACCTTAGTTCCTCACCTGACTTGTGAATTATTTGAAAAAATAAAGCATATAGATGCCATGTTAGACTACTGCTAATTTTAAATAATGAATAAGTTATTAATTTGAATAGCTTGTTGTTTATATCTGCAAAAACATAAAAGAAAAGCACATGCTCTCTAAGAAAAGGTAGCTAGAATCAAGACAAACATCTGTAGATTTTTTTCCCCAAGTCCTATTTTAATTTATATTCCAGTGGTTCATGATCAGAGTTAGAATACAAAATTAGGTGTTTAGTGTTAATTGCCTGATCCTACGTCACAACACTAACTTTTTTTTTAACTTGAAGTGCCGAATTCTTGAAATTACAGCAGAACCAGAAGCAGGCATGCAGGAAGAGTCCTGGAAAATGCCAAGTATAGCAAGGAGGAAGACCCAAGGGATATATCAACTCATAGCCAGATCCTCAGCAAAGGATGCATCTGCCTGCCAGATCATTACAGTCACCACCACAACACGGCCAGGCTTTGAATCACTCTCTTGCTAACAATGTAAAACGGAGATAACATTATCATAATATCACTTTATTTAAGGACCACCCCAAAATCTCTTGAGGGCCAAAACAGCAAACTTAGTTATCCCACCTCTAATGATGAAAAAACAAATGAATTAATAAGAAGGTCAAACTGAAATTGTCTTAAAAAATGTGTGACCTTAACAGGACTAAATATATTCACCAGTGGTGATTCCTATTGATCCGTAGGCACAGAGAATAGCGAGAAAAATTCTAAGCAATAGGAGGGGTAGAAAAACACTTTGCATTCTACCCCACAATTGGCAAGAGCTGAAAGGACGCTTTTTAATTAAAAATTGTTTTCTGTAAATTTCTTAACCAAACAGAGGTCTTCGTTCCTCTTACGAAATATACAGCAGCACATTGTTATACCAGAGTCTTTCGAGAGGATGGGTCTGTCAAGATTCCCATACTGAAACAATTTCTTCATGGATGTTTAGTTATAGATTTCCTATTTTTACGCAGAAAAAGCTTAACAGTATTTCCATGTTACAGAATATGTTGGGTATAATTTACAGTCTGGCATGTGCTATATTGTATTCATAATGAAAGAGAATTTTGTCAGATGCTTCTAAAACATGTTATTTGCCAGATTATATTCTCTTTCTTAGCTAATGAAACCCAATCACCTAAGACAGAAAGCTGGAAGTCATTCTATTTTCTTGCCTCTCTCTCATCATCCACTTCACATAGATCATGAAGTCCTGCCTACTTCCCCACTTAGATCTCTAAACCCCTCCTCTCTTTTCCATCCTCACTGCTCAGGATTATGTCAGCTTCAACCTCGGACCACTGGAAAGTCTCCTTAGCCTTCCTCTTGCCCCTTTTCTTCTCTCATCCCTTCCACCCTTTCCATCTAGCCCAGCGGAATAGCTCTAGCGCTTGAATATGATTATCTCATGCCCTTCAGGGCACACTGACTTTATGATCTGGCTCTGCCACCTGAAACTGGTAGATGAAACTGTTTTCATTCCAGTGTCTCCACCGTGTAGGCACTGCACACATGTCTACTGAAATTTCTACCATTCGTTGGACACATGCTGTTCTCTCATTTGTAATGCCCTTGCTTCCATTATTTATCTTCAGCTTCCAGCTCTTCCTTATTTTCCAAAACCCTCCCGATAGCTTTCCTTTACAAAATCTGTTATGTTCTCTCTTTTTTTCTGAGTTCATTTCCTTCCCCATGTTCTCCAAAACCCCTATATGCCTTTCCCATGGCATTTAAAACACTTTCCACTGAATATTGAATGAATATTTATCAAGTTGAATATTTATCAAGATCGTTCTTAAGTAACCTTACTGAGGGAAACAACAGAAAAGGATACAGGGAGAAACATAGCTGACTAACACTGCCAGTAATTGAAAGTTCATCTTCAAAGTATTTTGATACTCGTGTACTGATCAGTCTAAATTACATCTGGTACCCACCGGGATGACATGCCCATGCAATACAAATAGAATAAATAAGGTCCTTTTAATGTAAACATGACTGATGTGTTGGCTGTTCTTCTGAAATTACTATTGTTCCTACTAATATATAACCTGAATCTTAGACCCAGATTCATGTGGAGTAATAACAGGGTGCCTGAATGTCCAGATGTTTTTCTTCAGCCTGCGACTACCGGTGCGAAAGGGGCCAAAAAGGCCTTGAACTCAAGTTGCAAAGTTTAAGCCCAGGTGCTTGATTCTTCGGGACCCCTAGCTCCAAGCTAAACCCTTTATCCAAGGTTTCCTGAAGTCTTTAAAACTATTCATTCATCACTAAGTGCCTTCTGACCATTTCTTTAAAATGTTGCCAAAGAAATGCTTTCCAGACCTGCTCTGTGCTAAATGTAAGTGGAAGAAGAGCAGGCTTCTTACTTTCTCATTCATTTGTTACTCAGGGTCTTGAATGTGTTTTTAGTACTTTCTCCTTATATACTGGATACAAATAATACACTTGGAGATGTTGCAATGTTTTAAACTTTTAAATATCTTAACCATTTTGCTCCTTGTCAATTTTTCCTGCTTCCTTTCTTCACATAGTACTCAAATCCAGTGGGGTCCTGCTTCTCTTCTTTGTTTCAGAGGACAGAACGCCCTGAGAAAACCCTCTTGTACAAGTACACTGCTGTACTAAGACACTCTTACGTGGGACCTTTGCAGCCTGAATAGCTCCAAAATATTGTTTAATCTTGAATAATTCACATTTTATACAATTCTTAATTAAATAATACCTGTGTGTATTTGTTTTATTCATTTAATACAAATATTGCTTAAAGTCAGTGATGTTCTTTAATTCTCTCAGAAATTAATGACTCTTCCCAGAAAGCATGCTCATTCACACTAAAATCTCACATATAATTAAAATGCTTTGAGGACCCTCTGGAGCTTAGCCACACTGTTTCTAGAACTGTTTCTCAAAATTTTGACATCTGTGATGCACCTAATAGACTTTGGTTCTCAGGTTGAAAACTTACATAACAGTTTAGAAAAATTTAAATAACATCTAATTTGAAATTACTGTTTATAACTGTTTCCTATCTGTGAGACAGCAGCAAAATATTTGGTGTCTCCGTCAGATATCGCTGCGTAATTAGATAGACATGGACCCAGGAATAACAGAACAACGTCTTACTAAAGAGTATTTTCAAAATTCCATTTGCTGATAAATGGATGACTATTTCCTGCTCAAATGCTGGAGGACTGAGTGTCTTAATTTGGGATAGGCACATATTCTTTATCTACTCTCTGGTTGTATTTGGCTCTGGAAAACTATTACTTCATATTCTGTAACAACATTTGGATATGGTTCTAAATTATGACCAGGCATATGACCTCAATTTATCTTTTAGATGAGTGAAAATTTTATCAATACATGGGCACATGCCTGTAGCAGAAGGTGTTACTCTAACTACCCAAAAATGCCCACCAATTATTCTCACATTTCCCAGTCCTCCTGCAATTATGTGGAAGTGTATGACTCTTTCTAGCCAATAAAATGAAGGTGACACTGATGCACATCACTTCCAAACTGAGACAGTGAGAAGCCTGTGTGTGAGTATCCAGCCTGTCTTCTTCTCTGTGGTAGTGACCGGAGGTTGTATGTTCCAGATGAGGCAACTAAAGGATGGTAGAACCTCTATCTACAGAGGTAGAACCTCTATCAAATCTACAGATTTGATTCCTGTGGGGCTACGTGAAGCAGAGCCTTGACTGCCCACAATGGTCAGAAGTGAGAGCAAGAAACAAATCTTTATGGGGCGCCTGGGTGGCTCAGTTGGTTAAGCGACTGCCTTCGGCTCAGGTCATGATCCTGGAGTCCCCGGATCGAGTCCCACATCAGGCTCCCTGCTTAGCAGGGAGTCTGCTTCTCCCTCTGACCCTTCCCCTTCTCATGTGTTCTCTCTCTCTCATTCTCACTTTCTCAAAAAAATAAAATCTAAAAAAAAAAAAGAAATAAATCTTTATGATCTGAAGCCATTGGAGTTTCAGGGAAACTTACACTGCCATATAGGCCCAGCCTAGCCTAACAGTGACATGATAGTATCTACTGGAACACTGGTACCACAGGCCAATATATTTTACCAATCTTGTTATCCTTGGCTTTTATAAATCATGTTTCAAAATGCTAAAAATATCATGCCTCAGGTGTGACCACTGGAAATCTTGGACATGTTTTTATTAACTTTTGTACCATTTTGAAATGTTTTAATTTTTTCTTCATTTTAAAAAAATTCTGTACCTTTTCTCCTTCAACAGCACATACAGTTCAATGTCAAGAGCTGAAATCATCTTGTATTTGCAAGAGATGTCATTATATCACATGTTGAAAAGACATATGTCTAGTGGCCAGATTCTGGTTAGATTTTAGTTAACTACTTTGTGATAATTACTACTTAAGGCACTAGAAACACAAAGATGAACGGGGCAGTTTCTCGTCTGGACTTGTTCACAGTCTAGCCCAGTGGTTCTTAAATGTCTTTCCACACACCCTTACTCTTAGAAATGTTAGTGACTGTTATGTGAACAAAATGTCCCCGGTCAAATAAACTTAGGATGCTCTTAAGAGCATGGGCTCTAGAGTCAGACTGCCCACTCTACTCCATCTGACTCCATGACTTTGGAAAAGCTGTGTAACCTCTCTATTCTTTTGCTTCTTTATTTGTAAAATGGAGATTGAAATTTTACCCCTTACTTTACGGGTAAAATCAAGTCATGAATTGAAAGTGCTTAGCACGGTGCTTGATATACAGAAAGGGCCAAACAAAAGTAGTTATGATTGCTAGTCCCTTTTCCTCTCCATCTTGGGACACTCACAATAAAAAATATATATATAGTTATGGGGGAAGACTTTACGCTTCTTATCATTACATTTAGCGTTCAACAGAACTGCACTGGAAGGTTCCCTTTTACTTGAGACTGTAAGTTAGCTGGGCACTTAGTGACAGTCTAGTTAACAAACTGTATAATGCACATTTCTGCTTCATTGAAGACCCCTTCCTTCTTTCACAGATTGAGCCTTTCCTGGCACATTATCCAAGGCTGGATCCAACACGAGCTTGCTATGGTGCTCAGATGTGACATTCTGGTCAGTTTTACCTAATCAGCTCACTGTTCCTCCCTGGTGAGGGTTGCTGCAATGCCTCACTCTTCAAGACCCTTTGAGAGTATATGTCATGATATGTGTCTCCGGTTTACCTTCTAATTTTCTTTTTCAAATTACCTGGACAAATTGGGCAGAAAATATTTTTATTAAGTAATATATTTAAGTCCAGCAGAGTACTGGCCCGGAGTAAACACTCAAAACATAATGATTCCTTTTCTATTTTTGGCCCCCTTCATGTATCACATTAATGAGCACTGTAAAGTGACTTCATGATTACAGGAAGTTCTCATAAAATAGGTATTGGCTGATTAAGAATTCCAGAGTTCCTGGTGTATTATTCTAAAAATAAATTGGCAAAACAGTTGGAATATATGAATCGATTTTAACTTGATTTAAATCATGTTTAACATCTTGTATCATAATTATAAACATCAGTTATTATAGTGTGATACTTGAAGAAACTGATTAAAGGACAGAAGTTTTCCCCTGAACTAAATGATCTTAAATTACATTTCTGTGGTTCTTTTTGTTGGTATTGTTTCTTTTGCTGTTGTTGCTATTGTTTGGTCTGGTTTGTGAGAGGATTATCTCTGGTTTGTGCTTTGATTTGCATTTCCCTATACTATTTCTCAGATCCACCATCATGGCTTTCAGTATGTCTGATTCTTATTTTCACTTCCAAGATTATTTCTAATTTTTTGTTGTCTTGGAAAGTAAATAACTGAGTTGTTAAACTTGAGGCTAAAATGTACATCAATTAGGTCTGAGTGTAGGCCTGAAATATCCCCTGTACAAAATACACAGATTTGGGGTATATGGAATTTAGAGCCTCTAACATGGCTACCAGGGGTCTTGTTTGTTAATGTTTAGATTCTCAGTGGAATTCCAGAAAATGATGTTTCTAGAGACTTGAATTCTGCTTAGGAGCTAATTATTAGAATATTAATGAAACAAGAAACACTAGAAGACAGAGACTTGTAAAGGTAAAGTAATTACAATAAAGATATAAAATTATACATTTTTAGCTTAGCTTGTCTTTCTTTTTAGCAACTAAAAAACTGTGGGTATTAAATCAGATGGTTTATTTCTATAAGTTTGAAGGTTCCGACTGCAAGGTATTAAGTAACATTATCATTTATAAATCATTTTCCATTTGTTGGACACAAACCATGAATATATGCCTTGAAAGTTTCTGAAAATATGTTTCTTTACTGCTTTTCCAGAGGAAGTTTTATCGGTGAACAAAAGTAGTTTTACTTCCTACTGTGCATAAAACAACATATTTTGAACATGAAATTTTCCAATATAAAGCAGTAGGATATAAAAACATAAAATACAGTTATCTCATAACACTTAGAAATACGTTTACACATAAGACATATGGTAATTATGTTGATTATAACTATTTTGATTTGTAAATACATAAAAATATGAGTCAATGGAATCAAGTTATTGAAAAATACTCTTAAAAGTATGTAATAAGCTCATATTTTTAAAAAGTGGAATAGAGTCAATAATTCCTAAAGTAGCTGAATTTGAAATCTGCCTGACTGCAAGTTCATTATATTTCAAAGTTCAAACTTACAAAGGAATTTAATTAGAAAAAATTTGTGAAATAATTTATGCACCTTCCATTCAGGAGTTTCCATTACAAATTTAGTCTCCTACTACACTTTTACCCAGGTATCTCTACAATATACTTTTTACAACATGCATAGTGAAAACACAATTTTCTCAGATAGAAATATGATAGGGATAATTAAAGTAGCAGATTATCTTAAAGATGACTAGTTTAGCTTCTTAGAACTTTTGAATATTGAATAGTGAATTTCCCATTTGACTATAACTTGAGAAAGTGAATTTTAGTCTGCTTTCTCTTAACATGCATGAGATAGTCCAGAAGCAATTATTCAAACTAAATAAAGCCTGTAATTCATATGCATATAAGACTTAACCATTTCATTTATTGTCCTTCTCAAATATAAGCATGATACAGCATTGTGGTAAAGAGCACCAATACCAAAACAGACTTTGTGATATCAAACAGTGGCTTCCCCAGTTTCTCACTCATTTCACAAATAATTATGAAGAGCTTATTTATTACATGCCCAGTATCATGTTAATGTTGCAGATATGTTCATGGACCATACCCTCCTGGATCGTCTAGTGATCAAATAGATGCTCAAGCAAGTAGAGATGCATGATGCCACGGGAGCACAGGATGTCTGGGGAGGCCCTTCCCCTAATGAGGGAGGTTAGGGAAGATTTCCTAAGGTGACGTCTGAAGCAAAAGGAGTAAGAGCCTACCTGTTTCCCCTGTGGCTTTGGGAAAGTTACTTGGATTAAATAAGACTTAGTTTTCTTACCTGAAATATAATAACGCCAGTCTCACAAATTACTGTGAGAATTAAATTATAGCATGTTTATAAATTACTTAATACAATGCCTGCCATATTGTAAACACTCAAAATGTTGAGGAAAGAAGTACCTTAAGCTCTTTGCTAGCAATTCTGATTATTTCAGTAATAATCAATATTTTAAATAGCCACAAATTAATAGGCAGTCTCTTCTAGGTATTTCACTGATGTCTTCAAACATTTCTTTTTTTTTTTTTATAATATATTTTTTTTTTAAGATTTTATTTATTTGACAGAGAGAGACACAGCGAGAGAGGGAACACAAGCAGGGGGAGTGGGAGAGGGAGAAGCAGGCTTCCCACCGAGCAGGGAGCCCGATGCGGGGCTCGATCCCAGGACCCTGGGATCATGACCTGAGCTGAAGGCAGGCGCTTAACGACTGAGCCACCCAGGCACCCCTTCAAACATTTCTTGTCAATACCCAAAATAGATGAAAAGTAATAATATTTGATTGTTTAGAAAGTAATATCATATTAAGTTGAATCATATGAAATTGCCATTTTGTATATCAAAAATGCTCAAATATTAGCAATTCACATGGTTCAACCTTAATATTTATATCATAGTTACTCTCAATGTGAATGCTGTTTTGTCAATAGTTGCATGAAACTCAGGGAAAGGCTAATTAATATATATTGGCCTCTCTCAGGTATTTTGTAGAAAAAAAATTTACTCTTTTCAAAAGAAGTCAAAGATTTTCTTATACTAAATTTTCTTCAGACTTTAGAGACCAGCATTACAAATTGTTTCACTTCAATATGACCAAATTGGTAAATCACTTGTGACAAGACAATGTTAAAATAAGACCTTACTTTTCCTTGTAAATTTGGATTAGACTGGCAAAGTCACTTTCTTGAAAAGAAAATTAGAGACCCCCTAAACATAGAGAAATTGTCTTACAATTTCCTTGTGATAAAATAATTGAGGGAAATTGTTGCCCCCCTCACTATTCTGAGCCCAACAAGTTCATCTATCTTTGTGATTCCAGGTGTGAAAAAGGAAGTTCTACATAAAACTCTCTGAGACACAGATGAAAATAAGAATATGAAAGATATATACTTAGTTAATAATAATTCAGTTCATGATATATGATCAATGGCAGATTTTCACAAATGTAAAATAAAAGCCACAAAAACAAAATCACTAGTGGGTCACTTCAGTTGAATCAATTTAATTAGCTTCAACTTATCATCAGTTTAAAATGTATGTAAATCTTTCCTGCTAACAATTCAGCAAAACACTCTGAGGTATATACATAATCTTTTGAGTGATTCATAAACATTGAGAGGAAAAAGACTAAAAAGACATCAGGATTATGATTTATTCCCTCATGCTACCAGTTTCAGAAGTGCCCTTCTACTCTACTCACATCAACATGTATCCGGTGTAAAGTTTCAAACCTATTGCTTTTATTTAGAGAAGGTACTTTTATAACAATCAAAAGCCATGTTAGATTATGCAGCAGACATCAAAACTTTAGTGATAACCTTGATTTTAAAAATCCATAAATGCTCTCATTTTTCAATGAGGCAACAAAGCTAAATTAGTTTCCATGTGGTAGGGTTGAAGTATTGTTGCTGAAGTATTGTTCTAGGATAAAAAGTGATTTGGATTAGCAGTGTATAAAGCAAATACAGTACAAATGATTGAATATGATATGCAGTGATGGTCCCCATTGTTTTGTGCACTAAAGTAAATACTTATCAAACACTACCTCTGGGGCAGGTACAATGTTAGAGACTGGGAACAGATAGACAAATAAAGCTCCTATCCTTCTGAGTAGTCATATAAGTGTCAACATGTGATATAGTACAATTGAATCTTCTCATCTACTGTAGCCATATTCTATAAAGTTGCCAGGAACACCAACTTAGCAAAAACTAAATCATTGCTCTGAGGGGAAATATAGGATTAGGTTCCTATAAGCCTCTGGTCACATTTTGATCAATCGATCAGTGCATAACCTTGTTTTATGTGTGTTTCTGTTTAAAGACACCTCATTTACAATGTATTGATTCATTAAAATTGAATTCATGGTCAATAGCACTATAACTCATGCCTGAATGAAAGTTATCTAACACACATATTTTCTCCATAAGACATATCACAGCTTCTTGTACTTAGGAACACTAGACAGTACTTCAAATCTATACTTGGGGAATCATTTTCAACAGCAAAATCTTCCAATAAAACACATAAAAATGCAAAAAAAAAAAAAGAAAACCTCAAATGTAACACTAAATAGATCACAAAGAGGACACTTATTTACCATAGGAGAGATGAAATAAAAAGGAAGAGTGTCACTTAGTTTGACCTTGGCTGGAAATGTACACCTTAGGCAACTCAATTTTTCACCACTCTGTGCATGTCTGTGAATGACCATGGAAGTGCCATCAGTATTACTTGACATAACAAATAAATTTCAGTGAGTAGGAAAATTAACAAATACAGGATCCTTAAATAACAAGAATCAACTGTAATTGCATGTATAGTTGCATGCAATTAGACATATCTAGTATTTGCATATGCAAAGCATTATGTAGCAATCACTGGTCTTCTCAGCTCACAAAAAACACGAGGATCTTTCCTGCTTTAGGTCTTCGAAAACACAATATGCTATTCCTTCTCGCTAGAAGGTAGTTCCCCAAACGCTTTGGATGACCACCTCTTCCTCATATCTTCTAGGCCTCCATTAACATGTATCTCCTTGGAGTGTCTTCTCTGTTTGCTCTATTCAACTTACCCTTATGACTTCTACTCCTTTTAACTTATTTCTCTTAAAATACTGCACCAAAGAATCCCTGTCTATGCTGCATATTCCTGTAGGTGCAGAAGCAGAGAGATCTAGGATGTGGATATGGGGTTATATACAAACGATGAATCATGGAACACTACATCAAAAACTAATAATGTAATGTATGGTGATTAACATAACATAATAAAAAGAAAAGATGTTTTGAATACATAATGAAAACTTACTGATTAAAGTTTTGCTAAAACATTAAAAAGCTGTCAAAACCACTCTGAGCTAAATATCTGGAAAACTTTTGAAATAGTTAAAACAAATTTTGGTGATTATGAATTTGTTAATTTGACAAATTAGTCAACCTGAAAACGTTCAGCTAATCCTCCAAATTTTGAAATAAGTGAAACCAAAAATGACTTTAAAAGAGATTAAAAAGAAATTAATGTAAACTAAAAAGTTCCCATATGGATTATATTTTTGTTACATTGTCATTGAAAATATTAAAAAGTAAACATCTGTGAATATATTCATAAGGTACATATTAATGAAAAGACAGTGAAAAGATAATAAAGAGTAAATCAAATATATTCTTGAGATAACTTATTTATCATCTTCAATAAAATGATTTCTTGAAAAATATTTTGAACAAGTTGGCAAATTTGTGAGTTCCTCAAATTGTTCATTGGAATGTTGAGTGTCCAGTAATTTGGCTTGCTTCTCTCCCAATAGCATAATTTTCAGGGATGGGGCAGTTAGTGGTAACATCAAAATCTGGCATGCAGAGTGATGCCAGTGAAAAGGGCAGAATAAGAAGTTCCAAATTCTACTACTCCATAAAAAAAAGGACAAACACTGTCAGAATCAACTTATTTGGAACACTGGGACGTGTAGCAACATGAATAGCATTTATTCAAGGAAAACAGCTGGTTTTCAGTAAAAATAGTGAAATTTGTGGCATTTTAACTTGCCCCATTCTCATTCCCCTCTCCTCTGTTCAGTGGTAGCCATGCAAATAACATTCTGCATTCCCCATACTAGAGGGAGAAGAATGGATCTCATTCACAAAGAATTATAATTATTTGCTTAAACCTTTCTGGTGGCTCCCTGGAGAACCAGCTCAAAAAATTTGATTTACTTTGCCTAATTTGAAACTGACCCAGTGTTAAAGTTGCTTCCTGGGGACATTCCAAAATACATTTGAAGGCCCATATATTGAACACTGCTGCTTAAACAATAGGTGTCTGTCAAGGACTGTCAAGGACCATTATGGACCGGCCAGGGAGCTTGAAGGGAAAGGCTGGGGAATGAAATGTACATAGGGGCTTTAAAAAGCTCCAACATACTCTTGGGAATACAGAACTCCATACACATGCTCTGACCTGTGGGTATGCTCAGAAAAGATCTCATAAGGTCTTAAGATCTCACTTCCTTCCCACCTTGGGGCTCTGTAGAAGTAGGAAATAAAGGCTAAGGAAGAGTTGAAACAGTCTGGTTAAACACTGAAGGTGAGAAGGATTTCCCAACACAGAGTCAAATTGCAAAGACAGGGAGATTTTTTGCTTGTTTGTTTGCTTTTGGCTATAGCCATTTAAGGAACTCTCTGTAAAATAACTAGTTAACAGAACACAGACTTTAGAAGAGACTTTCAGGGTCACATGCAACAAAGAACATAGAATTTACAAAATTAGTTTACAAAAGTCACCAAACAACAACTATAACAAGCAGCAACAATAAATCTGGGGAGAGGTTGAGAATCTGATTTCCACAGTTGCCACATTATAATATTCAAAATGTCTGGTTTTCAACAAAAAATTACAAGGCATGCAAAGAAATAAGAAAGTGTGGCATGCACACACACACGCGCACACACATACACACCCATCAATAGAAAGTGCTTGGGGAACCCAGATATTACACAAAGACTTTCAAACAGCTATTCTAATTATGTTCAGTATGCTGCAGAAAACCATGTCTAAAGAACTAAAGAGAGTATGAGAATAATATCTTACCAAATAGAGAACATTAGTTTAAATATAGAAATTATAAAAAAGAACTAAATAAAAATTAAGGCGCTGAGAATGTAATAACTGAAATTTAAAAATTCACTAAAGGAACTTAATAGCAGATTTGAGCCAACAGACAAAAGCATTAATAAACTTTAAAATACATCAGTTGAGATTTGAGATTATCCAGTCCGAGAAACAAAAAGTAAAAAGAATAAAAAGAAATGAACAGAGCCTAGAAGACTGGTGGGATGCCATCCAGGGCAACAATATATATATATATCATTGGAATCCTAGAAGGAGAGGAGAAAGAGAAAGAGGCAGAAGAAATACTTTGGAAGAAATAATGACCAAAAACTTCCAAAACTTGATGAAAAACATTTTTCTACATATCCAAGAAGTTCAAAAAATTCCAAGTAGGAAAAACTCAAGAGATCCACACCAAGCACATTGTAATTGAACTGTTGAAAAACCCAAGACCAAGACAATCTTGAAAACAGCAAGAATATAATTTGTCACATATAGGGGATGCCAATAAGAGTAACATCTGATTTCTCATCAGGAACCATTGAGGCCAAAAGACAATGGGATTACATACGTAAAAGGATAAAGGAAAAAAAAAAACAAACTGTCAAACATGGATTCTATATCCAGCAAACCTATCCTTCAATAATGAAAGAGTAGTTAAGACATTCCCAGGTAAACAAAAACTGAGAGAAGTCATTACTAGCATTTTCAGGCTGAAATGAAAGGACACCAAAACAGTAACTCAATTCCACATGAAGAAATAAAGAATGCTAGAAAATGTAACTACATAGGTAAAGATAAAATACAGTTTAAATGTATCTTTTGTCTTAACTCAGTTTTTTTATCTGATTTAAAAAGAGAACTGTATAAAGCAACAATTTTAAATTGAAGTTGATGTATACAATTGCACAATGTATAAGTCACAAATGTATAAAGACATAATTTGTGGCAATAACAACATAAAAGTTGAAGGACAAGTTATATAGAAACGAAAATATTATATGCTATTGAAATTAATTTGATATTAATCTGAACTATGTATTATAAATTAAGATGCTAACTGGAATCTCCAGAAAAAAACAGGAAGAGAATAACAAAAAAATATAGTAAAAGATGTGACAAAGAAATTAAAGATAAATAATACAAAATACCTATAAAATACAAAATAAAGTAACAATGGGAAAATTGAGGAACAAAAAAAGCATAAGACATATTGGAGAAAATGATTATTGTCAATGAAAGGCCAAATAATAAATAATTTGGGGGGTTAGAATTTTTATCCCCAGGGATATTAAAGAGGCAAAAGGAATAGAGGTATCATGGAGGAGGTGCAGGTCCAGGGGCAATAGTCTGCACTGAGTGAGGGTGAATGACAGGAGGAGAGGGGGTGACACCAACGAGGGAGAGAAAATGTTCTAGTCCCAAAAGAACAGGTGGACAAGTGCCAAAGGTATGATTTACAGCAGTGAAAGGAAGCAGAAAGACACCACCCCTGACACTGTCCTGTGAGATAGGAGAGAAAGAAATAAGCTGCTAAAGAAAGCAAGCAGAAAGCAGAGTCCTCTGGGGTTGAGTGGGGTGGGTTTCAGCTAAAACTAGTAGGTGATACAGATAGTCTCTCTCTCTCGCTCTCTCTCTCTCTCTCACACACACACACACACTGACCTAGGTCTATTTTCCTCCTCTTTCAGCATTAATGTTCCCTTTTCTGTATGCAGCAGTAATAAGACTTGGTTCTCTAGGCAATAACCATTAAGTAGAACATAGTAACATTAACTCTGAAGAAACACAAAGGCACTAAAATATCGTTGACTCATTTATTACCATAGTGTTCTGAATAGCAAAACTAAAAAAAAAAATTAGCTCATTTTAAAACAGACAAAATATTCTCAAGCATACCTATATTAAGACACTAGCCATTATAGTAAAAAACAAAACAAAACTATTTGGCAACAAGTACATATTCCATATTCAAAAGACAATCACATAAATTGTAATTGAAAAACGAATTCTGAACAGCAAAATAGTTGGTAGGCTGAGTAATCATGCAGAGAAAACTACAGTTAAATAAGCAAAGGCATTCACTAAAGATGCTAATAATTATGTACTATTATTAACTTTCAAAGAGCTAATCTGCTGAAATGAGCTTACAAGGCTAAAACTGTGCAAGAGAAAAATAAGGATATTCAAATGAAAAGTCTCTGTTGTACTGTTTGAGTACTGAAGCTTTTAAATGTTGTCTGCTTCAGTTCTTGTTCCTGGCTGCTCCTAAACACAAATACCAAATCAGAAAGGAGTTTTGTTTATTTTCCTAATGAATTATTCAAATTCCAGAACAATTCTCATATCTTAATATGTTCTATTCACATTTTGAAACATCCCCCTTCTCCTCGTTCTCTGAATTTTATCACCTTCCAACACAGTTAAAATTACAGACTAGGCAAATGACACTTGGTGTATATGTAACCTTGACCTAGTTTCTTAACTTCCCCATAACTCTTTTTTCTCATATGTAACATGAAGAAAATAATATATATCTCATAAGATTGTGGTAAAACTAAACCAGGAAATACATATAAAATATTTTGCAAATATTTTGCTTATTAGCTCATACCGAGCATCAAATAAATGTTAGCTGATACTGTTAGACAAATATTTTTTTACTTTTTATTTTTGTTTTTATCAAGGCATTAAATGCAAATGGCTAAAATAACATTTTTAAAGTACTCTTTCCTATATCTAGACTAATTCCCCAAAAGCAACTCTTTAGGCTAATGATAAAAGCCTAAGACTTAGTGAAGTTACATGTTAACCTGTATAATTTTGTCTAAAAGAGAATGTAATCAATTTTGGTTCAGTATAAAACATAATCCTAAAGGATACAATTTATTGTCTATAGGACATTAAGCAATTTTTGTATCTTACTCAGCAATCTTACCCTAACATTTCTTTCTTAAATTGCCTAACAATATTTAATATCTCAAATGTTCTATAAACTGGTCATAGCATCTTACTAGTTTCTTCTTTAATTAATGAGTTGAATAAAATATTTGACACACCTTCATTTTATAGTTGAATGAGAGTCATTATTTTACCTTTTTGAAAATTAACAAAACTAATCTCAGTTATTTAACTGTTTCCTCCAGTGGTTACTTAATATATGTAAAAATTATTTCTAGTGCTACTTCTCTACTTATCAAATTTAGACATCTAAGGAGAGATTTACTTATCTAAGGACTTCTTGTTGTGATTAATGAGGATTTAATCTCTTTAGGACCACACCTTTTAATATAATTCTGATGTTATGATATTTTAGTTCCTCTCTGGCTCTCATTCTTATAACATTTAAGTAATAAAATAAATTTATTTCTTGTTTCTTCAACTTAAAAGAGTATTGTATGATTATTTCACAAGATGAGACTATCATACCATTCTCTACCTTTCAGATCTTTATCTCTTTCTGTGTGTCTTTATATTTTCTAATAATGAATAACAGTCTGAATAGAATGTATATAAACTTATTTTTTATCCCTCATGCTTGGGGTTCTCTGAGATCTTTGTATGTGTGGCTTAATGCCTTTTATTACCAGGGGAGAAATTTTCAGCTATGATCTCTTTACATATTTCTTCTGCCCCATCATATCTCTCTTCCTTTTCTTGGACTACACTATCATAAATAGTTTGATATTGCCCTACACCCTGTAACTGCTCTGTCTTATCTCCTTTTTTAATGTGCTTTCTCTTTGTGTTTCCATTTCAGTAATTTCTGTTGGACTATCTTCAAGTTCACTGATTTTTTTTCTCCTCTGCTATATTGAGTTTCCTAATAAATCTGTCAGTAGAATTGTTCCTCTCTGATATCCTCTTTTTAAAAATTTCTGTCATTTCTATTTGGCTCTTCTCATAGTTTCCATTTCTCTGCTGAAATTATCTATCTCTATAAATTCTCTTCACCTTTTTCATTACATTATGTTACTTTATTTTTCAGTTATTTTAAATTCCCTGAGTTCACACATCTAGATCATCTCTGTGTCTAGTTCCGTTGATTGTTTATCTCTTAAAATTTTGTTGGTTTTTTTTTTTTCCATGATTTTTGTGTGTGGGTCATTTTTTTTTATTGAATGCAGTTCAAAGTTAAATAAGATTTATGCATGGGAATATCTCTTCTTCTTGGGGCATCTACTACCTATACTTTTAAAATATGAACTTTTCTATACTTTTAAAATATGAAATACTACCATATTTACAAATGAAATTTAATTTGTAGAATCATTTGTATCAGACAGAACTATTTTACTTCTGTAGAAATATCACTGATTCTGCTGTCACTATTTTTTTTAATCTGCAATGAATTGCTAGAACCCATTCAATATTTTCTTTTTTTAAGTTACTTTGTATAAATTTAAGTCTATTTTTTTTCCAAGTGAAAATAAGTTATCCACAACATGCTCTTGATCAGTATTTCCAGATGCTACATAGGAAGTTTTCACCAATTATAGTTTAATTCCATTATAACTTCATCATATACATAAATGAATAATTGAGATTATATAAATGAAGTCAATTTGGCAATGTTCTTCTTTGGAGTAAGTCATGAAAAGTCTTAGTATAATATTCCTCTTCAAAATATTCTATTGCTCAATTTCCTGAAAAGACAAGAATAATTTTCATATAAGATTCATATCTATGTTGAAGGGGAAAAAAATCAAAGATAAAGATATTTTGAATCATTTAGTAATTGATTAGGACATGTGATAATTTGCTCTAATTTGGAAATCACTGATCCTCCAAAGTAATGTGAATGGAAACTGTTAAAATATCTCAGACTTGTGTGATTTTCACTTCATGGCACTTAAAAACTGAAAGTAAGACTTAAGTAGATAGTCTTTCAAGAAAATTATCTATATAAAAATAGAATAAACAAATAAAAAGAGTACGGTTGCCAGATAAAATATAGGCCACCCAGTTGAGTTTCAGATAAATAGAAAATTATGTTTCAGTATAAATATGCCCCAAATACCACACATTTTGTATGGAAAAAAAAGATTGAGTAGGGACGTAACTATACAATATAAAGGGGGAATATATACAAAAGAATTAGAATAAGACAGATTTAAGTTCTGTCATTTACCTAATGACAAGTACTTGAACGCATCCTTCAACTGCTCTGATGCCCAGTTTCCTCGTCTATAAAATGGGGTTAATAATATGCTCCAAATGTTGTTGTGAGGATTAAGAAAGACTTAGATACCAGGTCCTATAATGAATATTATAACTGGACTCATAGTCTCAATATAGATAGAATAAAGTAGGGAGAAATAAAAATCAATAAAAATTTCTTCATGTTTCTTTTCACATGTATCTACCATAGTCATGGACTCTCAATGAGTAGAATTAGACCAGGACTTTTGAATCTCCTATATGTTAAGTGAGACTCTGTGCCTAGTATTGTGTCTGACATGTAATTAATGTGCAATAGTAGACAGTATTATTATTTAACTCATTAACAAATATTTAACTTATTAAGTATTTAACATGTGTCTATGTGGATATGAGTGGAGAGAGAGGGAGGAAGAGACTTAATCTTCAAATCCTTCACACTAAAAAACTGATGCAAACCCTGAGTCAAGAAGATGCAAAATGATGGTCATTCTGGAAATGAGTTTGGACATTTCTAAAAATTTCAGTATATATGTACAAGTCATCCCACTCCTACATATTTACCCTGGAGTAATAAAAACTTATATTCACACCAAAGCCTGTACACGAAGGTTTATAGCAACTCTATTCATAATCACCAAAACCTGCAAACAAATGTCCTTCAAAGGGTAACTGGATAAACAAAGTGTGGTAAATCAACACAATTCCCCTGATTACTACTGAGCAATAAAAACACTGAACTATTGATACACTCAACCACTTTGGTCACTATCAAGGGAATGTTTCAAATTTAACATACTGTATGATTTATTTGTATAAGATTCTCAAAAATACAAATCTATAGTAACAAAGCACTGATCAGTAGTTGTCAGGATTTAGGTGACAGAATTTAGGATGAAAAGAGGCTATGATTAAAAAGGAATTGCTTGAGGGCTTCAGGGAGTTTGAAGGAACTGTATCCTGATTTTGATGTTGGCTATGTATACTGTAAATGTGTTAAAATTTATAGAGCCGTACACCAAAAAAAAAAAAAATCAATTTACTAAGTTTCCATTTTAAAAATAGTACTAAAGAAAATAAATATATAAGTGGTCCTAACATTCTAATTAAAGGCAAATGTTGGGGTGCCTGGGTATCTCTGTCGGTTAATCTTCTGACTCTTGATTTCAGCTCAGCTCATGATCTCAGGATCTCTCAGATTCTTTCCCTTTCTCTCCCCCTGCCCCTTCCCACCTCTAGTAAATAAATAAATAAATAATAAAAGGCAAAAGTTTTGAGACTGAATAAAAAAGCAAAATGCAACTATATACTATCTACAACAAAAACACCCCAGATATAAAAGTAAAAGGATGGGAAAAGATATACCATGCAAATGTTCATCAGGTATAAGCTGGTGTGGTTATATTAATATCAGACAAAGTAGGTTTATAGATAAAGATGAATTTTTATAATGACAAAGAGATCAATTTATTAAGAAGATATAAAAATTCTGAATGTGAATGCAACTAATAAGACAGTTTCAAAGCACATTAGGCAAGAACTGAGAGAACTGAAAGGAGAAATGGAAATATTAGATATAATTTGAAACTTCAACACTTACGCTTCCAGGAACGTGATGACAAAGAATTTGGCAGGAATAAAAGACTTGAATGATATTATCCAAACATCTTGACATAATTGATGCTTATATCACACTCCCCCCAAGCATAGCAGAATGTATTCTTTTTAAGAACATAGAAAACATTCTCCAGGATGTAATATATGTCATAAAACAAATCTCAATAACATTGAAAGGATTAAAATTATACAAAGCATATTCTTTGAGTACCAGGTAATTACATTAGAATTCAGGATGATCTTATAATTTGGGGTGTAGGGGAAGCGTGGTTATTGGCATTTTTCTCTTTATGGTGAAAAAAGAAATCCTGCCAAGTCAAAGATTGAAATAAATGCAACTATTGCTCGATTGCCTATTATTAGTTATACAAGTGCTAAATCTTATGAGCAAGGTTGTGGTCTATAGTTGTGTAATTGTGGGCATTGAAGTTAGATGGAACCAAAACTTGTATCTTTGTGAAGATTTGATCACCATGGATCTGATCATACAAATTGACAAATTTCCTTCCTAATCCCAAGCATCTTTATTCAGTGTTAAGTGTCCATAAATAGGCCATAATATCACAAAAAGACCAAAAAAAGTGTTTTGAGTCTCATGAAGCGTTAATAAAATAGTTTATTCTTTTGAATTCTGGGTATAATTTGTTCTCTCCTCAGGACATACCCATGTAATTTTTATCTATTCAAAACAGTTACTATACATCATATATTTTCTAATACTATTTTACTACTTGATTTTAACCAAAACGAGAGCAATTGCTGGGGAATTGCCATGTTTCCAGAAATGGCAAATGAAAGAAGGGAATCCAAGTAAATTAACTTATTCTTATTCCTTTGAGCTATACTCAAACTTATCAGTCTATCCCCCAGAGTCATGATAGACTAGTCCATCTAACATCAATCTATTAAATAATTCCTCCACTAAAATAGGTTTCCAGGCATAACCCAGTATGATGTCTCCAGTGAGGAAAGGAAAAGCTGATTCAGAAGTTGTCGGTACCATAAACACAATCAGGCAACACTCGCAGTCTCTTTGCCTTCACAGTCATGGTGACTAATGAAGGAGGGAACTAAAAATAACTACCTGACAGATGGTAAGAGGCATAGCAACAGCACCTGATTTCCTGTGATGCATTTTGTAGATCCTAAACTGCATAAGGCATAATTTAGAGAACTGACCCAACTTAAAAAATGAGGCAGTGTTTGCAAAACTCTAGATATTAAAAAGTAACATAATAAGCATGGATGACTTGCCCCTGGCTACTGGCTAAGAATTTGAATTCCAGGAGCTTAGGAAATCCAGCCAAAGGATGTAGTCTTTCTGCAGTGTCTGTGACAGGATCATACAGCTGCTCCAAACAGCACACACCACATGACCAAAGTGTAGAATCTCCTCTTGGCACCACACCATCGTGTGAAATGTTACAACTTTGACATCGCAGCCAAAAAAAATATGAAATTAAATGAGATGTATAAAAACAAGCTTGTGCGAGCATGAGAACAGCTTTAAAAAAAATTAAATTCTTACTCCATAACCTACTTGGGCCAAAAACATAGTCTAACCATTCGGTTACATTGTGACCATAAGTTCAGTGACAGCCCTGCTCACTAAATTACCCAGTTGTTGCCTCCTCTCTCCTACATTTTCCTGCTTTTATTTGGCCAGAAATAGAGACACTATCCTGGCAGGATGTTCTTGTACTTTGGCGGGGAGGGGGGGAGAAAGATCTTAAGGCATTTTTCTCCTTATGATTAAAAAGTGTCTTGCTAATGCAAAGATTGAAATAAATGCAAGTATTGCCTGAACACCCATTACTAGTTATATCAGTGCTAGATTTTAGGAGGGTTGTTGCACATAGTTGTGCAGTTGTGGATGTGGGTACTCAGCCAAAGTACAAGTGAGGGTTGAAATTTTTCCCCAAGAGCCCCTTCTCTGATTTGCCTGTCCATGGGTGGGGCCTATTTGCAATTTGGTTTCTGGGAAGGAAGGTGTCTTTTACCAAGTCACACAAACATGGTGGTATGCAAGCAGAAACCCTAAATATGACAGAACCTAATCAAATGTAAAAACAGACTAACAAAACCTAGATAGATATCATCAGAACCAGGGAAGTAAGACAGGGAACTGTGCAAGTGAAAGGTAAAGTTTTTACAAAAGATCCAGAAGGCTGGACTGTGAAGAAAGGGTGGGATTGGGTATCTGGAGAGGAGACTGTAGGCATCATGGGCATTGGAATTAGATGGGACCATGACCATATTCCCAAGAACTACTTCACTCATTCAAAATTGGGGGAAATTAGAGCCATGCTCAATAACCAAGAAGATAGAATGTGTTCCTATTCATGTGCTTTTATCACTAGAGGAAACACTTTAACATTTTTAAGAAAGATATCCCAAAAGAGAGGAGGAAAAATTTTTGTGTAACAGAAAATATATTTTTGCTCTGAATTTTGCCTCACAATAGTATAACAATTCAGGGTTTTATAAAAATTTAAAAAATTGTCAAAGAAAAAAATGGGTTGATTGGCTGTTGTTTTTTTTTTCTTTAAGTAGACATTCCATTGAATAGTCACATGAAGGTATTCTAGAAAAATAGATTAAGTAAAGCAATCACAGAGGATTGAGGAAAAAGATAAAAGACAGGCCATGAAGATGTGCAATGTACCAATGTGAATGACTTTTAATATGAGAAAATCATAGGGAAAATGCATTCTGTTTTTCTTTACATAGATGCAGTAGTTCAGAATAACTTTTAAGTAACAAAACTCAAAACAATGCCACAGAATTTCTACCTTTCTACGTAGTTGAAAACTCAAAGCCATGATTATCACACCATTTAAGTTCACTCATAAAATAGGCCCCTTATTCATGTTCTTCCACAATTTTCATCCTTTTAATGACCATTATCCCCCTCCCTTTCTTTTCAGTGTCTTCTTCTACTGCTTGCCCTTCACTAGATTTTCTCAATCCCTAATGTCCAATGTCCTAACTCACTTCCTAACAACCAACCTGTTAAAATCCAACCCTAGTTCAATGTTTTTATTACACTCAATAGGGATAGAAATGAGGTGTAGAAATGAGGTCAACTATTTCTGTGCTCACTGGAGCCCTTTTTATTTTTATTTTTTAATCTACATATCAAAAGTCATAAAGTGTAGCCAGATTGGAACAGGGACAAAGAAAGCACCAGGATGGGAAGGACAACATAAATGAAGTCTTTTGAGGAAAGAAAGGTTCCTCTAAGGCCATGTATATGTTGTTTTCTCTGCTTAGAACACCAATCCCCCATCACACCTCCCATGTAGCCATGTTTCCTACCATTCACTCTCTAACTTGTCCTCCCCTCTGCAAAGCCTGACCTAACTTCTCAGTTTTGGGACTTTCACAGCAGTCCACTTAACCATGGCTAAAGCACTCAGCATGATTCTTTGGGGGAGGAGGCTCATGCCCATCCTCATATCTACAATGAAAACAGGGTAGAAATGGAAGGAAAGAGGGAAGGGAGGGAGGGAGGGAAGAAGGAAAAAAGAAAAATTTTAATTTTAGAGAAGAAAAGCCATTAAAAATATAATAGCTTTATTAAGTCATTTGAAGGACTATTATATAAGAAAAAAAAGCCTTATTCTACATGATTTAGAGAAAAGAAGAATGACCAATGGCAAGAAGATTCAGAGAGGCAGTTTTTGACTCACACTATAAGAAAGAACTTTATAAAATTATAGTTATCTGAAAGAAGATAAAGTACTCTGTTTTTTGTCTCTGAGAATATCCATATAAAGCCTGGAAAATTACTTTCAAGAGACATTGGTGTGAGATTTCTACAGTAGATAATAGTTGGACCAGGTTGACATTGAAAATACTTTCAAGTCTAGGTTATATTCTGTTGCTGAATTTCAACATTCAGGAGAGGCCATATATTGATTAAGGCGCTCTCTCTCTCTCTCTCTCCCTCCCTCCCACCCTCCCTCTCCCGCCTCAGCCATTTAGCCCTGCACAGAGGGTAGTATTTTCAACAAATATTTATTTTACAAATCTGCATTGGTCTTCTGAAAGAACAAAAAACATTTCATGAAATCCTTATGGCAAGTTATCACATTACACAGATTGACATCTGAAAACAGTTTTAAAAAGTACAAGGCAATGAGACATACCACAAGCAAATATTTTTATGCCTACTGTACATGAGAGAAAAAGAAATTCAAAATATATGAACCATATTTCTCAGAAAACTGCGATATAAAAGCAAAAGCTATGAGTAGACTACATATAAATAATTATGGTAATTTCTAAATATAGTCATTAAACATTTATATCATGTTTTTAGCTTGTTATATGTTTATATATCTAGATTGTTTTGTGTTGATCAAAAGTTGTGCGACTTTTTTTGCCAATATTTGGAATTTGGCAAAACTTAAAGTGAATTTTTCCACTATTTATTAAGCCCATATGAATTTCAAGGATTATTTATGAGAATGGTTTGATTCATTTGGAAGGTTCCTACTGATGGATCTGTTTATAAAAGCATGTTAATGCCTAGAAAATGTACTCAATTAAATTTTTCAGATGAATTTTTTCCATCAAAAGGAACACTAATTCTGGACCTATCCCAAGGACTGGGATTCTAATCCCTCATTTGGCCTCATTTCCTTAGTAGATCGGCCATTTCCTGAGCACCCACTCCATGCCAGGGATTTTACATGTGTACCAAGGGAGTCCTGGCTGAGTTCGTTCCCTATGAATTTTTTTTCAATTGAGAAAAGATTAATTAGGAACTGGACTGGACTTGATGTAGCCCCATATGAACTAGACGGCTGATGTCCCACAGATGGTCTTACTTAAGACTAAATAACATAGATTTTAGGAAAACAAACTGGTGTTTGACTACTGTGGGAACCAGGCACTGTGTTGCTGATGCCACAGGACCAAACTGAGAGTCTTGTCAAAAGAAAATGATGATGAAAATCTAGTATTTTCTATAGACCTTGAAACTATGCTTTTCATCCTAAAAGTGCCAGAGTTCAAAATCACGGGCACATTTTATTAAAAATAGCTTAAAGACATGAGGCTATGCATAACTGCTAATTGCCACAAGTTTCTAAACACAAAGGAGACTTAGATCTACCCCTTAACTGTGGTGTAAGGAAAAGGTCATACATAATTTTATGGATAAATGCGAACAAACGTCGAGTAGCTTTAAAAAAGACATTTCTTTTTCATGAAAACTTTGTATTAAATTGATGATTCGATTTTCATTGGAAGCCATCTTAATTTTTTTGGAAGCTAATTCAATCAAATGTTGTGGTACAGAATATTTTTGACCATTTCTCTCCACCCCTCCCAACCCCCCCCCAATAAACTGTAAACATGTTAGTGGTATTTTATTCACTCATGGAACACGTGGTAGCCCCTGAGCTCTGACTATTACCCTATGCTTCGTATCAGCTGCAAACTGTGAGAGAACACCTGTCAGAGCTTTAAATAATATGGTTTGTGAAAGGAGTCACTGTTCAGAACAGTCACCATTTAATATGCAGAAAGCTTGGTAGACTGAGATGAGGACTGAAGATTTTAAAAATCAAGAGATGGTATCTCTGATTTTGCATCTTTCAGTTCCAAGGATTTTTTTTTAACCTCTAAGTTACTAGCCCCCATATCTCTTTCTTTCTTCCTTTTTCTGTCATGTTTTTCTCTTTTCAATCCCAGGTGTTACAAGGTTCTCCTGGAAACATAACATTTATAATATGAATAATATTTTAGAACAAGATCAAATTCAGTAACCATGGATCAGATCCATTCTTTCACTGCTCATATAACATAAAAGCACCTATCATGTGTCAGAACAAAACAAGAAGATAAATAAAACACTTTTCCTACCTTCAAGTTATATACAACATAATGGGCAAAGGTCTTGAAAGTTTACATAACTATTTTTTAGCCCACAAATTACTTCAACAGCTTGACCACTCTGCTGCATTTATATCTACCCCAGTTTGCTCAGGAGCTGGGTGGGTGGCAGGGAATGAAATCAAGGGAACAGTATACAAGCCATTGCCACTATCATCTTCCTTTGACTATCCCTGGCATCCTAGGAATAAGAAAGATGCCTGTGCCAAGACTTGAGGGTTAACTTGATTGACTTCTTTCCCTTGTAAACTTCTCATCTTTGTCCATGATACTCTGACTTTGCCCACTTTGCTCCTCTTTGCCTTATTTCCACCAGATGGTAAGCTTCTTGAGGGCATAATGATGGATTTTTTTTTTCCTCTGAGTCTCCACCAAATTGCCCACTACCATGCTTGGTACATAAGTGCTTAGTAAATGCTTCTCGAATTATAAAGTTTGCACTGATGAAAAGGAAACTGTAAAATATTACCAAAGGAGCAAAACAAAACTTTCAGGATACTTGATTTTAACATATCTCCATCAGAAAGCAAGGTATCTGTACTTAATTTCCTATAATGTCATATGCACAGTAAGCCTACTCAGTTAAATTTTCCACTGATCAGACAATGTTTGTTTAAGGGCACTGAAATACATGAGGAAGAGAAAAAGAAGCACTTTGAACAGCTTAATTAAAAATTACCCTTTGACATATCAGATAAAGGGCTAGTATCCAAAATCTATAAAGAACTTATCAAATTCAACACCCAAAGAACAAAGAATCCAATCAAGAAATGGGCAGAAGACATGAACAGTCATTTTTCCAAAGAAGACATCCAAATGGCCAACAGACACATGAAAAAGTGCTCAACATCACTCGGCATCAGGGAAATACAAATCAAAACCTCAATGAGATATCACCTCACACCAGTCAGAATGGCTAAAATTAACAAGTCAGGAGACGACAGATGTTGGTGGAGATGCGGAGAAAGGGGAACCCTCCTACACTGTTGGTGGGAATGCAAGCTGGTGCAGCCACTCTGGAAAACAGTATGGAGGTTCCTCAAAAAGTTGAAAATAGAGCTACCGTATGACCCAGGAATTGCACTACTGGGTATTTACCCCAAAGATACAAATGTAGGGATCTGAAGGTGTACATGCACCCCGATGTTTATAGCAGCAATGTCCACAATAGCCAAACTATGGAAAGAGCCAATAATATTTTAGAACAAGATCAAATTCAGTAACATGTTAGTGGTATCGACAGATGAATGGATAAAGAAAATGTGGTTTTATATATATATATATATATATATATATATATATATATATATAATGGAATATTATGCAGCCATCAAAAGGAATGAACTCTTGCCATTTGCAACAACATGGATGGCACTGGAGGGTACTATGCTGAGCGAAATAAATCAATCAGAAAAAGACATGTATCATATGATCTCACTGATATGAGGAATTCTTAATCTCAGGAAACAAACTGAGGGTTGCTGGAGTGGTGGGGGGTGGGGGGATGGGGTGGCTGGGTGATAGACTTTGGGGAGGGTATGTGCTATGGTGAACGCTGTGAATTGTGCAAGACTGTTGAATCACAGACCTGTACCTCTGAAACAAATAATACATTATATGTTAAAAAAAAAAAAAAAGAATATAGCAGGAAGGGAAAAATGAAGGGGGGGAATAGGAGGGGGAGACGAACCATGAGAGACTATGGACTCTGAGAAACAAACTGAGAGTTCTAGAGGAGAGGGGGGTGGGGGGATGGGCTAGCCTGGTGATGGGTATTAAAGAGGGCACGTACTGAATGGAGCACTGGGTGTTATACGCAAACAATGAATCATGGAACACTACATCAAAAACTAGTGTAATGTATGGTGATTAACATAACATAATAAAATTTAAAAAAAAAGAAGTTTGAGGGAAAAAAAATAAAGAAAAAAATTACCCTTCAGAGCACCTGGGTAGCTCAGTCAGTTAAGCATCTGTTTTTGGCTCAAGTCATGATCTCAGGGTCCTGGAATCGAGCCCCATGTCAGTCTCCCTGCTCAGCAGGGAGTCTGCTTCTCCCTCTCCCTCTGCCCCTCACCACCCCCATTCATTCTCTCTCTCTCTCTCTGTGAAAGAAATAAATAAAACCTAAAAAATTACCCTTCAAAAGTTCTCAAAGATAAAATCCATTTTTATCTCAGCATATGTGGCAGGCACTGAAGGTTGTCAAGCACAAGCCATTTCCCTCCTCTTGTTCTACTAGTCATCTCCATCCCTTCAGGATAACCTGAAAATGCCAGCTATTCAAGTTACCAGATTCACTCGCTAGTAGAGGAGACATAAAGGGGATTCCACAGGGAGTTTCTAGGTGACCATTTTTACTCCCTGATTAAAAGAGCAAGACCCAAGAGGACATTTCTCTCACCCAGCATCTTCTTCCTTTTTGTCTTTCAGTAGGTCCTGTCCTCAAGCAGTGACAGTCACCTTGCAACCATGAGAAAACATGCCTTAGGTGAAAGGTGACACATGGAGCCTGGCAAAGAGTGAGGACAGAAGCAGCCTGGGCCGCCCATTGCTAGACTTCTGAAGTGAGACAATGTAAAACCCCATTGTTTAAGTGACATTTATCTGAATGTTCTGAACTGTGTGTGAGATGCTCTGCTAGCCACTTTACATGTATCACTTTTTTCCATACTTAAAACAACACTGTGAGGAGATGTCTGCATCCTGTTTCAATGAATAAGGAAATCGGGGCTTGGGAGGCACATTTCCATCCCTATGCCATAATAAATGGCAGGTTTGAGGTTCAAAACCATACCTGTCTCAAACAGGACAGTTTATACTTTATACTTTAACACTTATTAATTGGCTCACTTCTCACTTCTCAATGTGAAAAGGAAATCATGCACAAGCAACTAGTTCAATGTGATGCAGCTTTACTTTAAGAAGATGGCATAAGACAGCACTATTGGGGAAAGGTCTTGGGGGATACCTGACAAATCAGGACTTGTCATGGTGAAGAGTTTGTCAATTTCACACCCTATAAGCTGGGTAGGTAACACAATTCCCCAGGAGACTCAGTCCCATCTGAACTCTGGGACTACGAATTTCTAGCATTCAATAAGAGCAGTTGCATGGGAGGCACTCAGTAATATCCATGTATGGATGAATAAGGGGATGAATGCCAACTATTGGGATAAGTGAGGAAGTACACACATGAGGATCAGGGCAAATTAATTCTCAGAGTATCCACAGAAGGCTCAAGTAGCAGGAAGTATGTTAAGTGTTCTTGAAGGAAGGAAGAAAGGGAGAAGGGGAGTAAGAGAAGGAACCTAAGAGAAGCCCCTGCCATAATTTAACTGCAGCCACATCTAAGTATTGTAGCACTGGTCCAGGTCCCTCAGATCACACTCATTGGTTTTTAGGGCTCCAGCTATTACACAGACGAGAGCATGTCTTGTCCTGCAGAGTCTACCAATGGCTTTCCTGCTCCTGGCTTCTGAGCTCTCTGATCTCCTATGTTTGGAGACATGACCCTTGCATCTGGTCCTTCTTGAGGCCATTTGGTTCCATGTGAGATTCCAAAGATACTGTTATGTGGTCATTGACCTGCCTGCTTAGGCTTACATTGGTTTTCTGATTTGGGGATCTCTATCCTGACTTCAGTGTCCAATACTCCTGGTTCTTTTTACTTTTCTCTTTAGATTATTCTCTCCTAAGAGTTGCTTTTGGACCTATGTCCCAACATGTTCCTATGTATTCCATCCCATTCCCATTTGCAATGGTCTGCATGGTGTGTCCTCCCAAAATGCACATGTTGAAATCCTAACACCCAATGTGATGACATTAGAAGGCCAGGCCTTTGGGAAATGATTATGTCATGAGGGTGGAGCCCTTATGAATGGGGTTGCTACTCTTATAAAAGAGATCCCACAGAGTTCTCTAGCCCCTCCCACCATGTAAGGACACAAGGAAAAGTCTGCAACCTAGAAAAGGGCCCTCATCCAACCAAGCTAGCATCTAGTGATCTTGGACTTCCAGCTTCTAGAACTGTGAGTAGTATGCTATTTATGAGCCACCCAGTCTGTGGTATTTTGTTATAGCAGCCTGAACAAACTAAGACACCATTCACTGTCATTCAAGGTATTGCCCGAACCTTAGTTAAGACACACCAATATAGTGGTTCTCAGAGTGGGTCCCTGGACCAGTAGAATAAGCATCACCTGGAAAGTGGTTAGAAATGCATGTGCTTGGGCCCAATCCCAGACCTACTGAATCACAAGTCTGGAAATGTAGCCCAACAAACTGTGTTTTAACAGGTCCTTCAGTGGAGTCCCATGAGTGCTAAAGTTTGAGAACTCATATGCAAATGATACTAATGGATATTTATTTGAAAGGAACACATTTGTCTTTATGCTTTAGGTTCAGAAACTATGAGAAGCACTTCTATTCAATCACTGCAAAGGGGAGATAATAGACTGAGTTATTGGGCTTAGTTAGGACTTGAAAGCAAAGCCTGAGACAAAAATTAAAATGCAGGTTGTTTGGGAAGCAGGAGTTGGGAAGCATAGAGGTCACTGTCAACAGCCGCAAAATTCAGCTTTGCTAGGCCCTCTTAGATGAGTACAGGTGGGTTTGAAACTCACCTCACATCTGCAGTTGCGGAAGAACCACCCCAGCTAACCCACAGACTTCAGTCTTAGTTGGAACCACTCGGCCTGACCTGGGAGTGTGATAACAAATGCTTGCCACTGAGTTTTGGGGCAGTTTGTTTCGCAGGAACGACTGACTGATAAAGGTGGTAATTTTTGGTCTACGTTACAGTAGCCAATCTTAGACCTATACTGTTGTCTCTGGCAATTATCCTATAACTGACAAGAGAGAAAATTTTAAGCTTTCTGAAGAGGCCTCATGCTATAGAATCTAGCAGACCTAGATGGTAATAATTTAATAATAATAATAATAACAGGGCCCAGCTCTGCCACATAACATTTGTGCAATCATGGACATGCTATTCAACCTCTCTGAGACTTTGTTTCCTCATCTGAAATATGACAATTATTTTACTACATCATGATGCTGTCTCAGAAGTTAATAAGATCATGCAGACAGAACACTGCTAGGTAATACAATTTTAAAAATTAATATTTATTGAGGGTTTCCTATGTGCCAGCCACTGTGTTCTAAGCAATCGGCTGGAAATGTTCTGTTTTAATTCTCATATTACTTATACAGAAACTAAGGCTTAGTTGGGTTTACATAACTCACCCACGGATACCCGGTTAGGAAATGTCAGAGTTGGGGCTCAACCCCTGGAAGTCCTTCTTATTCCAGACCCTGTGATCTTAATTTCTACAGTTAGCATCTTCGTCCTCTTTCTTTTCTTACATTTCTTATATTCCTTGCAGTCTAATACATATTTATTGTCGGAAGAAAATCATTCTTCTTTATCTGGTAAGCTAAATGTTTACTCTGAAAGCAAACAGTCAATTACCATTTTTAAAAGCAGACTTAGTTGGGCGCCTGGGTGGCTCAGTTGGTTAAACGACTGCCTTCGGCTCAGGTCATGATCTCGGAGTCCCAGGACTGAGTCCCGCATCGGGCTCCCTGCTTGGCAGGGAGTCTGCTTCTCCCTCTGACCCTACCCCCTCTTGTGCTCTCTCTCCCTCTCAAATAAATAAATTAAAAAAAAAAATCTTAAAAAAAAAAAAAAAAAGCAGACTTAGTAGCACCCAAACCAGGACACCCTCAAACCGGTGGTGTCCTGGTAAATATTTATCAACTAGCTCACCTCCTCATCCCCAACCTTTTGTAACAGTTGCAGATTTCCATGGTGTAAATATCACCAGGCCTGATTTCAAACTACCAACGTCTGGGTCCGTGATCATAGCTCGGGAAGAAATGCGCTTGAAGGGGCTGTCGGGAGCTGCTACAGCACACCACTGCCCTCAAACCCACCACATAAAGGGACTACTCATATCCAGGAAGAGTCAAACTAAGTGTAAGCAACTCAACTTCCCTCCAGATGCCAGAGGTAGTAATCAGCCTGAGGGGTTATAAATTTGCAAATACAAATAGCCTCAGAGCCTAAGCAATTACTATTACTGTAATGCAGGCAGAAGTGTTAAGAGAATAGAAATGGTGGAGCCCAGTGATGAGCCAAAGACACAGCATAAGCTATTGCAAAAAGGGATTCAAAGTCAAATTTTTAAAAACATGGTCCTGCTCTATACACACATACATATGCACACACACACACACATATACACAAATCTATAAACTGGAAAAAAGTGTGAGCCACTGGTCTTCAAGTTCTGCTTCTCTGTGACTCAAAATTTGAGTAATTAGACTGTGAGGATTGTGTGCAAAATAATTATTCGGGAATCTTCAAAATAAATTCTGCTCATGTAACCCTCATCATGGTCCTATGAAACAATATTATCTTCACGGTAACAAAACAAACTCTTAAGTGACAAAATTCTATTGATGTCTTCATTCCCTGTTATCCTTAATTAACCCAATATAGCAAGCCAGATGTCTGCTTTGAATTTTAAGCTGCATTTTTTTGTAGATTCTATATTCCTTGTAAATACAAAGGTGCCCTGGTTGAAAATGTTAATCTCCAAAGCAGTATTAGTTACTAAGCTACCAACTCTATTTCCATGGTTTAAAAAACTACCTCAGACAGAGATTTGGAATGAAGATCTCCAAAATCTGAGATCAATCAAGAAATCACTCCCTAAAAATCTTGTTAGCTCCATTAAGTGTTTCCATCTAAAAAATGAGTTTTACTTTAGAACAATTCCAAATCCTCTGAATTAATTTTCCATTTTCCCTTTCACTGTTCCAGCACTTCTTTTCATATATGCCTCTGTTTTTTCCAGCCTGGCAGATATTTAAAAATTTTAATGAGTAAAGTCAAGTTCTTAAATTAATTCAGAAGAATAGGATTAAACCAATCTATTCAGGCCAGTGAATTATCACTTTAAATTAAATCACCAAGCAACCAGAGTCCATATTCCTATAAAAATCAGCAAAATACACCAGAGACTGTCTAAACATTTCATAATTTTTCTGGAATTTGCTGTTGTCGGTATTCACAATCTATATAAATGCATGGGGTTTTGCCAAGGAATATAATCTTAAATGGTCAGCTGTCCAAATCTTATCAAAGTCCATCTGAAGGAAAGTGATATTTATGGCATATGGTCTGAAGCATATGTAGGCACCCATTCCTGTAAATCAAGGACTTCCGCATTGTGTTCTAGAATTCTACAGTTGGGTTTTAAGAACAAGGGCAGGCTGAGGTGGCAGATTTCAGAGTGTCTTAGTCCCACATAAATCAAGGAAGTTTGGTTTTATGTATTGGGATTCTGCCAAAGGTTTCATTTGAAAAGAAAGGATTCTGATAAATATATAAAAACCAGTGCTATAATAAGGCTAGATTTTATACTTAAATCAACAGAAATCTTTGTTATTACACTATGCCATATTGATTCCAGGATAGTAATGACCTTGATCGTTGTTATTAAGCAGCACACCAAGAAACTGTACCATGAAACCTTCAATGCAATTGCAGAGTAGTCACTGAGGTCTCTTTCCACTGCATGTCTCAGTGCCCCCCATATGTAGCAACACTTGGAAAATTATTTCAGAGTTAAGGAATAAGCAGAGCTTTACTTTATGATATTGGAGAAAGTATATCTAATCACATACACCTTTTAACTTCTGCCTCCTAGAAACTTGGAACCAAATGCATGTCTCAGACATAACCAGTTTATGTAAATAACTTTATGACTTAAGGTTCTGGTTTCTAGTTTTAATTTCAATTAAAATGAAATAATTTTAATTATTTTTTCTTCAGATGTTTATTTCTACTTTACCATACATTTTAAAACTATTTTATCATATGTTATATTATTTAAGATATAAGTTTGATGATATGTAACAGAGAGCTGAAATAGCTTGTCAGAAATGTATTTCTATCTCATATGAAAGGGTTTTGCTCCATGAGATCATCCAGGGACTTGGGCTCCCCCTATCTTGCTGCTTCCTCCAACCTCAAGTGTGGTGCTCAGCTGCATGATCTGTGATGGGAGTCATCCATGTCCACAGTCCCACACATAACACATTGGCCATATCTAGTCATGCATACAATCTTTATGATTGTATCTTCACCCGGGGGTTCTACTGCTATAAAAAAAGAAACAAAGAATAGATATTGAAAGAAGAGAAGAAACATTCATTTTCTTAGTATTCTAGCCTATATCATTGGTTCTCAAACATTAGCAGGCACCAGATTGCCCAGAAGCACGCTTATTTAAAATACAAATTTCTGGGCAACAAACACTGGTTTTCTAACTAGAGTTTCAAGGAGAGAGGACTGATAATCTGTATCTTTAATCATTTTGGAGGATTTTGATCATCAGGTATATTTGAGAAACCACAGAATAAATTATTTTTTTTATTTTCAATAAGATACCTATGCTGAACTAGGTAATTCAGGTATCATTATCCCTTTAAATCATGTTGGAAGATAAAAAGTAACATGGTAAATAATATCACCCCCAGGCTTATCTTCAACATCCAACACATATCCTTCTAAGGACCTCTTCTCCTTTCCTGTCAATCTTTCTTTTTAATGCATGCCTGCCGTTTCCTCCTAAATTAGGGGTTTTCATCACAGCCCTACCTGAGTCTACCTCTTCATTCCTAAATGCAGCCTTACTGGAACTGCAGCATTATCTTTGGCGATACCTGATGCCATGAGGAAAGAGTCATCTTGACAAAGAGCTACACCGCAATATGACAATTGCTATTTTGGAGACAGGTGCAAATTGCTCAAGATGATGAATAAAGTGCTGGCATCATGGACATCTCAAAATGAGCCTCAGTTTGAACAGAAAAAAAACAAAGGAGCCCAGGCTGTAAGGACAGCAGAGTCACAGAAGGCCAAAAGTATGTAAAGGCTTTTTACGGCTCACAAGGCAGCATCAAAACACTCCTCAGAAACCTATGGGGAAATAATGTACACCCCCCTCCTAATTCTTCCTAAAACCATTGCTGCGCTATTGTCAAGGTGGCATATAGACTGACATCTCTCCAGAACTCCTCTTCATCAACTCCCCATGATGCTTGCTGGTCATCACCAGAATGAATCTTCTCTGCTTGAATTCTTAGGCTAGATCGTTCAGAGAAACAAAGGTAAATGTGTCATAGACAGGGTTCTCACTGGGCTCACCAGTCCTGTGTGTTATATACCAGCAGACATCATGGCCAGAATAAACAATGCTCCCTCCCAAGGCTCCGTTAGACAATTTCTGATTTGCTCCAGTAAGTTTGTACTTAATCACATTAGTTGTGTGTTTAAACTCCACAGCATTCGAAAGTATGTGTATTTTCAGTTGAAACTTATTTATTTCTAACTTTACAAAGAAGTGATGAGAAATCTGAATAATATTACAGAAATAGGTTTAATGCCACATTTTCAGCTCACACATAGTCCAAAAAGTAAGATCTACTTCTCCTTCTGTCTTCAGACTACAAAACAGACACTTTCAAAACCGTATGTACAAGGAGGTTAACAGCACAGGTTGATATACATAGCTAGTGTGGGGTTAAAGCTATGTCACTAAACAGGTGATCTAAAGGAAAAACAAAAACAAAAACAAGATTCCCACTATATATCTCCTAGTGGACCTCAGCATAAAAAGGAGTCTTAAGAGGGCAAAATCTGAAAAACAGAACCTTTAAAATCAACACAAATAGAAACAGTAAAGAGGATTTGCGAGTTGGCGCTCAGGGATGTACATTCAAAATAAACAAGCCCAGACTGTCCCTAGTATTAAAAAATAATGACATTTGATTTGAGTCCTTGCTTTATGTGCAACTGTAACACTTAAGAAGGTGATGTTTTATTCATAAGTGAAATTAGTTTGTGATACACAACTTAAAAACACAGAGTTCTTTCTAGGAATTAAAGCTTAATCTCATTTTCTATTGTGAATTTGGCATACCATATAGTCACTAGAGCTAAAATAATTCAAGAATATTTAACCATCACATTTCTGCAATGAAATACAATGAGTATTAACTATTAGAAATTAGGAAATAAAGAAATAAAAGCAACATTATTAGCATGATAGAATTATTTATCAAAAAAATTCCAGACAATCAACATAAAAATTACTAGACTTAGTAAGTTCACTAAGTGGCTGGACACCAGAAAATAAACAAAAATAAATAATTTTCCCATATGTAAGCAATTACTATTTAGGAAAAAGCGTCTGACTTCAGCTCTGGTGGTAATCTCAGGGTCCTGGGATCAAGCCCTGAGTGGAGCCCCACCTGGAGCCCTGTGTCGGAGCTCTGCACTCAGCAGGGAGTCTGCTTGTCCCTCTCCCTCTGCCCCTCTTTCCCCCACCCCCGTCACCCATCATGCTCTCTCTCTTTTTCTCTCTCTCTCTCAAGTAAATAAAAATCTTTTTTACAAAAAGGCACATATTCTTAGGAATCAATAAGACTCTTCAATAAATGGTGCTAGAATATAGAAATATATATAATATATATATAATATAGAAAAAAAATATAGTCTTCACATTACTTACCAAAAAACTCTAATGGTTTAAAAAGCTGATTTTAAAAATTAAAACCATGTTTCAAAAAAGAAAGAAAATATAGGTAAATGGTTATATGATTTGGGAAAGAGAAAAGACTTTAAATACAAAATAAAAATAAAAAGATCAGTTGATTCACTTTATAAAAATTTAAAATTTTATTCATAAAAAAACACAATAAAAACATTAAAGGGAAGACGACAACCTAAGGACAAAAGTTTCCATAAAATATATAGCTGGAAGTGGGCAAGATGATAGTCTTGATAAATATAAATTGTTTTGAAAAATAGAAACACCCTAAAAGAAAAATGGCCAACTGTAATTTTAAAAGAAATACTAATGGTCATCAGGTAAGTAAAAAAAAGAAAAAAATCTTGCCCTATCAATAATCAAAATCCTACACATTTAAACAGGGATGATGTAAATTTTTTAATTTTGCAAAGACAATTGTATGCATGGTAGGTATTTATGAAAACTGTTGAAAACTCATTTATAAAATAAAGCAAAAAATGAAAAGAGGCAAACTCCATTGTTATGGGATTGTTATGGTATATCAAGGTTCATACATACTTAAAAGGGGTTCTGAACACCAAATTTCACTTGGAGGGGATCCCCCCACACACAACCAAGCAATGCTCTGGGATACCAGGTGAATGTCCTACAATTTAACACAATTTTGATACTATTTACTTGAGGATAGCTTCAGATTCCACAGGTTAAGGGCTCAGTCCTACGAGACTGCCCCCGACTCCCAATTCAAACATCAATCACAGATCCAGGTTATCGTCTGTGCTTCTGACTGACTGGCTGTAGATCAGAGATTCCAACAACCCCCTCCTTAGGTTCAACTAATTTTCTAGAGCACCTCACAGAAGTCAGAGAAACATTTTATTTACTAGGTTACTGGTTTAGTATAAAAGGATATAATTCAGGGACAGGTTATCTGTGGAAGAGACACATAGGACAAAATATCGGGAAAGGGCAAAGAGCTTCCATGCCCTCTCCAGGTGCACCAATCTTCCCAAATTGCCATGTGTTCACCAGCCTGGGAGCTCTCTGAACCCTGTCCTTTTGGGTTTTCCTAGGGGCTTCATTGCATAGGCATGACTGATTAAATCATTGCCCTTTGGAAACTGATTCAACCTCCAGCCCCTTTCTCCTCCCCAAAGGTCGGGGGAGGGGGGGCCTGAAAGTTACAACATTCTAGTTGTATGGTTGGCCTCACAGTCAATCAGCCTCCACCATTAGGAGTGCTCCAAAAATCATCTCCTTAATGTAACAGAAGACAACTTTATGATTTTTCATCACTTAGGAAATTCCAAGAATTTTAGGAGCTCAGAAACAAGGACAAAAATCAAATATACATTTCTTATTATAAGTCACATTATTACTATACTATAGAGTAAAAATTCTGATGTAGAAGTGTATTTTTGACATGGGAAAATGGCAAAGAGCTAACTGAGGAGTGAAAAGCAGGTTACAAAAGAGCATGTCAAAAATAATTCCTTAAATAGATGGATACATGACTGAAAGGACATGAAACAAAATGTTAATTGTGGTATTCCCTAGATGGTGAAATTATCAATAATTTGTTTCCTTCATAACTGTTTTTTCAGATATTTTGCATTGAAAACATTTTTCATTTAGAATTAAGCAGAAATACTAACAAACTCAGAGACAGAAATTGTGAGGACATCTGTGATCGTTAATGTTTTAGGTATGAACTTGACTGGCTGTGAGATGCTCAGATTAAACATTATCTCTGGATATGAGGGGTTTCCAGATGAGGTTGGCATTTGAATTAGTGGGCTTTTTAAAGTAGATTGCCATCCCCAATGTAAGTGGTCATCATCCAATCCATGGAGAGCCTGCATAGAACAGAGGGTGGGGAGAAAAAGAATTCATCTTTTTTTTTTTTTTCTGCCTCACTTATTAAGCTGGGACATTTCATTCATTTTTTTCTGGCCCTTGGATTGGGATATACACCACAGGCTTTCCTGGTTTTCAGATGTTCAGACTTAGACTAAATCACACCACTAGACTACCAGCTTTCCTGTGCCTGAAGCTTGCAGACCACAGATTGTGAGACTCCTCAGCCTCCATAGTTGTGTGAGCCAATTCCTAATAATAAATCTACATCTATCTACATTTAGATATATGTAAGACTATTCATATATATCTATTCCTATCCATATATATTCGTATATATCCTGGTTCTGTTTCCAATAAGGTAAACACTTGAAAAGCATGGATTCCTGTGCTCTTGATTTAACCAAGAAAGTTAAAAATTGGTTATTAAGCTAAAGGAAGTAATCCAGCTGTTTAATCCACTCAAATAAATATCTAGATAGGTGGCTTAATTTTTCACTTGAAAATTATCTGATATTATGTAGGGACAAGCTGATCAAGGTTCAGAATGTGTCCAAGTACCATTGACCACGTACGTGACTAGATCCATATATGAAACAGAACAATCAGAACGGCTGACATTCCTCATCATCCTGCTGTGCCTCAAAAGACCACATAAATCATTTCACCAAAATCAAAGTGGTGGCCATTCTCAGCCATTCTCCGCTACTACTAGGAGGGGCCAAAAGAGGTGCTAACTCAGTTACCAACGGAACAACAAACTGAAAAGTGAAAAAATCCAATGGCTTGATCTGGGAAAGAATGAAACAGTAACACACAGCTTGGAATGAACTGGAAAGGTTACATTTCACCAGTTCTGGAGCTGTTGGAGATAGGCCTTTTGTGCTATAGCTACTCAGAGTTTCTTCTGATTTGCTGAAGTTTACATCAAAGAGGGATAAATTCTGTAACTCTTACTTCTGTATAACTCCCCTTCCCTCATCCCCAAGTGCATTGCTTTGCACTTGCCTACTGCCATGACCTTGTGATCCACCTCCTTCTCTCACGTCTCTAATCTAGGGGGTCTCCAAAGTGAGGCCCACACACTCCAGGGGCTGGGAGGTCAATCTCCTTGAGTACTGGAAGAAATATTAGATCTTCTATTTATACTTATTTTTATGCTTAAAATTTAATGAACATAAAATAGTAACACATGTCTTCATATAAAATAGGAAGCTAATATAGATCACCTGAAACTGGATTCGCCTATTGGTGGGTGTTGAGCCAAAAGACACAACCAAGCCAAAGAAGAGGAAAAGGAAGGTTTTTACTTGCAACAAATAAGGAGAACACCGGGGATAATTCCCAAAGTAGTGTCTCCCAGAACAAAGAACTGAGGAACTTTTAAGCAAAGGGTTCATACGTATTCGTGAAGGGGCTTGTACAATGGGGAATTCAGCATGGAATTGGAGCAAAAGTCATCTGAACGTGACACAGTCCAGGTCTTCCTCAATCAAAGTCACGAGGGCCGGAAGGGTCAGTATCGTCAATTTTCTGGCTCCAATTGGTCAGGTATTTGAGCGCTCAAAGGGATTTAAATCCCGCAAAGATAACTCAAGAATATGCCTCGGGCAAGTAGTGCCAGTCAGGCAGAGATCACAAGACAGCCAGGGACCTAAAATGACTTTTCTTATGTCAAGAAAACTATTTCCTGGGCGCCTGGCCAGCTCAGTCAGTTAAGTGTCTGCCTTTGACTCAGGTCATGATCCCAGGGTCCTGAGATCGAGCCCCATGCAGCCTCCATGCTCAGTGGGGAGTCGGCTTGTCCCTCTCCCTCTGCCTGCTGCTCCCCCTGCTTGTGCTCTCTCTCTCTGTCAAATAAATAAATAAAATCTTAAAAAAAAAAAAAAAAAAGGAAAACTATTTCTCATTTTTCTTTCTCTGGGGATCCCTGTTTCTGCTCACAAGACTAGTACTTTTCTCCTAGAGGAAAGCTATGAGGCTTGGTTAATGTAGAACGGGGCCTGGGGAAAAAAATAAGTCCTGAATAAAAATTAGTTATAATTCCTAACAGGTAAGTCATGCTAGCATGCGAGGCTGCAGCGTGCCTGCCGTGCCCTCTTCTATGGCAATTATCCCAGGGAAGAGGGCACTCTGCATGGGTAGGAGCTGACAGTGACGATCCTTTCGGCACATTGCCTCAAAAAGCCATTAAAGTTGGGTTTTGATGATATTCAATTTTAATCAAACTGGTCATCATTGATTAGTGATACAAAGATTTCTGCATCAAAAATAAATAAAATGCTGAGCAAAATAAGTCAATCAGAGAAAGACATGTATCATATGACCTCACTGATATGAGGAATTCTTAATCTCAGGAAACAAACTGAGGGTTGCTGGAGTGGTGGGGGGTGGGAGGGATGGGGTGGCTGGGTGATGGACATTGGGGAGGGTATGTGCTATGGTGAGTGCTGTGAATTGTGCAAGACTGTTGAATCACAGATCTGTACCTCTGAAACAAATAATACAATATATGTTAAAAAAAAAAAGAAGATAGCAGGAGGGGAAGAATGAAGGGGGGAAATCAGAGGGGGAGACGAACCATGAGAGACGATGGACTCTGAAAAACAAACTGAGGGTTCTAGAGGGGAGGGGGGTGGGAGGATGGGTTAGCCTGGTGATGGGTATTAAGGAGGGCACATACTGCATGGAGCACTGGGTGTTATACACAAACAATGAATCATGGAACACTACATCTAAAACGAATGATGTAATGCATGGTGATTAACATAACAATAAAAAATTAAAAAAAATAAAATGAAATAAAACAGTAAATTGAAAATAGCACCAATGATGTTGAACATTTTTTCATGTGTCTGTTAGCCATCTGTATGTGTTCTTTGGAGAAGTGTCTGTTCATATCTTCTGCGCATTTTTTGACTTGATTATTTGTTTTTTGGATGCTGAATTTGAGAAGTTTTTTATAGATCTTGGATACTAGCCCTTTATCTGTAGTGTCATTTGCAAATATCTTCTCCCATTCCGTGGGTTGCCTCTTTGTTTTGTTGACTCTTTCCTTTGCCGTGCAAAAGCTTTTTATCTTGATGATGTCCCAAAAGTTCATTTTTGCTTTTGTTTCCCTCGCCTTTGGAGACGTGTCTTGAAAGAAGTTGCTGTGTCCGTTGTCGAAGAGGTTACTGCCTATGTTCTCTTCTAGGATTTTGATGGGTTTCTGTCTCACATTGAGGTCTTTCATCCATTTAGAGTTTATCTTTGTTTATGGTGTGAGAGAATGGCCAATGTTCGTAGCAGCAATATCTGCAATAGCCAAACTCTGGAAGGAGCCGAGATGCCCTTCAACAGACGAATGGATAAAGAAGATGTGGTCCATATATACAGTGGAATAATACTCAGCCATCAGAAAGGATGAATACCCACCATTTGCATCGACATGGATGGAACTGGAAGGGATTATGTTAAGTGAAATAAGTCAAGCAGAGAAAGACAATTATATGGTTTCACTTATATGTGGAACATAAGGAATAGCATGGAGGACATTAGGAGAAGGAAGGGAAAAATGAAGGTGGGGAAATCAGAGGGGTAGAGGAACCATGAGAGACTATGGACTCTGGGAAACAAACTGAAGGTTTCAGAGGGAAGGGGAGTGGGGGGATGGGTTAGCCCAGTGACGGGTACTAAGGAGGGCACGTATCGCAATGAGCACTGAGTGTTATACACAAACAATGAATCATGGAACACTACATCAAAAACTAATGAAGTACTGTATGGTGACTAACATAACATAATAAAAAATAAATAAATAAAAGAAAGTAAATTAAGTGAAAATAGCACTAAAATTCAAACCCAATCACAGAGAAGAAGAAAAATGCTGCATTAATATATTTAAGCAGCCACATTCTGAGGTAAAACATGATGAACTAATCAAATCTAATGCGGTCATCTAATTTTCTCCCAATGGTAATACTGGCGAATATAAAAATTCTTACCCACACATTTAAAAGCTCAGGAATACATTTTGCACTTATTTAGGATTTTTACAAACAGTTTCAGTGGGTATGGAGTTGATTTACTAAAAATTGAAAATCCTACAACTTCCAATTTTTCTGTAACATCTGCTTGATATCAGGGCAAACATAAATTTCCTAGCCAAATCTTAATACAAAACTTTCAATAATTAGAGGACAGGATTTAAAAGTGAATAAATATTATGAAAGTTGAGTAGAGTAAAATCATGAAAATTGAATAAATATTGTAGCAACTATGGCAGCAACAGAATTAAAGTATCAAAACGAACTGAACTTAGACCAACACTTTAGATAGCTCTATTGCAAAGTATAGACTACAGGGTTGGTGGGGTGTTTTTAAGAAATATATTCAATTACATTGTTCTCAATAAAAACATACACAAATTATATGTAGTAGTAACATTTTATCACTATCTTAATTTTATACTAGGAAACAAAACTATTTCTCTGTTAATAATAAAATTTAAAAGAATTAAGAATGGAATCTTATTTCTCTTTGGTATGGTTTTATAAGATACATAATTTTAGTACTATAATACTTTAGTCATGTAATTAATGAACAACAAATACATAGTGGGTTCATGAGCAATCAAAAAAGCTGGGATAATAAACACTGCTATAGTCTTTAATTCTCGTTGCTGCTAAAGTTAATTCTCTTAACACACACTTGAATCATGCCATAGCTTCTTTAAAAATCTGTTAATGGTTCCCCATGGCCTAATGAACAAAACGCAAACTCCTTAGCAAAATATATGAGTGACTGGGTCAAACATTTTTAGCCTAATATCTATCTGGCCTTTCCCACTCCCTCAGACATGATTAATTGCCCATATTTCTAAAGCACTTGACCTGTAATTCTAGCATAGCACTCATTTTACTCTGCAGGATTATTAGAAGTTTCTATGGAATGGTGAATAAAACACTGGACAGAGTCAAGAAGCCTCTGGCTGTACACAGCTCTACTGTTGCCTAGCTATGAGCCCCTGACTTGGTACTTTATGTATCTGTGCTTAAATTCCTCATCTTTAAAATGGAGATAATGACAGACAGTTAGAAATAATATATCTACGTTTTCTAAGGAAGCTGTCTCCAGCAGTCACTCAATACGTATTAGTTGAATCAATATACCAATGAGTAAATGATTCATTTTGAGAAATGGATTTATATGTAGAATTTGACCCAAAGTGAATGACATTATAATCTTACTTATACAGATCTCTAAGGGATACGGGGATTCTGAGTAATTAATTATACAAATTTCCTATGTGTTACATAGGAAAACAACTTATTCTCAATAAATGTAAATGTGATACAACACTTGTAACTTCATTTGATCACCTTTAATTAATTCCAAGACACATTCAAATGTTGTTGCCTCTTAACATCTAAAGCATTTTTTCCTATTCTGATGATTTTATTTTAGGATTAACAGAAGTTGTCTCTATTTGGTTTACAAAAATATTCCCTCTCTTGAAAAAAAGGGGGTCTTAAGTGGCCTAGAAGTCTCAATGTCGTGTAGGATTTCCCTCTAGCACTACTCAATACATGGCAGAAATCACTCTGGGTAAAGTTTACCTTCCCCCTTCCTGAGAAATTGAGTTAACCAGGCAATTAAAATAAGTATGATTAAATTTTTAAAAAGCCCATAACCACAAAGCTTGGTGGATGGTGTAAGGTTCTGGAAATTGATCAGCCCTTTCACAGATGCATTTCACAAAAGATCCCACCTGTGGGCTGGGATAATGTGGAAAACCTGGAGACTGGCAACCAACGAGAGCAATAACTAGGAGTTGTTTCTGATATAAGTCATTGTGGCCTTTGTCTACGCACACTCAGAGCATTTTTTTTAAATTTTATTTTATTATGTTAGTCACCATACAATACATCATTAGTTTTTGATGTAGTGATCCACAATTCATTGTTTTCATATAACACCCAGTGCTCCATGCAGCACGTGCCCTCCTTAATACCCATCACCGGGCTAACTCATCCCCCCACCCGCCTCCCCTCTAGAACCCTCAGTTTGTTTCTCAGAGTCCATAGTCTCTCATGGTTCGTCTCCCCCTCCAATTTCCACCCCCTTCATTTTTAACCACACAACTCTTCCCAAATGCACACATACATGGAAATAAGAAAAAATATCCAGTGAGCATATGCGTGATTTAAAGAACAAGTAAAACTTCAAACTCTTGGCAGGACTCACGTAGATGACTAAAAACAATGATTATGACATGCCAGGAAGGCAACTATGTATGTATACTTATGTGTTAAATAAATATAGTGTGATCCATATTTTGAGTTAAATGAAATGTGAACATATGTCTGTACATATTCCAGAGGCATTTCTCTAGGTGCATGGCGTGGATGTGTTTCACAGAAAGTGTCACAGAAATTCACGAGTGGGTGGGTCAATACAAAAGCAAAAGTATTAACCCAGTCCCTATAGAATACTGAATGGTTTTAGTGCCTCTGCTTGAATCCAAGCCAGAAATATAGTTAAATCATCTGCTAAAAGCATTATTAATAAAATTATTTACTTTGAAATTCTTCCTCATTTCTAAAAATGCTATGAGACTCTGGAGAACTCACCAGTGAACTTCGCTAGCATGCTTCAGATCTGAGAGCAATCACATGTAGTTATCCATCACACAAAATAAAGACAATTCCTGAAACTCATGAATTCTGGACACAGAGAAAAAGGATGTGGAGAAACGGAAGTATACAGTGAAATTTTAATATCATTTACAGACTTGACCTTTCAGCTCTCATTTCAGCAGATGGACAGAAAAATCCTTATCATAGAAAAATACTCTATAAGAACATTTGCTATTCAGGTAAATAAGACTTTTTAAAAATCACAATACTAATCTGGGGAAAAAACATTCTGACAAGTTTCAAATGCATTGAAGCTTTTCTACTTTTGAATTTTCAAATGATTTTGAGCCTGCTGGTATTGAAAACTATCTTTGTTTCGAGAAACCAAGGTCTGTTTATAAGAAAAAATATTTAAAAGATATGCAGTGACCACCTCCTGCCTCTCCTGTCACCCACAAAACTATCTTTAAATTAATAATAATGAACTTAATAAACAGTTAATGTTTGGTATATTGGGGTACAGTGGATGAGGTGACAGTAGGGCATTATTTACCATATTCTATGTTGAAATAATTTACGAAATTAAAAATAGTGTTCTTTTCAGAGTTCATTTTTATTTCTAAAATACATCCTAGGGATATGCTCAAAAGTATACAAAATCTTATAAACAAGATTCCTTATGCTTTGAAGACATGTTCTAAAATATTTACTGATGAAATGATATGCTATCTGAAAGTTTCTTCAAAGTACTCGAGATAGTGGTTAAGGTTAGAGTGGTTTACAGAAGAAACAAGATTAGCAATGGTTAGTAGATGTTGAAGTGAGATAATAAGTACATGTGGGTATGTTATACTACTCTGTCTCAATTTAAAATGTCCTATAGTAATTTTTAAAAATATTATGCAGATATTATATGCAGCACTATTTGTTAAAGAAAAAAATGGAAACAAGCTAAATATCCAGCAATAGAACAGAGAACTGGTTATTAAATATGTATTACAACCTTATATTATCAAAATAGTACACAGCTCTTAAAAGAAATAGTATATCTATTTGAGCTGATATGACTATAAAAAAATGGAAGATGCCTAAGTGAGTATAATATGTTCTTACTTGTGGAAAAGGTAGAAATGTTGATATATATCTATATCAATAAATAGATTTACTAGTTTTCTAATGTTGCTGTAACAAATTGCCCCAAACTTAATGGCTTAAAGCAACACAAATTTATTCAGAAGGTCTGAATACATATACATATACATATACATATATACATATACATATACATATACATATAAGGTCAGAAGGTCAGGTTTTGCTAGTCTAAAATCAAGGCGTCGGATGTGGTACATTCCTTCTGTACGTGCTAAGGGGGAACTCATTTCCTTATTTTTTCCACCTTCCAGAGGCCACTTTGCATTTCTTGGCTCATGGTCCCTTCTACCATCTTTAAAGCCAGCAGCATAGCATCTTCAAATGTTTCTCGGACTCTGACCCTCTTATCTCCCCCTTATAAAATAAGGGCCCTTGTGATCATATTGGACAGACCTGGATAATCCAGAATAATATCCCCACCTCATAATCCTTAAATTAATCATATTCACAAAGTCCCTTTTCCCATGTAAGGTAACATATTCATTGGGTTTTGGAGATTAAGATGTGAATATCATTGGGAGGGGCATTATTCTGTCTATCACAGATATGTAAATATATATATCTTTCTAGAGATACATAAAAACTGGTAATATTGGATTCATCTGGGAAGGGAGACTATAGCACTGGTGGTCTGAGATAGGAAAGATTTACTACTTGTTGTGTATCATTTTGCACTTGAATTTTTCTCTTGTGTATGCATTATTTTAAAGCACTATATTTAAAGGGTCACCAAAATAGTAGATAATTTAGACAATTTTTTTTAGGAAGATATAATTTTACCTGTCAAAGAAATACAAGAGTAAAAAGTTATAGTTTTAAAAGTTGACTTTAATACAAAAAAGAGCCTTTTGAGGTTGGACATTAATTCTCTTTTATTTAAAAAAAAATTTTTTAAGTAGGCTCCATGCCCAACGTGGAGATTGAACTCACAACCTTGAGATCAAGAGTTACATGCTCCACCAACTGAGCCAGCCAGGTGCCCCAGACATTAATTTTAAATATTCCTTAAATCCTGAATTTTTGGTAGCCTTTGTCTCCACTTATATTAAGATGACTACAATCCACTTTAAGCATGAATGTACATTTAGAAAATTTAGCTATAAATTTAAAAATAGTCATCATGAGGTTAGAATTTACTTCTTCAGTACATTATTTATGAGGCTTAATTAATCCAAATGAGTATATTGTGCTTGGAAATACAAAAGATAGAAAAGTTGAGTAACAATAGGAAGGAGCTCCTTATGGTCTATCCCAGATACACCTCCACTCTCAGGTACCATGAAGTGGCAGGTGCAACAGTGTAGGAGAGCAGAAATGTGATCTCCTTTGTGGTTAAGGGAACAAAAGTGGCACCAACAGCTATTCTGTTCTGTGAAGATGGACAGCATATGTGGTGGCAGTCAGGACAATTAAGGAAAGATCTTTGAAGGCTTAAAAGTACAGAGGGAATGGTCAGAACCAAACCTAAATGGGCATGAGTAGCAGTGGATGGAAGGCAACAATTTTAACCTAAGGCATGCACAGTCTGGTTTGCTATGTTCTAAAAGAAAAACAATCATAAGTCATGGACGTTATCTCCCTTCCAGTAGTTCTTAGTGCTTTTGTTTTTTACAATCAACAAGAAACTGCAACAACCAAATCCCTTTCCATTGTTTTACTCCACTTTCCCTAGATTTTAAATGTTGCAATGAAAACATCAGTTTTAAAGGTTGCTCTGTTTCTGGTTCTGATCATTAACATTCTTCACAACATGCCTCAGGAAGCATAAAATGAGATGTTCAGATTCTAATTCTATAGATGAATTAATGAAGTAGCCAGAGAAAGGTCATAGCTTAGACACCAGATTCATGAAAAGTTGGACAATGTCATGTCTCATTGTGAGACTGATATCCCAGTTGCAATTCCTCCTGCAACTTCATTCTTAAATCTTATTAAAACATTTCCCATGACTTATAAAAGGATAAATATTCATTCACAGATTACTGCCAAATTTGTACCAATGACAATTTTTTATTCTATCTCAGAGGAAGAGATAAACAAATCATGTTTATGTTAAAAAAAAAAAAATCATGTCACTTCCCTTAAGGAGTGTCATGGTAAGATGATTCACAACATACTAAAAACTTTTTTCAATTAACAGTTCATTGCTATTTCTATTTTTGTTTCAATTATTAGCTTTTACTGCTCCCATTCCTTTTGGTTTCTTACAGCCTTTGAGATGACTTGCACTCAAAGCCTGCTGAGAGAGGCAGGCTGGGAAAACCACAGGCATTTCCCACAACCACTACACCCAGAGCGCAGCAAATTTTACAGCTGAGATCTGAGCTGTAGGGCCTAATGTGTCTGCTGGCAAACAGGATTCAGTATTCTACCCTTTCTCATCCCTTCTCTGCTGGCACCAGCCATGCTGCGGAATTCCAAAAGTGTCTCATAACACTATTCAATTTTAAATCATTCTTCATAAATCTCTTTCATAGCTTCATCTACTTTCATCGGCAATTTGTGATTGCCCTTTCAAAACCTTTGACAAATTTCTTCTTCATAGCTGTCCTCGTACGGCAATTTTCACTGACAATGAAATGAAGTCTGTTGAACCTCTCAATGCCAGCCCTTCCACCACGTTCTTGTGTCATTATAGTTATAAACTCATCCTCCCAGCACACATTCTCTGTGAGCAGGCGAAGGAAACTACGACTTCCAATGATCTTTATGACTTGTATGTAAAAGTGATATCCATTATTTGAGCTGTATTTTTATCCAAGCAAGGTTTCCATAAAAACTGCGGTTTGCTTTACATTTGGAAGAGGTAGTCAACAGTTAATCATACTAACCAGTTTCTGAATAACAGTAGATAAACCAGAGTAAGGACTTGAGAGAACTCACCTTGCAAGCATGACCTAGTAATTAGGTAGGGGCTAGTTTGCACTACTTGTCAACACGTAAGCAGCCTGATAGGTTCTTAACCATCCTAGATGATGTTCTTGTTAAAGGGATGTAGGGAAGGGAGAGATGAAGTGCGAAGAGGCTCTTCATCTAACCCCCTCCTCATCAGTCCAACCCCAACACTTGGTTCTTGTCACCATCAGTGTGAATCAGTGATAATCAGTTTTATTACCCAGTCAAGTTCTCACACTAGGAATGAAGCTAGATAACCCAGGATGATGGAATTGACTTTTATTTTTTTTAATCCATTTTGGATTAAGTCTCACTTTTCCCCTTCAGCCTACCTTGATGCCACCATTTCCTTGATTCATCAAGATTCATGATACTTTGGTTTGGGGGATGCTTGTAATGATAACAAATGTTAATATTAAACTTTTCTATGTAAGTACTTTATTCTTTTATTTTAGCCTCACAGTTGGGATTTTAATCATCACCATTTTATAGACGATGAACTGAGGCTTATAGAAGAGTAGGTGTCTAAACTATAGGCACTCAACTATTTCATAGGGAGCCACTCAAGCCCAAGTGTTTTATTTCAAAGCCCTCTGCTGCTTTTACTATGTCATAGTAGCTTTCCTTGATGGAAGAAGATGACCCACTCAAGGAGATTCTCATTGACATAGAATCAGTTTCAATTCTAAATGTGAATCTCTATTTAAAACATACCTAGTTAAAAAAATAAAATAAAATAAAATGTGCCAGTTCAATAGATCCTAAATATGGTAATAATGTTTTACTATATACTAATGTCCATAACTAATGTTGATTTTAAAACATTTGAATGACCTGCCTATGGATTAGAGAGCTGTTTTCTTGTGCCTGTAGTATCTATAGCAAAGTCTGCTAAATTTGTTCTGAAGACTCCTAATTCCTGAGAAGAATGCATACAGCAGAAAAACAGCTTAATTTTCTTTAAGAACTTAGATATCACACTTGGACTTGCTCACTGAGACATCAGGAAAACTTCACATAAAAATCAAGGGAAGAAAGTGGGGGGAGCAAGATGGCAGAGGAGTAGGAGACCTAAATTTCGTCTGATCCCAGGAATTCAGCTAGATAATTATCAACCATTCTGAACACCTACAAACTCAACAGAAGATTGAAGAAAAGAATAGCAGCAATCCTATGAACAGAAAAGCAACCACTTTCTGGAAGAATACAGATGCGAGTCTGAAGGAGGAGCAGGCATATTGTGACCATGAGACAATCATGAGTGGAAACCTGAAAGAGCCCAGGGCACAGATGCTGCTGCAGAAATGCAGTGCCAACTTTGGGTTGTCTACCTCTGCACTTCTTGCTATGGAAGAGAAACAAACTCATACTTGGTCAAACCACTATGGAAATAAGAATATGCCACCAAACTTCTCTTTTCCTCTAAGAGTCTGTGAAACCTATTCTTCTCAGGCCATATGAATCTGAGTACTGCTTTAGATATTAAAAGTGATTTACCTACTAATAACAAAATTTAAACTATCTTGAAAGAAAAAAAATCAAGGGAAGAAAATAAATTTGGAACTTAATTGTGACATTTTATAAAAACTTGGTGACTCAAAAGCAATGTAAAAAAAATTGTACTCTAGAAAACAAAGCAAGGACTTACAACACTACTATGCTGTTAAGGAAATGGGACAAACATTTACTGAACACATATTATACAGATGCTCATAAAATTAATAGACATTTACAACCCTAACAGATGGGGTGTCCCAATTTCAAAGGAATTGATGAGCTTTCCAGCAGTCTTATAAATTGTTAATTTATTATTAATGACTAATTAACACATAAGTCTTACAGATTAAAAGTCTCTGCTCTTTTTACTGAGTGCCTGCAGACATAATGCTAACACTGTTTTCCTCAAACATTAAGTGTTTTACACTCTGCAAGTGAAAATAAGTTCCACAAAATGGTAGACAAAGTTCTTCTTTAGTGGCCCCCCCCTTGCTTCTAGCAGGGCCCTGACCACTACCATCACCACTTCCACAGCCTACGCTTTCCTTCCTGATGTCTACTGACATCATCAGCATAGTGACTCTTTTAGATATGGTCTCCTCAGATTATTATTAGAGTTCTAGTTCCAATGAAATTTATTGTCCTAGCACCTTGGCCCATTAAAACCTTGCTCGAGCCAGGTGACAGTCGAATGGTGAATATTTATGTACCACGGTAGTCTAAGTGAACTATTTGTCTTCTCTAAATTGGGTTATAACCAGAAACTCTACTGCAGAAAAGGAAGAGCTATTTCAGCCTCTCCTTCACAAACACAAGTATCCTGAGCACAAAAGCCATGGAAGCAGGACCTGAGTTTCCCAAACTATCATTTTCCAAAGGCATTAGTGGGTCATAGTCATGTTGGAGGGTGACTTTTCTACTTTTTGGTTTCTCTCTAGGGAGGCAAGATGGTGTTACACATATTTAGGTTTAAATCCCAGTTTCAGCTCTTATTAGCCAGGTGATTGAGATAAGCATTGACTCACTTCTTGCTCTCTCTCTCTCTCTCTCTCTCTGAAACCCTATTTTGCTTTCATCTGTAGAATGATGATAAGACCACCTACTTTGGGTTGAAGTTCAGCAAGGTCATGTATGTAAAGCTCCTAGTACAGTATCTGACCCACAGAAGATGTTCAGAAAATGTCCAGTCTTCATATCTGAGTCTGCAAATAAATAAATGCCATTCACTGACAAAATATGGCATATTGTCCTATTTTCATGATGCCTATCCCACATATTGGAAGGCATTCATTTCAAATGATTAGTTTAACTTTAGGAAAGAGTAATTATGCTTTTTCTACTGACCAAGATGACTCATGTTAAGATGCAGAAGTGGAAAGTGAAAAGACAGAGGTCTGGAAGAGAAGGCAATGCAGGATTATGATAAGCAAAATGATGCGCTCAATAGTATTGGCAATCAAAATTATTTGGGCAGTTACAGAGTCAATAAAGGAAGAGTCTCCTGCCTGAGCAAATATTCTCTAACTGAAATATACTTGTGTATTTGCAGATCATATTAAGCCACCATGGATTTCAAAACTGATTAAAGACCTTAAAAACAGAGTAATCATTCAACTTGTTATTTTAGTGTGACATCTTATATATGAACCATAATGGAAAAATCCATGTTTTGTTAGAATGTAATTAAAAATGCTAGGAGACATCTGTGCCCTTTTACACACGACACAGCAAGAGTGCAATAGTAACTATCAGCACATGTACGTCAGCATAGATATAGCAAATGAAGCATGATATGCAATGAACTAGAAATACCATCCTTCAGAACATACATTTGCCATTTTCTGGCCTCTAATAAAGGAAATAAATGAAGTAATTAGAGCCTATAAGCTTTGCTGGGTGAGTTTTATACATTAGGGAAGAAGTGGAAAAAATTATCCCTTCTATATGATAACTAGCAAAAAAAAAAAATCTTCCTAGTGCCAATGGATACTAATGGGCCAGGAACCAACAAATGTATTCAAGTACATGAGAAAAGACATGAAAAAGTAGAACTCCCTGAGTTCACAAACCAGGATTTCAGCAGGCTTCCCGTGGTGTTCTGGGTCACACAATGCCCACAGAGCACCTACAGATGAAACAACATCGTGCAACTCCAATACCACATCTGAATGTGGTGAATCCACACAGCTGGATTTCAGGGATTTGAACTAGGTTCTAGAAAGTGGTGATATTTCTGGTTGCCAATGACTTTCTTCTTCATAATCCAAAAGCAGATAAAGTGAACTAATCTAAGGAGATCTTTGGAGATGCCTGGGCCAAAGGAAGATCAATTAAGCCTTTAGTCTAAAAACTAGGGATCTGCCATGATCTAATAATTGTGCTGTGATTACCTCTACAGCGGGGAGTATGCTACTGCCAGAAACATAAGCCAAGATAATGGTTCCAGATCCTGGCTTAATCTCCAGTTACCTCATTCACCCACCCTTCACAAACCTTCACCTTGGCAAATTTAGGTAAGCGAAGTTGGCACCAAGAGTTAGCTTTAGGCAAATCTGTGAAGCTCATGAAGCTTGACTGCAAACACTCTCAACTCTTTTCCATCATCATCTTTTACTTCTATTTTCCATAACCCCCTACAGAGTTTTAATAAACCTTCTATGTACCCGAGAAAAATCTAACTCAACTGGGCTTCATTCTGTAAGCAATAGGGTGAATTGGTTTAATCAACAACTTGTTTCTAAGCAGTTAATATGTTCTCAGTCTATAGGAAGCACTAGGATTACAATATTGTTAAGACCTTAAATCTACCCTAAATGACTTTAACAGTTAGTTTGGAGGAGATGGTAGACATATGAAACAACTGAGGAAAAACAGTAGATAATAAAATGTCAATGTGAGTCATGTCCCATGTGCAAAAGGACTTAGAGAAGTAAGAGATCAAAATGAGATTGCAAATTGAAATGATTTCTAAAAGGGGTGAGACTATAATTGAACTTTGAAGCATGAGAATTATGTGATATATGGAGAAAACATTGCAGATGGAAAACAATTAAATCATATAAGAATAAAATAGAAGCTAGTGGATTTGACACTATCCTGCTTAACAAAAATGTGGCTTTTTATTGAAGCTTCATTTCTTCAACTCACACAGACACTAAATAGCTAGAACAATATTTTGGGGGTGAAAAGCTTTGAAAATCCTTGAATTCATGCCTTCTTGAGGGTTGTCTAACCCCCCCGTACACATAGACAAGCACTGAACAGTTCCAAAACCAGAACCCACTCTGGAATACTCACCTGGACCCCACAGAAGGTATCATGTCCTTTTAGGATCAGATATGGATCTAATCCTATTTGCTTTTGTTGCTTTATCATGACAGAGTGCTTAGTCTCTTAAACCAACACATAGACACACACATACACACACTTATGTCTTATATGTTTTGCTAAAGATTATGTCTTAGGTATCTGCACAGAGTAAAAAACAAAAACAAAAAACCCTTGAATAACATGACATTTTCACCTAAAAAAATATTAATGCCTTGCTATGTACTAGCCATGTTTATATGACACTAAAACAATAAGTTGAAAAGTGAAAAAATTTAGTCAAAATATGTTTTGGCAGCAAGTAGAGAAAAAAAGTTGCTTTTCTGAATTTAGAACCAAATCAGAGGTTGGTTTATTTTTAAAGCTAAACTTAATCAAACAGGTATTTCTGAACGTTTGAAAAGTCTTTCCATGTGCAACCACTGTCAGGTCTAAAGAACAGCTTTTTTTTTTTTTTTTTAAGATATTTATTTATTTATTTAAGAGACAGAGAGAGAGAGAACATGAGCAATGGGGGAAAGAGCAGAGAGACAGGGGGAAGCAGACTCCCTGCAGAGCAGGGAGCCCGAGGCGTGGCTCCATGCCAGGACCCTGGGATCATGAACTGAGCCAAAGGTAGACACTTAACCGATGGAACCACCCAGATGTCCCCAAAGAACAGCTTTATTGTAGGGAGCTTGGTAAAATGCAGATTCCCATTCAGTAGGTCTGGGATGGGGCCTGCAAGTATGCATTTCTAACAAGCTCTCAGGTGGAGCTGATGCTGCTGGCTTATGGGCCACGTCTGGTAGAGCAAGGCTATAGAACATGGGGCATGGTTTTAAATCTTTTATACTGATGTTCACTTTGCATGTTGTTTTATCTTTCAAAATGGATAGGCTTCACGGTGATAAAATTCTAATGATGAATATTTGTCAAAGTACACCTCCCTCAAAATATTTCTACTACATTCTAGTGTGTGAGGGAAGCAGAGAAATCCCATAAGTAGATAGTAGCCAAGTAGAGACACCATGCAGATAGGTACCTTTAGGCCCAAATCCAATTCAATTCCACTGACCTGCTGAACCTCCAGAAAGTACTAGAGTAAATACTGTGAAAGATTTCACTACTGTCTCCTCCTAGAATATAAGCCCCATGAGGGCAGAAACTTTCTTGTTTATGACTTTTTCCCCAGCACAGAAAACACAGCTTGGTGTATAATAGGCACTGAATGCTTATTAAATGGTTGATGGGATGAAGAAATGGAAAGCAAAATTAATAATGCATGCCTTCACTCCACTAATATTTCTTTCATGTTAGTAATCCTTAGGCCCTTCTCTCTAAGACTGTATTTAAATCCAATCCTTCCAATAATATCTCAGGCAATGGAGGCAGCTCAGGTTCCTTCAAGGGTTGAAAATCAATAACTTCTTCTCACATTTCTATAAGACAAAGTGAAAACTGAAACATAACCTAGAATCTGTTTTTCCATGAATATCTCAGCACATTGCTCTGAGCCAGACTCACAACTCAGTTTTCCTAACATTGCTTAATTCACTTATAAAAGTACAAAAGCAGGCAAAAGCAAGTTCAATTTATCATGGAATTCAAGACGCACACATATCTAATATTGAGTGCAACAGTTTTGCCTATCCTTCCTCTACAATCTACTACTCGTCATGGTTAGCGTTAACAGTGGGAGAATACACTACTCTTTCCACTTGGGAAAAAAAGGAGACTTTTAAATAGCTCTTTCTTTCCAGTCATGTTTACACCCAAAAAACAAATAACCCAGTTAAAAAATGGGCAGAAGACATAAATAGACATTTTTCCAAAGAAGACATAGGGATGGCTAACAGACACATGAAAAGACACTCAACATCACTCACCATCAGGGAAATACAAATCAAAACTACAATGAGGTATCACCTCACACCAGTCAGAATGGCTAAATCAGCAACACAGGAAACAAAAGATGTTGGCGAGGACGCAGAGAAAGGGGAACCCTCTTGCACTGTTCATGGTAATGCAAACTGGTGCAGCCACTGTGGAAGACAGTATGGAGGTTCCTCAAAAAATTAAAAATAGAACTACCTTATTATCCAGCCATTGCACTAGTAGGTATTTACCCAAAGGATATAAAAATACTGACTCCAAGGGATACAAGCACCTCAATGTTTATAGCAGCATTAGCAACAATAGCCAAAGTATGGAAAGGCCCCAAATGTCTACCAACTGATGAATGAATAAATAAGATGTGGTGTATATATACAATGGAATATTACTCAGCCATAAAATGAAATCTTGCCATTTGCAATGATATGGATTGAGCTAGAGAGTATTATGCTAAGTGAAATAGGTCAGAGGAAGACAAATAGCATATGATTTCACTCATATGTGGAATTTAAGAAAGAAAACAAAGGAACATGGAGGAAAAAATGAGAGAGAGAGGCAAACCAAGAAACAGACTCTTAACTCTAGAGAATAAACTGAGGGTTGCTGGAGGGGAGATGGGTGGAGAGATGAGTTAAATGGGTGATGGATATTGAGGAGGGCACTTGTGATGAGCACTGGGTGTTATATGTAAGTGATGAATCACTAAATTCTACACCTGAAACTAATATTACACTGTATGTTAACTGGAATTTAAATAAAAACTTGAAACTACAAAAAAAAAAAATAGAGGAGTCTAAAATCAATGAAGCTAAAATCTGGTCTTATCCATTCTAATGGCCCACGAACTGTGCTTACCAAGAATACTATTTGCCAAAAGGGAAAAAAATAAATAAAGGTAATGAATAGGACAGGAACAACTTTAAATTTGTCTTTGTTCTTTTAAAAGTATGAATTTCATGACAAGAAAAGTTTTCACTATAGCTCAGTCTATTATTGCTTATGTATTATTGCTATGAAATTTTAGCAACAAAGTTTGTATGATTATAGTTTTTCACGATTGCAATCCCATTGCCTTTTCACTTCCAGCTTTTGGCCACCAAGTGTCCCACAGTGGGATGAAGGGAATCCTCTATGCTGGGAAAACAGTCCAGTCAGTGCCCAGTCTGGCCTAGTTCCAGCTTCATAAAAGATCATAGCACATTCAGCCCCATCATTCCTTCATGATATGAAAACAAAAAAATGCCTTGCATTAAACTTTTTTCTTTTTGCCACAACTTCAAACCAATTGTAAACCCATCTTCCCATTTTGAAATATTTAGCCAACTTTAAAGAGTTATTTTTCATTTCTCCTTATTCCATATTTCTGGTTAGGAAAAAGTAAAACCTGGAAAGAGATTTGAAAATTTCTGCCAACGGCTGTGTCTAACCCAGTAGAGAGCAGGAATGAAATATACAGAATGATATAAATTTTTCTTTCCCTCCAACTTAATATCGCCTCTGTAATTAGTATAAGGTGATGTTGGTAAAAGCAGTAAAATATTTTGGTTAAGAACATGAGTTCTGGGATCAGACAGATTTGAAACTTTTTAATTCAAATTAGTAACCAGTTGTGTGCCCTCAGGTTACCTCCTTCTCTGCTCCCTGTCTCAGCCTCTTCACATTTTAATGTAAGAGACAAAAGCATGACCCTCAAGGAGCTGTTGAGAAAACCAAGCGTGATAGTGCCCATCGAGCACTAAGCTCTGTGTCTGGCATGTAATGGTAGTAAGCACTGAATAAACAATAGCTAATTTTAATACTATTGTGTAGTATAAGAACTCTATAAAATCAGGACAAACCAGCAAATCTGTCATAAAATATTAAAAAACATATCAAGCCCGTACACATTGATAAGTGAGATGCTAGCACTATTTGTTAGCATAAACCTCTGGTGTGAAAACTATTACTGTCTTATTTAAGAGAAAGATGGCTTACTTGAAAATGTGGCTTCTATATGCATTAAAATTGCAATTCTAATTTCAAGGATGAAATGCATCTTGATGTAGGTACTTACAGTCTATCAATAATGTTGATGTCTAGCTGCCTGTGTTTCTTTTGTGTTCAAAATGTTGAGGCTTCTCAGAGATTGGCCAGTAGCTACCAGGCTCAGTGAGAGAATCAATAGAGGGTCCATTTCCTAAGGAGACAGTTAATTGGATGTTGGTCGGTATATTTGTTGACTATGACCAAAGAACTCCAAGACTATTGCACTACAGGTAATTTGCATAACTCCTCCCACAGAAACCTGGATATACCAATAAGGTCATATATCTCAGAAACATCTCCTACATGTTACCAAAGATAACCCATCTGCCTGTACGTCTTAACTGGATTATTCATACACTAGTCAATATATTCAACACACTCATATATAGCAGCCTGAAATGATAGGTCACTTGGTTTAAATGATCAGTGTGATAACCCCAACCAGATGTTAGGAGAAACCCCATAGGAAAAGCTCTCATGGAAAGTTCTTTACCAAAATGGAGGATACAAGCTGATTATTTTATTGACTAGGAAATGAAGAGCCAGAGATGAGGTGTGGCTCAGCTAGGAAGTGGCATAGCTGGGATAATATTTTGGCTTCCTGGTTTCTCATCTCAAGGAAGTATTCTCTTCACCTGCCACCACTTCTTCCACATATCAAGTATGTTTCCATATCTTGGCTATTGTGAAATAATGCTGCAATGAACATGGGAGTGCAGGTACCGCTTTAATATACTGTTTTAATTCCCTTGGGATGCATACCCACAAGGGGGATTCCTGGATCATATGGTAATTCTATTTTTAATTTTTTTAGGAACTTCCATACTGTTTTCCATAGTGGCTGAACAAACTTATATTCCCACCAACAGTGCATAAGGGCTCTCTTTTCTCCACACCTTCACCATCACTTATTTCTTGTCTTTTTAATAACAGTCATTCTAACAGGTATGAGGTGATATCTCATGGTGGTTTTGATTTGCATTTCCCTGATAATCAGTGATGTTGAACACTTTTTCATGTACCTGCTAGCCATTTATATGTCTTCTTTGGAGAAAAGTCTTTTTATGTCCTCTGCCCATTTTTCAAATCACATTGTTTGGTTTTTTACTATTGAGCTGTGTTGTAGTTCTTAAATAATGTGTCTGTGTCATTTGTTCAGAATGAACTCAGATTATTTTAAAGAATCTATTATTCTATTTAATATTTTTTCTTTGTTTTTCTTCCCAAAGGGAGAACCAGAAATAAAAAAGAGAGGATGGCCTTACTTAGACTGTGTAATAAAGAGTCTGACCCCACTTCTGATGTTTGACTACTGACAGCTGTCAATCCCCACCGCTCCTTCTCCCTTCTGCTCCACCATTGGTGAGCTGATAGGATAGTTCAGGTGCTTCCTTCTTTGGTGCCAGGAAGAAGTTGAAACCAATTAAGCCCGTATCCTCAAGGGAAACCTCATTCCAGCTCTACTTCCTAACCACAATAAAAAAATCAAACCAGTAGAGCTGGTTGAGACAGATTGACAGCTGTCAGTAGTCAAACATCAGAAGTGGGGTCGGACTCTTTATTACACAGTCTAAGTAAGGCCCTCATCTCTCTTTTTTATTTCTGGTTCTCCCTTTGGGAAGAAGAACAAAGAAAAAATATTAAATAGAATAATAGATTCTTTATTAAAGAGGGCACGTTCTGCATGGAGCACTGAGTGTTATACGCAAACAATGAATCATGGAACACTACATCAAAAACTAATGATGTAATGTATGGTGACTAACATAACATAATAAAATAAAATTTAAAAAAAAGATATAATCTGTAGAAAGAAATAAGAAAAAAAAATCAAACCAGTCTCCTTCCCCTACTCTCAAACTCCTTTCCCTACTCTTAGACATTCCAAACTCTACTTGGATGTGCTAGGGAGCTTCCCTGCTCTCTCTGTAAAGACTTATCACATGAGTAATTAATCTTTAGTACCCTCCTGGTGCATGTGTGGCATCATAGGTCAGGACATCTGAACTAAATTTGGGGTGGGGTCCATTTTGTCTCTGTGGAATGTTCCAGTAGACTTCTTCTAGGCAGACATGTAGCCAATAGCAAAGAGGAGAAAAATCTTTGATGGGATTTGAAATTGGTGTTTGAATCTTAATGAGTGGATTCTTAAGATTCAAAAGTAATTTTAAAAAATAATAGGTGAAAATATAAGTGAAAAAAATAGGTGAGACAGATGAAGAGGGTTAAGAGGTACAAAATTTCAGTTACAGAATAAATAAGTCACAGGGATGAAAAGTACAAAGTAGAGAATATGGTCAATAATATTGTAATAATTTTGTATAGTGACAGATGGTGACTACACTATTGCAGTCAGCATTAAAAAAAATTACAAAATCTACCCATTTTTTATTAAAGGATTAGAGGCAAATAATTTATTGTAGCACATTTGGAAGCAGTGATTGGAGAAAAAAGTATTTTATATTCCCTGTAAGTTACAGACACTCAATTAAAAAGTTGTATTTATATTCCAAAGAAAAGCAATTTCAGTTCAAGTGATTTGATGTCTATGCTTTTAGCATGACAAGGTTTGTTCCACTTAAATAACCACTCTGTGGAAATGAAAAAACAGTATGACAGAAGTCTCTCATGGAGGATCTACATTTTCAGTAATACCAGAGTCATTATGGGATTTAGGAAAAAGGCCAATTATGCTTTTGGATGCTCTATCACAAAACACAACCTAAATTATTGACAAATAAATTTCCTTAGAGTTTCTAGGGTTCTCTATAAAGACCCATCATACTCATCCATGTATATAAGCTACCAAAAAAGTATAAAAACATTGATTAATCAAAATATATTTTCCCTTTAGAGTTTGGAAATATCTTAAATATAACAATTTTCCTAAAAGCTTAAAAAATACTGTGAAACCCAGGCTCAGATTAAAATTTGGGACTGTTATTTGCAGCAACATCTTTTGTGCCTTAGTTGTAATGCCTCTAAGACCTAATTTTTACCTTCTTTCTTTATCCTTCTATCAACTACTCAGATCAACTAATTTCTTTTAGTTGTTTTGTATTTATATTATTGTAAATGGCTTATAATTTACAACCTCATGAACTGACCTCCCAAGTCAATGTTTTTAAACTATCTGTAAATGCTTATACAGTATTTCTAGGAAAAGACATTGTTATTAATTAAAGCAGTACATCTCTTTTCTGAAAACCAGTAATATATACATCAGCTCAACCTTGATTTTCTTCTTTGCATCTTCTCTAAAACAACACTCCACTTATCACATGGTTATTGATTAAATGAAAATTCTACAGAGGAGATGAAAGAAACCATTTGCCTTGTAGAGGATATTTTATGAGAAAGATCGTGAGTAGATGTGTCCTTTATCCTCTCAACTCCCCATTAAAAAATACACACAAAAGATATTAAAGACCATCATACTAAAATTTTTATTATGCAGACAAAATTATGCAGGGTTTTGATACAAGGATGACATGCATATGTTTGAGTGTGTTTGGAGATAATTCTCCATGGGTCTCACATATCTGCACATCTTATGAGAAAAGTATGACCACTACCCTTTGTGATGTCTGGGTGGCGCAATCTGTTAAGTGTCTGACTCTTGGTTTCGGCAAGCCCTGCATTGAGCTCCATGCTCAGCACAAAGTCTGTTTCAGATTCTCTCTCTCTTCTTCTTCCTCTGTCCCTCCCCCTGTGCTCACTCTCACTTTAGAAAAAATGGTTCTCAACTGAGGTGGATTTTGTCCCTCACAAGACATTTAGCAATGTCTAGGGACATTTTTGATTGCCATGACTAAGGATGCTACTGGCATCTAGTGGGCAGAGGCCAGGGAGGTGCTAGATATCCTACAATGCACAGGACAGCCCCCACAACAAAGAATAATCTGGCCCAAAATGTCAGTAAGGCTGAGACTGAGAAAACATGCTTTAGAGTAAAGAGCAGACATGCTTTCTGCCCATTATAAAATATTTAGGTTCCCTAAATTCAGGATTCCTCTCTTAAAATACACCTACTGTCTGTGCAGGTGTCATCTGGCCATTTTTGTACCACTTGTGAGTTTGGGACTCAGGGTAATTGTGCAAAAGTGTCGACACTTTTGCTAATGCTTTTGCTGTGAGTAATATACTGTGTGTCATCTCTGATCCAAGGGATGCTTGTCTTCTACCAGCAATTATGGAACTATGGCACTCAGATTAAAAGCAGGGTAAAATTAAAAAAAAAAAAAAAAAAGGCAGGGTAAAATTGAAGACCCTTCACATTTCTGAACAAATTATTTTATATTTTAGGTAATAAAAAATAGGAGCCTGCTTCTTCCTCTCCCCCGATTGTGCTCTCTCTCTCACTATCTCTCTCTGTGTGTCAAATAAATAAATAAAATCTTTAAAAAAGAAAAAAGAAAAAGAAAAATCTTTCAATCTAGATGGCATAAAAAAGAATTAGTTGATTAATTTTCTAAGCACTTTCATAAAACTATACTAAAATTAGACAACCCAACAGAAAAATGATCAAAGATATGATCATATGATTTACATTTTTATAGTAATGGTATCCTATTTATTTAGGAAAATGTCTTTGTTTTTAAGTTGTAAATAAAGTTTTTATGGCCGAAGTATCATGAAGACTCCACTTTCAAATAGTTCAGAAGATAAAAGGGTGTGTGTGGAGAGAATAAGAACATGGCAAATGTTAAAATGTAGTAAATCTAGGTAAAAGATATAGGGATGTTCCCTGTAGTATTCTTACAAGTTTTCTCTACTTAAACTGTTTCAAAATGAAAAGGAGGGAACGTGAAAGAAACAAATGACATAGGTCTGTTCTCAATAGTTTAAGACTGCACACTAAAACTACGATTTACATTTTAAAAAGACATAGTTGGCTTATAAATAATAAAAAGATCTACCTTATTAATTTTTAAAATGCAAATAAAAATGAGGGTTTTTTTATTTCTATGATTGTCAAGAATGTTGAAGTTTGATCATATTCAACACTGATGAAACTTGGAGAAAAGATATTCTTATCCATTTCTGGTGGGAATATGATTTAGAGTATACATTTTGGAGGAAGAATTTGAAAATTAATCAAAGCTTTTTAAATGCACATGGGCTTTCATCAATTGTTGATGCACCAAGGACACAATGTCATCTGTATAATACTCATGTTCAGAATGTTTAAACTGAATCTAATCCTGTGAAAAATCCAAATTGTAGAACATTCTGGAAAACAACTGGTCTGGACCTTAAAAAAAATGTCAATGTCATGAGCAACAAAAGTGGCTCAGGAACTGTTTCAGATTAAAAACACATGAGAATTATCACCTTCCTAGTGCAGTAGATAGCACATCGGTCTCACAAAGAGACATGACAATTTAAAAAATTAAATTAAAAAATAAAAAATAAATAACTGCACATGATCTTTAATCTGATAGTCATATTTCCAAGATTTTACTCTATAGACATATTCTCAATATCATCCAGTACAAGCATGTTCATAGTATGGTTTCTTATCACAGGAAACAAATAACAATCTTAGTTTGTATCACTAAAGCAACGGTTAAATGTTTCATGCATCCAGTTATGTAATCATATGTAGCCACTGAAAAGAATGGTCTGGGTATGTATATGCTATTGTAGAAAGAACTGCGAGATTTGTTAGTAAGTGGGGAAAAAAAAACCCATAGTATAGTGTATTTTATAGGTACCCTTTTTTGGAAGTAAAAGAGATACAGACAGAGGTGGATAGATTGATGGAGGAAGACAGATGAGATTGGTGTTGGGACAGTGAAAGAGCAGATGGCATAGGTTGGTTCTGAATGTGTAGAGTTTTGAATCAAAAGCAAAACTGGCTGTGGTCACACACAGGTGCAAGAATAACAATGGCATGGAATAAAAGGGAAAAAGATATAAGATAAAACAGAGTCTGTGAATCACCTGCATTGTATCAACTGAGGTAGCTCTCAAAACTATATTTCTGCAGGCCTCTCCCTGCCTCGCACCACTATCTTTGCCCTCCCTAATTTTCTGGTTCAGAATCTCTGACTCCTAGGGTTCTGAAATCAGCACTTTCAACAAGCTTCCCAGGTATCCTTGGCCTCACAATGTTTGAAAACCAAGAGGGTGGTTCTCAATTTTATGAGTATGATGAAGCCATCTAGCCAAAAATCTCTTGATTGTTTTTCCTGCATTTGTTCAAAGTCCACTCAAGCTTTTCCACCTCTCCTGTGTAAAGGAAAAGATATCCCCACTCTTTGAAAGGTGTTCTTTTTTTTTTTTTTTTTTAAGATTTTATTTATTTGAGAGAGAGAGAAAGCAGGAGCAGGAAGGAAGGGCAGAGGAAGAGGGAGAAGCAGGCTCCCCACTGAGCAAGGAGCCCGATGCGGGGGTTGGATCCCAGGACCCCGGGATCATGACCTGAGTTGAAGGCAGACGCTTAACCTACTGAGCCACCGAGGCGCCCCTGCCAAGGTGTTCTTAACCCCCACCCACTCATGATCAATACCTCCCATCTCCTCTCCTAGTCTATACCATTAGTCAACATAAAGAACCACTAGATCATATTTTTCTGGGCCTGGAGATATGGTTATATCCATCTTTCAGGTTGTTTTATATTATAGGTTGAAGTGGTAAAATAAAAGTTGAATGCAGTATAAAATAAGAAAAAAATAGACTAATGTTTAAACATCCACATTTGTATGCACAGCTGGGCCCCAGATGAGTTTCAGTCTGTAGTGGTCCTTATACAAAGAGAAAAAGGACTGGCAGAGATAAAGATAAAGACTGCCCCACAAACAGCCTCTTTCAGTTTAAAATGTGAAGTTGGGTAAGAAAAGTGTTCTGTGAGGACATGTGCTGTTCAGGGTCGCCTTGCTTCGATTCTTCTGAGTGCCCACAGTTACACCTGCCAGGGAGGTCCTATAATAATGAAAGACCTGCCTAGAAGGCCTACCCATCTTTGCAGTATTGAGTCATTTTTACTCTACTCAGTTTAGACTAGTAGGTCATTTTACAACCATAAAAGTAGAAGCATCCTTTCCATTAATTTTGCTAACCATTTAAAATACTTTCCATTTAGATTTCCTCACATTTTGGGGTTGGGAGGGGTTGGGTTTGTTTTGTTGGTTTTTTGGGTTTTTTTGGTAGGCATTGTTAAGTTTAACTTTAGGTACTTTTAGTACTAAAATGTTAATTATTACATTTTAAATGTAGTGTCCTTCAAGAAATTAATTAAAGGTAGGACACCTGGGTGGCTCAGTCGGTTAAGCAACGAACTCTTGGTTTTGGCTCAGGTCATAATCTCAGGGTCTTAGCCCCAAGTCCGGCTCGGCACTCAGCAAGGAGTCTGCTTGAAGATTCTGGCCCTCTGCCCTTCCCCCTGCTCATTCTCTCTCTCTCTCTGTCTCTCTAAAATAAAGAAATCAATCTTTAAAAAAAGAAATTAAAGGGGCGCCTGGGTGGCTCAGTCGTTAAGCGTCTGCCTTCAGCTCAGGTCATGATCCCAGGGTCCTGGGATCGAGCCCCACATCGGGCTCCCTGCCCGGGGGGGAGGCCTGCTTCTCCCTCTCCCACTCCCCCTGCTTGTGTTCCTACTCCTGCTATTTCTCTCTCTGTCAAATAAATAAATAAAATCTTTAAAAAAATAAAAAAATAAATTAAAGGTAATATCTATCAGACCTGAATATTTATTACTCAGTGTCCCTTCTAACTTGAAAATGTTCACTGACCTTTCCAGTCAAATTTTTCTTACTATTCAGTGTAGAATAGCAGTGCTCTGCCTCAGCACCTGATTCATCTTCACCATATAGACACTCAGTCAATAATTCATCATATTGTACTCTCTACCTTGATTTCTTATAAACTTAAAGCCAAATCTCTGGCCCACCTCTAGCAAAGGAATCCTCAGTCAAGCAAACTGTGACCTAACCTCACCCTGTTATTTGCTGTTTTTCACCTTTGTTTTCTCTTTTGCTCAATTCGCTCACTCGGTTGTATCACATATTCTTTCAGAGTAGCTTAAATAATTTTTGGAACCAACAGAATATAGACAAATAAATTAGACTCAAGCATTGCAAGAGTTCCCACTGAAACAAAGTTTTGCTTCTTTACGTTCACCTCCTCCTGGATGACAAAAATAAAAATGTCTCTTAGTCAACGCCTAGCCACTCACCAAGGCAGCAGCATCGTTTTTTCAGTAACACCAACTTGAAATGACTATTTGTTCCCACCAGTATCCCATGGACACATAATGTATCACTGCCTGCCCAGAGGCTAATCAGAAATCTTTTTCTTCCATCTGCCGTTTGTTGACTGTTCGACACTGCGAAACATTCCTGGGAAAGCCTCGAGTCACAGACTTCGCCTTCCTTTCTCCCATTTGCGGCATCAGTGATGAGGAAAGCACAAAACAAAAAATACACTAACAAACAAAATCCCAGCGAGCCAGGCTCCTAAAGGGCAGCATTGAGCGTGTCCCTGCTTGTGGCTGGCTGCTCTGTGGCTCTCAGCCTCACCTGCCTCTTAATGCCAGGTCTTTATATTTGTAGGAAAGAGCAGGCTTGCTCTCAGCCCTATTTGGCTTTCTGTTCTTGGGAAAGCAACGCATTTTAAAAGGGTCTGTGCTCTTCACTTAATATTATTCATTGAAGAACATTTCAACCTGGATGCGAAACCCAGCTACGGGGAGGTACGCGCACAGATGATTTCAGGAAGACAAATGAGTGTGTCCTTTGAAGGGAACTCCTTCGGCTCAGCATCTCTCCCAGCAAAGCACAGCTGGGAGACTGTGACTTTTCCCCCGGGCTGGGAAGGAACAAGTGTCTTTGTAGTGACGCAGGAGGTCGAGAAGGAAGCGCTGGCTAAGTGTATTTGGTGACTCACATCCATTTGCTCTCCAGCTCACTTGCAGTTTGCTCATTAGCATCAGCGCTGGAGGCTAATGGATACTCAGTAGGAAGTAATTTTTCTTTGTAAATGTCTGGTGAAAAATGGAAATGAAAACCCAAAGAGGGCTCTGTTCCTGACAAAGCTTTCCAAGGCAGACAGAGATTGTGTTTTGTGAGGTCTGGTTACAAGGTGCAGTGGTGAATTTCATGTTCTTAGGACTGATTATCTTCCTCCTAAGATAGGCTTTCTTTCAATCACAAAAATAGTATGAAAAAAATGAGTAAAGCTAAGTCAAAGGGGTTGTATTTATCCCTATTATCTCTGTTTGTTTCTTTTAAAATTATTAGAGGGACGTTTTTAAACACCATGCATTGGTTATGTATCCAAGCACCTAGTGGTATGTTTGTAAATGTTTGGCAACTGTCTCTGAGGGGAAAAAGAAAAGGCCCCGATTTCCACTGTTTCCTGATTTCCATGGTGTAAATACTCTCACCACGGCCAATTTCAAGCTACAACATGAGTCACTGAGTGAAGAGGGTGGGTGGTGGGGGGATGTAAACATTCCGTGCTCTTGTGAGCTGGTAAGTGCCGGCACCGACCCCACCAGCCCTCTAAACACAAATAGAGGCTCTCCTCCAAAAAACCAAAGTATGATTCTGTTTGACTGAAGGCCACATATTTATATATTTATGTCATTTTTTCGAGTTTCCATTTGTTTAAATTCTCATTCCTGACTCATTCCTGAGTCTTTCTAGTTGCCCTAGGAATAATATTTGAAAAGTCCCAGAAATGGTCAATTCACTGAATATAAAAACTGAGGCCTCCTCTGGTATTAGGAAGGTTTAAAAAAAATTTTTTTTGCACAATAAGACTCTTGCACTGTGATACAAAACCACTGACACACTAACCATATGGAGTAGCTCATTGCCTGCTATTGCCAGCTTTCTTAGGTTGTTGTTTTTGCATCCAAATGTTTAATGCTTTCGGAGATGATTAACTTTATGGAAGTTATAAGAGGAGATGATATAATTCTGGGGCTAGGTAAAGATTCTGGGTCTTTATTCACCTTTGGAAAGTGAAGTGAAAATATTGCTACTTAAATGAATAAAATCTACCACCCGATCCATTTAATGTCACAGTCATGGATTTATTTGCATTAAAAAACAAGATGAGCTGTAAATAAAGTACTACCAAAATATTCTATGCCAAAACTCCAGAATGCACCGGATTTTAAGACAAAAGACAACTAAGAAGAAAGATTGGAATCAGTCTGGCTGCATATTCCTCCAGGCCCAGAACAGCGCGTTAGAGCTTGGGCCCTAAAGCCAGACTGACTGATCTGCGTGTCAGCTCTCCTGCTTTCTAGCTGTATGATCTCGGGCACGTCACTCCTCCTTTCTGTGCCAGTGTGCTCCTTTGTTAAGTGGTAATTATAATAATACCTAACTCACTAGGTTATAATAAGGATTAAATCGGTCAAGATATAAAATGGCTACAAAGGCATTTTATAAATAACACATAAGTATTTGCTAAATAGGTGTTTGTTAAATAAACACAAGGGAGAATTTTTAAAGACTAAGAAAAACAAATTGATGAGAGATCTAATCTAAACCTTTTGAACCTGCTGACTTACAGAAGAAAAGTGAAATCTAGGCTAATAAATTACATGATCACACAATACTGCTTCTGCTCCCCTGATGGTGCAAATTAATGCTAATGCAGCACAGTGGACTGTAAGTGAAACATTTAACCATCTAGTTAAAAGAAGCTACTCGTTTCTATTTCAACCAACCTGGAGAAATTTCTTAAATGCGAACATTCAGGTAGACTGAAGGGAACCATTCTATCACAAAGACATTCATGGAACCAGGAGACATTCCCATCTCTGCAGTGTTTAATGTAAAGGCGAAGGTAGAGGGAGGGCATGGATTCAGGCTCTAAGGAGTTCTGAGATATTACTAGTCATATCTGAAATGTCACTGTGACTATTGCATGGAGTTATGCAGAGCTCCTGTCAACTATCAAAGTCCTTGAGCTGGATGGAAGTCAAGCGTTCTTTCTACTCTATGAACCCCAGGTGATGACAGTGAAACGCATCAGTGTTAGTACTGCATATTGATGCATTAAAAGAAGAGACAGACCTATGTCTTCTTCTTGGACCTTCCTAAGCCTAACCTGCCCTCTTCTAATGCATCTTAATCTCTTCATGCTGCTGACTCCCCCCTAAGTTTCAAATCTTCCCTTCCCCAATCCCCAAAATGGACCCTGTCTATACCAAATTTCACAGCTGCCTATTCATTACAATTTCAGATAAGATTTTAAAAATGTATAGAGATTGCTAATGCCTCAGTCAAAATTTCCTTCCAGATTACACATTTTAGAAAGACACTTGTGGAATATAGTCTCGTAATGATTCTGACCATGGACATCTCAGGCTCACCAAAGCACAAGGGGGAATCATTTGGGACAAGGAGGCACTTAAAGGAAAATTTGTTTTCTAATTTCCTTTTGAACCACACTATATAAGAGGTCACTTTTTCTACCTGACAGGGTTTTCTCCCATATTAAGACTCCTAAAAGTATTAAACATTTCCCCAAGTTAATCTGGTTTTACCGTTCATTTATATTTTTCACATTTAGAAGAGTTAAACACAGATTTTTGCAATTTATTTGCTTCTTTTTGTTTTTTAGTATCTAATAGGTCCAATGAAAATGAGATATCTGACTTTGAAGCCACACTGGAAAGTAACACAGAACTTATGCAAAACAGCCGGGAAACAGACACTTCTTACATTCTTTAGACATATATATTTTTAAGTGTACCAGTAATTACATTACAAAAGCTCCTTTTTTCATGATCGTTGCAAACAGTCACTTCAGCATAAAATAGTAATAGGAAGTAGTCATTATTTAAGCATACATATCCTGTATATTCATATGTATCATCTCATATGGCCTCCCAACAACTAAAAGAAGTTAAGTTTTTCCGGTTGCAGACACTGATGTTGCCTACCAATTATTTATGCTCATCTTCTTTCTCATTGGTAAAATTTGAATTATATTCAGGATGTCAACACATTCAGAAAAAATACAGTATCCTAGGTTCCCCAGAGTTGGGGATAACTTTGTGTCACAGCTCTAACAAATTATGTGGAAGTGGAAATCTATTAGATTGTTTTCCTCATGAAACATCATCTGTCATGTCCCTTTGAACTCCACCCTTCCCTTCTTCTGTTTTTTGGGACTTCATCAAGACAAAAAGCTTTTGCACAGCAAAAGGAACAGTCAACAAAACCAAAAAACAACCAACAGAATGAGAGAAGATATTTGCAAATGACACCCTTCCCTTCTTCTTGTCTAGAATATGGATACTATGCTTAGTGGTGCACTCATAAAGAAAACCATACACTAGGAGTAGTGGAGCAGACAAGTAGAAGCAGCCCAGGATAATGATAAGATGAAGGAGCAGACACAATAGCTTTGAACTACCTATTTCCACACTTCTCAATAAATGAGAAAAGTAAAACCCTTTCTTGTTCAAGCCATTGTAGTCAGAGTTCTCTTACATGTAGACAACACAAAAATTTATATACCCCCTTTTTACATATAAGAAAATACAACCTTGGGGAGTTCTGGTCCATGATGGTGGCCTAGGCCTCCTGAACTCATTTCGTCCAGCAGAAACAATGAATCTACAGCTACACATGGAACAATTCCTTCCGAAAGAAATCCAGAAACTAGCTGAGTGGCTTCCTACACATTGAGTAAACAAGAAAAAAAAAAAAATAACCCACATCAAAATGGGTAGGAAAGACTGAAGCTCATTCTTGCCATAAACCTCATTCCCAGCACAGCAACATGTAATTGGGGGGAAACTTACAATGCCCAGCTTCTCCCTGAGGAGTGAAGGGTACATCTAGCACCCCAACTTTTAAGACTTCCACCTGAGGGACAGGTGTCCAAAATATCTAGCTCTAAAAGCCAATGGGGCTTGTATCCACAAGACCCACAAACAAAGAAACAGTTCTTAGTAGGCTTCAGAGGACTTATCATGGCTATCCCCCAGGACTCAGCAAAGAGCAAGCAGGCAGAAACATCCAGCTCCCAGTCTTTCCTAAAAGAGGTCTATTTGCCTACTTTTAAAGCTAGATGGCCTAAAGATCTGACTTCTAGTCAGCCTACATAGAGGTACTGACTGAGATCCTCCCCTTTGGGACACTGACAGGTCTTAGAACACTCTCAACTACTGAGAGCCACTAAGAACAAGGGAGGAAGCTTGGAAATCACAAAGGTTTAAGAAATAACCAAGGGCTCAGGTCAAGCTAAATGATAAAGTTCATCTCCTACACAAGACCACTCCATCAAGTCTGAGAGTGGTGGCTGTTTTATCTAATGCACAGAAACCAACATAGGGAGTCAAAGAAAATAAAGAAACAGAGGAATATGTTCCAAACAAAAGAACAACATAAAGCCCCAGAAATAGACCTTAATGAAATGAAGATAAGCAATTTACCTTATAAAGTGTTCAAAATAATGATCATAAAGATGTGCACCAAGTTCAGGAGAACAATGCATGGCAAAGCAAGAATTTCAACAAAGACAGAAAATATAAGAAAATACCAAATAAGAATACACAGAGCTGAAGAATACAATAACTGCACTAAAAAAAATTCAATAGAAGGATTCAACAGCAGACTAGATGAAGGAAAGAAAGGATGAGCAAACTCAAAGACAGAGCAGTGCAATTCATTCAATCAAAGGAGGAAAAGAAAAAACAAATGAAAAAGAAAATACAAGTTTGGAATCAGTAAGCAGCAAAGCCAAAGTCACAGAGCTCCAAGATTTGCACTGAGCTTTCTTTGATGCACAGCCTATGCTCTTTCCACTCTTTCATACTGCTTTTATAGACACACAGACATTCCATGTTAGCTCTGGAAAAAACCTTAGGGAACATACAACCCAAATCCTCATTTTAATCATGAGGAACCTGAGGCTCAGAGAGTTAAATGATCTATCCTTCTAAAGTGTGATCAAGAATGAAATAGAACAATCCAGTGGTCTCACCACTGAATATTCAGAAATCACTGGGTTAAAGCAGATGGAAAATTAACTTGAAGCCAAAATCAAATGCCTTTAATTCAGGGTGGGGGGAGTGGAAAGTGAGACTAAGAATCTTGAAGAACACAAGAAAAAAAAATACAAGTTCATTATGACAGATTGTGTTGGCAATGGTGAGGTGTGGTGTTGCAAGAAGCAGATATTTTGGTATCACAGAGAAGGATCTGAGGACTTCCAGGAAACAGAAAAGCTGTAACTGAGGAGCACAGCCTCTGAATGACCCAGGATGGGTCTTGCCAGGAAGGCTCTGTGATGAATTTCACTTGTATATCCTTACACCAGACAAGGCCAAATGAAAATTTGCTTCTAAAATTTAAAAGGTCAGCATTTATAAAGTAACGTTTGAATATGTCCATGGTCCAAAGCACCTTTCTTGCTTCACAACCATATCATTACACATATCCTGTGAAAAAAAGCAGGTTAAGTAATGTACACAATAAAACATACAGATACATGCATGCATATACATACATACATAGATGTAGACACAGGAAAAATAACTGAAAAGCAATACATCAAAATGTCAATAGTGGTTATTTCTGGAAGGCAGGATCATAACTGATTTTTTAATCTGTCTCATTGCTTTCCTATGTTTTCTAAACTTCTACACTGCATATATACTATATCTATAGTAGAAACATAAATAAAAACATATTTAAAAATCCATTTGATGACTATATGGTACTATAGTTACAACACAAATGGACAAATAGAACTTGGGACTTTCAAATATATTTTCACATTAAATATCAATCTCATTCTCATAGTGAACGAATACATAAGATGTTCCAATAAAACCACTCAACAATCCATCATATTTTATTTGTTCACCACCATTTTTAATGGTATAATGAGTGAAAAGTATGTCAGCTATGGTAAAAAAATGCTTTCTTTAAAAATCAGATTATTATTGTTCTGTTTAATTTTTCAAGACTGTGAGCTAAATGACAACCCTATATTATATTTGAACATGCAGATGCCACACCAAAATTTAATAAGCCACCTATTCTCACTTAAAATAAAAGCTGGTTTAAGTCATTGATGTAATTATTAAGCAACCATGTATTGGCAGTTGTTTGTTTTAGAAAAATGGATTTGAACTTAAAATCTTTACCTAATGCTGGGGACAATATTTATCGTGGCATATCCTGAAAAGAATTTTGTCTCAAAATATTGAAAGCAATCTTTTCATATAAAGTCTTGAATGCTTATTTAAAAAGTATTTACTATTGAGAAAATAACTAGGCAAATGTCACTGCAAATATTACTTAAATACAAAAAATTCACATTCAGTTCATAGATTCACAGATTCAAAAATATTTTATTTTCAACAAAATGGCATAAAATATAAGGAAAAGACAATAATTTAAACTTTTTAAAATTCTTTAAATATTGATGCAAGGAAAAATATGCTATCATAGACATTTACCATTTTGGATTGCCCAGGTATCCTCATATTTGAGGGAATCCCAAAGTGACTAAAGAAGCCAAAGGTTTGAGATATTCACTTTCTCAGTTCCTCAGCTAGACAAGTCAGACACTCAAACTTGGGATTTCATTCTGCTGCAAGTGACTTGCAGCCATGACACAGTCTGCCTTATTGGTAGTGCCTGGTGCTGAACTGAAAGTCCTATGCCATAATGTGAGTTTCCATTGGCAGCTGGATCCAGAGGTGGCTGCAGTAAATGACCATTGGTGATGGCACCAATATTGGGATCATAGACAGCTCTGTGCTTGTCTAAGAAGTGACATTTGAGCTGAGATATGAATAATAGAGAAAAATAAGGGAAGTTCTAAAGGAATAACATTTCAGGAAAGGGGAATAAAATATACAAAGACCCAGAGGCAGGAATAAGCCTGGCAAGTTCAAGGATCTCAAAGAAACCCAGTATACCTGGAACATAGTGAACAAGGAAAATAGTTTCAGATAAAGTCAGAAAAAGAAAATGTGAACAACCACAGTTCAACAGAAATACAATGTGAGCCAGAAAACTGCATCCACATTTATAATTTTAAATGTCCTAGTCATCACATTTTTAAAAAGTAGAAAGAAGCAGGTAAAATTAATATTAGTACTATATTTCCACTATAATTTCAAGACATTATCCTTTTAGTCTATAGCCACTATTTGAAAATTATCAGTAACATTTTTACATTCTTATTTCCTCACTAAGATTTTAAATCTGTAGATTTTATATATATAACACATCTTCTTTTTGACTAGCATTGATCCAAGTGCTCACATATGGCTAGAAGCTACCATATTGGATCAGGTTGGCCTTCTAAGTCATTGTAAGGTTTGCAATTTAATATAAATAGAATGAGAACCCATTGGGTGGTTTTCAGTGAAAGGATAGTACAATGTGAACTGTCTGCTGAAAATTGATAGATTTTTTTTCTAACATTCAAACATTATAAAAAAATATGCTAGAAAATATTTTGATATGATATATAAACTTAACAATTTTGCCCCCAAATATAATCAGTGATACTGTACTAGTTACTGGAAATAACAAATATATAGAGAAACCAACCAATTCTCACCACCCCATCATTTTCCTCCTAGGTCCAATTCACCATCACCTCTTGTCTGGATCACAGATGTTTCTCCCTCTTCCTCTTGCTTCTCAGCCATCTATCCTCAACTCAGCGGCCAGAATGATCTTATTAAAACCTAAGCCAGATCAGAAAACCCTCAGTGGCTCCCTGTCTCCCTCCCTACGTGTCCCACTGAGGCCCCATCTGCGGCTCCTGTTACATCTGTGATTTCATCTGATGCTAGTTGCTGCCTTGCTCACTCTTCCTTAACCTCTCTGGCCTTCTTTCTGTTCTGAGAACACACCAGGTACCTTCGTGCCCCAGGACTTCACCCTTGTCCTTCTCTCTTTCCCTAGAAATATGACTCTTGCCCTTACCTCCTTCTGTTCTTTGCTCAAATGTCACATTTTTAGTGACTTACCAACCACTTCATTTAAAAATGCACTCACACCACCCTCTCCATATCACCCTCCTGCTTTGACTTTCCTGATAGCAGCTATTATCATAGGGCACCTTTTATTTTTTTACTTACTTTTGTTTGTTTGTAGACTCTTTCATAAGAATATAAGCTCACTGAGGCAAGGAAGGTTTATAGGTCCTTTTTATCTCTGTATCCTCAGTGCTGGCAAAATTGCCTGGCACATAGACATACTCAATAAACATTTAATAAATTATGATTTGGTCAATGTCTATCATCCCCACTATATTCCAAGCCTCTATGAGGGAAGGACTATGCCCTCTTTTTGCTTACGATTATATCTCCAGGTACTAGCATCCAATACATATGCATTCATTTTGTAGAAATTCAATAAAAATGTATTAAATAAGTATGCTTATTCCCCTATATTGGATAACACTACAAAGAAAAGAATAATTCTTTCATGATAGTTGGGCAGAATGACAATATAAAAGTAATGGTATGTAAAGAGGAACTTAAATAGGCTTTAAGTTATCACACCTCAAAGGTGCGGGTGGTCTGTTTATATGGGCTGTTTGTTACTTTAGTTGGAAAAGAAGAAAAGGGGTCTGAAAAATATTAACCTGAGTTTCCTTTATTTTTCTCTGATTATGACAGCCTTATTTCAAGTGTATGAACATGAACCTAGTAACATAGATCGCTATCATTCACCTCTAATGAAAAGAATTTAAGAAAGAGAGATATGAATGCCTCAAGTGAAAATGTTCAAGTAGCTATCAACTATTCATTCCTATCTAGGTAAGTAAATGTATTTTTCTTTGTAAAACTGAGGATATCTATATAGTCTCTTTTTTATATTCACCTAAATTTGCTATAGCTCAATTTTCAATTTGTTAAAATACAGTTAAAGCAATTTTATAAAGGGGATTCAAATTTGTATATGATTTATGGCATTTTGTCACATAATGAATTTTTCAGGAGAACTGAAAACAATCAAAGATTTAATAATGTGCCCTGCTTCTCCGCCAGTGTCAATAGGACATGCATGTTGGGTAATTTTTTCCGAGTATGGGGAGGAATTTGCACTTTTCCACTCACACTGTCCTTTTCAGCTAATGGTACACATTAGCAGGGAGGTGGGCTGAGGTTAACGGTGCAAGGATGACTAAATAAACTGGCCCACACAGGAATTGAATCCATAAATGTGACTTCATTCATATGGTGCTTTAATCAACTGAATTAAGCAACCACAGCTAATTAAAGACCCAAACCTCTCTACCACTCACACACCTCCAACCTACAAATCAATCCATTCATTGTCTTTCTGCACCATTGAAACAATTTTCATTTAGGGATGGGCTTAATTAACAGTCAATACCATAAAACAGCCATTAAAAAATTGCATCATATGGTTTTTCCTTATTGTTCTATTCTGCAGAACAAGAGTATGCTAAGAAAATTACTGCCCTCCCAAATTGACAATTTCATGAATGACAGCAACATCAGAATTAACACAACTCACAACACGATCTGATTGGCTTAAAGAAGCAGCACAGTGTAATAGTTAGAAAGGCAACGTAAGTTTCAGATCCTTGAAGATTCAACTGCTGGGTCTGCCTCTTCCTGCTGTGTGACCCTTAGGCAACTAGGTTTCTCTCTGCCAAAATTTCCTATCTAACAAAAGAGGGTGTAATGACATTACTATGAGAATTAAATGGCCTGATGGATGTTAAGTGCCTGGCATATAGTAACCATTCAGTGCATTTTATTATTAGAGACACGTTACTCTGGTAGCTATTTTAAGGACAGATTAAATAAATCCAAAATGGAGGAAGGAGAACAAGCAAGGGAGGTGTTGCAATAATTCTGGTCACAAAAACAGATTTGTAAGACATTGAGGAGACAGAATCGATAGTTTTCTGGCATGTGGTGGGAAGCTGTGAACTGGTAAGGTAGTGAAATGCAGGGAAAGGGTGACTAAGAAAGGAAAGTCTAAAGTGGCTTTCACCAAGAGGATATTCCACAGAGTTCTGGAAGAGGGAGAGGTGATAAAGCCAGCAAAATTACATGAAGGTTACATGAAATATTGTCTTTATGCTAAAATCCAGTTTCCACAGCCTCTGGACTCTGAATCCCTGGGAACTAGAGATATGTAAATCTATATGAACTTCAAACTACTGCTGTAAATAAAATAAATACTATTCCCCCCATATATTTTACCACTATTTTTCTCATTCATGTCAAGGCTGTAGTGATTAATAAATTACAGTTTCTTACACAGACATTTCTAAAATGTAACTTGCAACTTTTTGGTTGTTTTTTTTTTTTTCATTTTTTAATTGTCAAATATCATGTCATGTTTTGGTAAATGGGCCAGAATATCATTATCACTTTTTATTTTAAGAATGGTCCTTGTTCTTAAAAATAATGGCAATTATGCATATCTAGTTCTTGGTAACCACTTTCTAATTTCAGAAATCATTCTGATTCCTTGAGATTCAATAAATACAACCATAATAGAGAGGAATTGCGGGGGAAGTCATGGAATATTCTACTGTATCCAAACAATGTCATATTTGTTTGGTAATTGCTTTTCTTTGCATCAATTATTTCAGTCACTGTGACTATTCCCATAAATATTTGTACACAGCTGGACATAATTCTACAGTGCTTATTTCCCTGTTAAAACCTCTATTCAACCCAAAGGACTTCCAACAAGTACTTGAGTGGAGATTCCTCAGGTAACTGCAAGAGAATCTGCATTCCCCTGTGAAAAGACTTAGCTTAATGCGTTATAAGAAAAATAACATTAATCTAAAAACAGAGGGAAATGTTAAATAGAGAGATGAGTTGCAAACCCTGCCTGCCTGCCATTTTGACACACCCAAGACATTAGTCATTGGATCTGCATTTTCAGTTATGTTGTACATAGCAAAGAAAAGTGAATGTTATCCAAGTCAGTAAGGATATGGGGAAATAATTGCTACCAGCTCATCTTTCACCACCAACCCATTTCACAGCCTATTTATTAGCTCTTCAGAACAGAAATTGAGTAAGAACAAATATTCAACAATTATTTGAGTAGGATGACAGTTTTACTTATTTTATTTTACTTTGTTCCTGGAAACCAGGACAAGAGTATTTCTAACCTAGTTAAGTCAATTAGAATGTGCATTCCCCTTTCCTACCTACCCCATTGCTGTTGCCACCACCATGACCACCACCACCACCACCCTACACACACACAACACACACATTTCTTTGTCTGAAAGTATTTTTGTGGAGTTTAATATTCGAAAGAACTTTTTATCACATGGTATACATTGTCATCTCTACAGCTGTGCTTTGGAAAACCAAGGACAACAGTGATGGAATGGACTTTTGCTCTTGGTGAAAATAGCAGAGGTGACTTTGAGACCAGATCCAACTATTCCAAGCAGAGGTCTAGGAGGCTCCAAAGTTAGCAAAAAATTTAGAGACTGAGAGTCAGAAAGCCAGGCCTAAATCCAGCTCAGATACAGCGGGATCTAACCTGAAGCCAGTCACTTTGGTAATCTGGGCCTCTGATTACTGGCACAAGATGAGGGTCTAACACTGGATGATGTCTGTAGTCTCTTGCAGCTGTTGAATTCATTGCTTCTCTGAGCTGCCTGTCCATTCATTCAAGGTCCGGCACATTTGTATTTTCCCAGGCAAAAGACAGGCAAACTCAGCACCACTCTGGTCTTAAGAAACTGCCTAGGCCTCACCTAAGGAACACAAGTTTAGATCCTTTCTGCAATTGTCTTATCCTGTGATGAAAACCTAATTCAAACATTTATTTTTCCAAAGTAGAATGTGTGGAAAACTACATGTGAAAATGTGAGTCGAACGAGGCTAGGTATACATACGATATCAAAACTCCTAGCTGACTTAGTCAAACCAGGAAAATACCTGAAATATTTATTGAAAGGAAAATTGAAATAAATGACCCATGCAGTCAAAAAAGTTAGTTGGAAAGGTTAAAACAGAGCAATAATTACCAAAGTGTATTCCATAAGATGTTAAATGTGTCCCTTTTTTTAAAAAAGAGAGAAAGAAAAGTGGTTATTATGGTCAAATTAGTTTGGGACTAAATGGGTTAAATGAGTTAAGTAGATTTTTTTTTTTTTCCTACAGGACCTCTGAATATGGTATGAAGCTTTTCCCAAACTCACTGATCATGGAACCCTCCCTTCTCAGAATATCTCATAAGATCATGTGAAAAACAGACCCTATAAGATACACTAAGATAAATAAGGGAAAAATTATATTGACAAAACATGTCAATCTGCTTTCTGATATTCACTAATGAATTAACATACTATCTTTAAGAGACACATCCAAAGTTGATGTCTACTTGAGATTTTACTAAACTAGGAATAAAATCATCTGTTTTGAACTGACATTTGTCAAATGTCTAGAAGATTCTCAAAATCCTGCTATTATATTCCAATACAAATATGCTATGTGCACCTTTAGAAAGTAGACTTTGATATTTATGGACTGAGGAGCCAAATAGAAATAGGAGAAAAATGATTTTTAAAGTGATCTATGTTTGTCTTCCATGGAATTTTTTCCATCTTTTTAAAAAGAAGTTCCTTGGCCAATTCTGGCATCTCTCGGGAAATTACAAGCCAGGGTAAACCAGGGGCCTGCTATAACACTTCATTCTTATGCATCATTTAAAAGGCATGTACACCTCGTGTGATTCCAATAACACTAGGCATACTGAGAACGGGGGTTATGTTAGGACCCCATAAATAATGCTTCATCTCGTCACTTAGGTTTGAGAAACAAAGAAACCTTGTGGAAGAGAGAAGTCACATTTTAGAATAAGGTGTCCTACTTTGTGAATAAGTTGAAGACTTCAAGCCTACAACCACAAAGATGAATAAGAGTCGATAAAACTACACCCTTGCTTTAAAAAGAAGTGGAGATTGATTTTTCTTTTTTTTTGCAGAAAGGATGATTGAGAGTATGAGTATGAGAGTATGATCCACAAGAGCATAAAGTACTGCTATAAAAAAATGAAAGTCCTCTCTCAGTATTAAACCAAAGGAAAAGGCTGAAAGTTAGTCTGATGAAGAGATTTTATTTAGGCATTCTGGGATAGTAAGTGTGTCAGTTACACATCAGGCTCTGAGGGGTGCCTCCTAGGGAGTATTACATAGGAGATCAAAACCCCTCTTGGGTAAAATGTACAGAAAAAAGGAATGAGGCACACATGTTTTGTCCAAGGATGATGTGCCAGAATCGAAGGGAAGATGTAACTATGAGGACAGCACAATGTCAGTCACTCATTCGCCTGGCCTCAGGACTTACAGACCCACGGCTAAGTACCAGAACATGGAAGCACCCACTAAAGAACACGTAAAAACAAGAATACGTGGGACAGATATGGAATACACAAGACAGCTGCAGAATTAGGGCTAGTCTTACCCCCAACAGTAGGAGATATTGATGGCTGATCCCAAGACAGATTCATCAGCTCACTCAGCAATAGGCATTGCCAGCCTGGGCACCAAACACTGTTACTTCTAGAATCATCTCCATAGGGTGGCTCTGGCAACAAAGCTGTTATTTTTCAGACCAGAAGGCAGTAGACAGACTGTATAGAGTCAGGGTAAAAGAGAAAGAAAACAGAACATAGGATGCCACTTGGTAGTTAGAGTAAATCTGCTGATTATAGATGACATACAGAATGCTATAACTATTTAGCAGACATGTAAGGGTGGTCTAGAGTTCTCACACAGTAAAATAGGAGCTGGGTCAGAGAAATACCAACTTGCAACAATCGTAACATTCTATTTTTATCCCCATGCTGGTGAGGCCTGAGAATTAAGAATTACATAAGAAAGAATTGCATAATATTGAAACTGCTTGTATTGGAAGAGTCCTGGCTGGCTGTGGCCATCTTTGTAAACAATGGAAAATCTCATTTAATTAAATTGGCTTAAGTTTGGTCCATTGTGAAAGGCTGTGAATTTGATAACCTACTAAGGTCATCTCCCTAATCACCACAAATGTCCTAATGAATATTGCATTTTTTTCACCTTACTCCCAAAGATCAGAGCACTTTGGCTTAGTCCTAGTTAAGTTTTGTCATTTCCAAGCTATATATTCTAGAGCGCAATAAAAATGCATCTTGATCATAGCGATAATGATCATCCACTTGAGTATTTTTATAACAACAAATAATTTTTATAAAGGTAGCTCATATTTTTATGGAATGCTAGGTATTTCACAGTTCCTCCATGTGATCATGTTATCCTATAAGAAGAGGTAAGACATTTGGCAGATAAGGAAACAAATTTGTTGAATTAGCCAAGGACAAGCAATTACTGAATGATAAAATTGGGTTGAAAACTGACATCTCTGGATTGCTAGTCCAAGCCAACTCACTGAACCATACCAGACCACCTCCTTTCTGGCACCTTTTCCCAATCTTTGAGTCAATTCAACAAGCTCAAATGTCATCCATACCCCCTTTACCAAAAAATCTAAAAACAATGAGCTTCATTAAGCTGTATTACCATGAAGCATTAGACAGTGAAATCTGGGGGATTAAATTCTTTTAAAGTAAAAGACGCTGTTTTCCTTTAAGTTTTCAAACTTTGCTTTATTAGTGTCTTTAATGAAATGAATGCCAACACTGGTTAGTTTGTTTCTCTCTTAGATGTTCTTACAAAACACTCAGTGGTGTGTTCTTCTCAAGCTGTAATGCTGTTCTTTCCATGAGTTGCACAACCCAACTACCCAGCCAGAAGACAGACAAGGTGTCCCCCATAGAGGTCCAGTTACCCTGCCAGTTTAGGCCTCCAGCACAAGGAATGACCACATTGTAATAAAAACTAATTCCCTACAGGATAGAAATAGACAACAAGGGAAAAAAAGACTTCCACAAGATAGTTAGATTGTTTGTTCCTCCCTTGAGGAGGCAAATATTAAGGTTATTTCTGTTGTTGATCAGTTATACAGACACACACATGTATACACACATACACATATCCAATCTACTCCTCATAAAAATAATCTCATTAACCTCAGTCAGGAGAATCTCTGTATGAATTTTTTTTCCCCAAGGTTTATGGAAGATATTACAGCACAGCAGAATGATTCAAACAACTCCATGTGGTGTTTTGAAATTCATCCCAATTGTAGTCTGAGTGACCTGCAGGTTGAACAGACTGCCAAAGTCTAAGAGTTTCAACAGGCCCTTAGTGTCAGGATCCACTTCAGTGATCTCGTGATCCAGGGCTGAGACCTCAGGAACATAATTATCTCTTCTCTCTCTGTCCTCCTGCAGTTTGATGCAGATACTTCCCACCAGACCTCTCTGATCCCACCCCATCAGATCTGTGACGTAGCCTGCTGTCTTGCTGCAGAGCTTCTTGCTGGGAATAATGGCAATCTCCCCACACACAGGGTTGTTGGTATGGAAGTCTTTGCTCAGGTGAGTGTAGTACTTCTCAGTGATGACCTACGCCACCTTCCTCACGGTTTTGGTACAAACATAGCCAAGGTTGGTGCGTCCCTGGTAAAAGAGCTCCATATGACTTGTTTTTAGAGATCAGCTCAAATAACTCAGGTGGATATAACTCTACCTAAAGTCAAGAATTACAAGAATGATAAAGATGTCCACCATGCCATGATATCTGGAAATTCCCAATGTTTGTGTTACATTTTGTTGGTGTAAGAGTTTATACATCCCCAACACAAAAGAAACTACATGAATGATATTATTTATAATTATATTCTCTTAAAAATGAAATGCCCTATAATGCTTCTTTTTCCTTTTGATATTCTTCAGCAGATGAATAAAGTGATTCATATTAAATTCATATTAGCTTTGCATTATCACAGATTTTTCTTTTTGCTTCTTCATCTTTGTGACTGTACTTTAATATAACCTCATTAAAGGGGCACCTGGGTGGCTCAGTTGGTTCAGCGTCAGACTCTTGATTTCAGCTCAGGTTATGATCTCAGGGTTGTGGGATCCAGCTATACTTCACACTTCAGACTCCCTGCTCAGCAGGGAGCCTGCTTCTCTACTTCTCCCTCTCCCCTTCCCCTTCCCCTCAGCTCATGCGTGCTCTCTAAAATAAAATAAATCTTTAAAAAAAATTTAAAAAATATATATATATATATCTTCATTAAATTCAAGGGACAGTTTGGGTATAAGATCTTATACATCCAAAGAACTCATCCAAAGAATGCAAGTAATTGAACTCATCCAAAGAATGCAAGTAATGACATTCTTAAAGCTTTTGCAGTGGACACTGTAAACCACACACAGGTCTTTGGCCATCTTCATGATTATACTTAACAGAATTATCTAAACCAAAATATCCAGGATAATGAGAAACTCTTTTGATCTATAATGTTTTAAAAGATATTTTATATGGGAATATAGAAATATATATAGTATATATACACGATTCACACACACACACACACACACACACACATATAAAAGAATATAAATGATTCTTTTCAAAAGAACTTTCTCTTTGTTATTTCCTGGTCATATAAAAAATACAACTTTACTATGAATGTAGTATAACCTCCATTAGAATATGTGTGAAAATCTCTCAAAATATTTTAAATAATACAGAACACAGCAGAGATTCATTAATACCATTTATCCTAATAACTAGAAAGCTATTTTTTTATTCATTCAAAATCTCTTTGCCCTAATTCCTGAGCTACCTAGATAGAGTTTTGAAGGCCTAAAATTTTAGTCCTGGTTTTTCACCCAGTAGCTTTTGAGGTTTTCATGGGACTCAAGATTGAAGAAAGAAATTGTGCAAGTAGAATCTCTTAGAACTGACTTCACAGGCATGTGGTGATTATACAGCAGAATTTCTGCCTAGGGATTAGGGGGAATATATATTAAAAATATAGCCTAGTTCTAGACAGCAACCATAGTAGAAAGTCCCCAAGCAGAAACAGGAACACTTAAATATCTCTTTTGCTCCCTCTGCTGGTTGGTTTCATAAAATAAAGAATGGGTGCTTTGATCTCTTTCCAGAAATGCTGATGTATTTTCATTTTACCAGACTTTCAAAATTTGGGCATCAAGAATTGTCTAATTTGGTTTGCTATGACTGAGTTTGCTGAGTTTTTGCTTGTTCAATTATAAATGAGTGTGAAATATTAGGTGGAAAGAGATACCATGAAAATGGCAGTTCTATTAGATTAACAGACCAGAGGTTATTGAGCATGACACAAAAGGGAATATATGACATCCTCGTCTAAAAATAAAATGACCTCAAAGAGGGTAAAAACACATACGTAAAATTACTTAAGAATAAGGCAGACTACAATTAAAAACTAAATCTACATGTTGTAGACTTCAGAGAGTGGGAAAATTTCATAAACAAGGGACAGGAGTTGCATGAAGACTTAACAATGAGTGATATAGAACACAAGCTAGAAAGTGATAGGAGTGGTTGTTGAGAGAGCAAGAGAAACTAGCATCAATAATGCAATCTTTGACTTCTCCACCCAAGCACAACCTTCTTCCTATACATACTATTGTAAACAATAGCAATAACAACAACAGCATTCTCATACCTTGCATAAAGAAAATATCTATATTCCAAATTAAAACATGGGCATCCTCTACTCAAAAGTGAATACCCACAGTCATTCAGTCACCATAGCTGTTTCTGAGAAATAGTCAGTCCTTCTCTATCTAGTTCTGTCACAAGCCAGTTTTGATATGCGGCTACCTATGGATCAAACAATAAAGTTAGTCATCAGTAATACATTTTCTATAAAAATACCAGAGAAAGACTAGGAAGAAGATATACTTGAGACTATTACAGGGTCCTTCCTCACCAAGACAAATCTTTCCTTTCATTTAAGGAGCTCTGAGTCTATGATCTGATTCAGGTTAGGCAAGTGTGGGAGGGACCATAAATTTCCAATGTGGTGGGCCACCCATGACACTGCCAAACCTAGAGAGTTTTTAAGTAGGACCTTAGTGCGATAGCAACAATTTCAGTTCTGGAATCCCCAGGATCAATTAAGCACTTCCAAAGGTTTCTGTATGTTAAACTTTATTATCATCACTCTCACCCTGCTAATTACCTTGGGAACCACACCACCTTGCTTTCAAGTGAGTGCTGCTATTTGGCTTCAGTCAATATGGGATGCCAATGTATGTGGTGGTATCATCCCACCCTAGAAATGACAGTCACTGCAGTCTTTTTCAAGGACGCTGCACTCCCCTCACTAGTGAATTTCTTAATGTCTAATGAAGACTGTGTTTCCTTTATCCTCTTGAGGAACAAAGCTAGGAGATATGAAACCTCCCTAAATTCTTTGGATTTCTCATTCTAAGAGATACCATTTCTGGCATTTTAACTTCATTTGGCACAGTCCATTGATGAGTCCAGGTTTGAGGCAATCAGGCAAATAATCAGAACCATTTCTAGGTGCTTAAGCTAGGATGTTGAATCTATTTACTTCTACATTTACTAACGCATTCAACAAATAGTTATCCAGTTTTCACTAGGTATCTGACAATATTTTAGGTACTAGAAATACAGCACGAGTAGAGCAAACAGAACTCCCTGGCTTCCTGGAGTCTACATTTGATGGAGTCTCCAATAAACAAATAGGTTAAGATAATATAGTACATTGGAAGATGACTAGCTTACCATGGTAGAAAGAAACAGAGCAGGTTAAAGGAAATTAGGGGCACTGTACTATGTAATTTTAAGTAGGAGGGATCAAATTAAACAACTCTGAGAAAATGGCATTGAGCAAAGTGAAGAAGTGAAGTAAATATCCAAGGGAAGAGTATGCCAGGGAGATGGCACAGCAAATGCAAACTTCAGGCTTGTGTAAGATCAGCGAGCAGGCCAGTGGTGCTAGAACAGAGCGAGCAAGTGGAAGAATGATTGTTAGCTCTATATTTTAGATAAACTCATAGTTCGGGAAATAAAAGAGAATATGAGTCCCATTTTCCTTTCTCTCAAAACTCAGTTTCAGATTTGTTAGTAAGATGTGCTAAAACTTATCATATTGTAGTAGTAAATACTTCATGGCAACCAGCTTATCGCTAGCTTTGTAAAATACATGGGTTAAATTAATGAGAATAATTCAAAGCTGTTATTTCCACCTTAGTCAACTCATAACAAACTTATCAATTGTCTATTATGATTCTCCCTAATCACCACAAGCTCTGAGGGAATTATCACCATGAGATGAGTACGTATTACCGAGTAGGAATATAATGCTAAGACTTAAGGGCCATGATCAAGGGTAATTAAGGTTTCTTTTCAAATAAAGCAATATTTTCAAAGAGCTTGTTAAAAAGCCTGGCAACATCTTCTAACTTGTCAATAAACATATATTTTTTATAGTTTGGCTTTTCTATTTTTAACTGACATGCTTTAAGAGAAACATCCAAGTCATAGTTTTTGAATGGGGAAATTAATTATTGATTGGCCTCTAGGCAAATAACTTAATTAAAGCTATATGCTGAGTGCCTGGTTAGTTTAAGAAATTGAATATAGAAAGTCATTTCTTGTTAAAAAATTTGTGGTTCACCTCAGTTATTAAAATAGATTATATTTTGTGGAAACAATAAGTTATAATATGGAATAAGCATTCATTAATAGTCAATAATATCAATAGCTCCATTTTTATGTAGCAAAGCCTCATCGAATAAGCCAGAGCTGCAACCTTATGTTAATGGATGATGTGACAGAGAAATGACTTTTTCAATAAAGGTTTTCCAAAGGTAATCTGCTGATCTAGAACTAATCATTTATATAGAGAGATCAAGTAAATCAAGATGGAAATGACAGAACTTCTTAAATCCCATTTCAGTGGAAAGGTTAATTTTCACTTTATTAGTTGAACCTATTGTATGTTTGCTATGTACCTGTCCCTGGCATTGTATTAAATTATTTACAAACATAATCTGGTATCATCATCATAACAATACTATCAGGCAGGTATTATTATCCCCATTTTACAGATGAGGAAATCATACATATAGAACTCTGATCCTACTACTTTACCAGCAGGAGCATTTCCTTCAATGCCTTTATCATTTTCCCTTATTACCTTCCTACAAAGTTTCTTACATTTTTTTTCAGGTTACTATTAAGAAATCCATTCAGAACAGGAAACTATTCTGTTATGTTGTAAGCATCAAATTGGCCTACACTATGTTAAGGAATAAAACAAATGAGCAACTGCACAGTCATACTCAAGATTTAAACAGTGAAATTTTCTTCATAATCATGTTTGCTTTTAACAGAGCATAAAGCATACAATGATTCATACAGGTATATGAGAAGCAATTTTTTTGCTTCAAATACTGGAGAAAACTCCCATGTATATAGTGTATATGTTCATGTACAAAATATCATGAAACATAATATTAATGTTTTGAATACAATAAATACCTAGGAGATTCTGATGCAATTTTCTCATGGTTTTCTTTTCTTAAAGATTTTATTTTTTTGTTTGAGAGAGAGAGAGAGAGACTACGCAGTCAGGAGAGGGAGAAGCAGGCTCCCTTCTGAGCAGAGAGCCCCACATGAGGCTCGACCCCAGGGTCCTGGGATCATGATCTGAGCCCAAGGCAGATGCTTAAATGAATGAGCCACCCAGGTGTCCCACAATTTTCTCATGCTTATTGTAATAATTATATTACAACTAGTGCTATTCTTGAAGAGAAGATCTCTTAGTCTTCAAGTACTATTATTCTTATTAGAAATATTATTATTAAAATTTAGACATGATTTAGATATGTTGTTTATGTAAGTTTTACATAACTAACTTTCAAATAATATTTATATTGGTTAATTATTTTTAAAAGGTCTACCTTAATTAGCAAGCCCTTAATGTATAATATGGATACATTAATTAATTTCAAACTTCCCAAATCTTAAAACTATAATTTCACATAGTCCTATAATTTTCTCACATGCCAAGGAAACCTATTCTGGTAACCTCATCTCATTCCAGGAAAATTTATCACTAAAAAATACACTTCCATAAAAGACAATCCACACAAAAACAGTTCTATTCCTTTTACACCTGGAAATCAGTTTCTCTCCAAAAACAAAACCAAATGGAAAACCACTTTTTAGGTAAAAAATAATACATTTTTTAAAATTTAGTCAAAAATTTTAATCTTTACATTAAATGTTTTCCACTGTCTCTTTGTAAAATCTTTAACCAGATCTCAGAATAGGACTTGCCTCCTGGTTTAATTATCCTGTTTAGAATCTTCAAATTTGGGGCGCCTGTGTGGCTCAATCAGCTAAACGTCTGCCTTCAGTTCAGGTCATGACCTTAGGGTCCTGGGATCGAGCCCCACATCAAGGCTCAGCCGTCTGCCTCTCCCCCCTGCTCATGCTCTCTCTCTCCCTCTCTCTCAAATAAATAAATAAAAATATTTTTAAAAAGAATCTTCAAATTTCCCTCATGGGTGAATATAAAAGGTACAAATTAAGGGCAGAACCTCCTGAGCTTCCTCATAGAGTTTTATCAGTCTCCTTCGGTTCTGTCTGTAAAGGACTCAGGATAAAAATAGACTAAACTGATGAATAAGGAAAATGCACCTGGAGGCCAGCAGCTGCACATGAGCCAGGATTAGGCAGGTGTTAAAAAGCAAGCTCACTATTGTGTTCACAACAATGTCTTTTATGTATCCAGCACTGCATGTGTTTTCTCATTTAAGCTTCCTAAGAAGTCTAAAAATTAGGCAGAGCAAGTGTTTTCATCCCCATTCCCCATGAGGAAACTGAGGCTTAAAGTGATTTGAGTGACTTGTCTGATGTTACCAACAGTACCACAGCTTAATGCCAGCTCTCTAATTCCTGGTAGACTCTGTGCCAGTGTACTAGATGCCTTCTATGAGAGAATAAATAAAAAGATAAACAGGTATATATCAAATAATCCTTTTCCTGTCTGGGTAACAGTATTGTACTCCACAGAGGCATGAGCCCAGGTGATAGTGATGGTTAAATTAGCACTAATATTACAGAACTACTAGAAGAAGGAGCCTATGAAAGGAGGAACAGTAAGGACTTCTGTGAAATTTTGAAGGTGTGCTATTAGGTGCATACTCAAGATACAATTGTGATACCTTCATGATGAATTGATGGTTTTATGACTATAAAACATTCAGTTTCATCTATGATCTCTCATTGCCTTCATCTATTTACTTGGAAATATATATTGTTTGGTAGTAATATAGTCACACTAGTTTTCTATGATTTATGTTAACATGGTATATTTTTTCCATCCCTTTATTTTCAATTTAGCTGTGGCCTTATATTTAAGATGTGCCTCTTATAAATCACGTGTATTTGGATCTTATTTTGATACACTATCTCCTTTTCTCTGCCTTTTAATTGGATCATTTAGCCCATTTACATTTAATGTAATTACTAAGATAATTGAGTTTAAACCTACCATCTTTCCATTTGCTTCCTATTTGCCTTATCAGAGTTTTTTTCTTTATGCTTTCCTGACATCCTTTGAGTGAAATGTTTCCAATATTTCTGTTTTGCATTACACTTCATATTTTCTATTAACTTTTTTTTAGCTATGTCACTCTGCATTATTCTTTAGGTAATTTCTGTAGTGATTATAATATGCATCCTTAATTTATCACAGGACACCTTGAATTAATATTATATCACTTCATAAATAATGTAACAACTTTACAACAGTATGATTCCATTTACCTTAGTCCATCATTTGTGACATTATCCTCATACATTTTGCATCTAAATAAATTATTAACCTTACAGTTCTTTGTAATTACATTTGCTTCAGATAATCAATAGTCTTTTAAGGAAATATTTTAGGTAGTCTTCTTTATTTACCATATATTTATTTTTCCAGTATACTTTATTCCTTATTATAGATATCTGACTTCTACTTGAGACTTTTTTTTTTCTGGCATAAAAAACTTCCTTTAGTATTACAGTTGACCCTTGAACAACACAGGTTTGAACTGCTTGGATCAACTTATATGCAAATTTTTTACAGTACTATAAATGTACTTTTCCTTGTGATTTTCTTAATAACATTTTCTTTTCTCTAGCTTACTTTATTGTAAGAATACAGTATATAATACATATAATATACACAAGATGGGTTAATCGACTGCTTATGCTATTGGTAAGGCTTCCAGTCAACAGTAGGCCATTAGTAGTTAAAGTTTTTGGGGAATCAAAAGTTTTACACTGATATTTTTGACTATGCAAGGGGTCAGTGCCCTAACCCCCATATTGTTCAAGGGCCAACTGTATGTACCGTTTGAACTGCTGGTGGTAGTTTCTCTCAGCTTTTGTATATCTGGAAAGTCTTAAATTAACCCTCATTTTTGAAGACTATTTCTGCTGGGTATAGAATTCTAAGTTATAGTAGGTTTTTTTCTTTTTCACCACTTTAAAGATGTCCTTCCATTATTTTCTGGCTTCTGTTGTTTCTGACTATGAGTTTCTTTATTCTTATCTTGTTCATCTGAATGTATTGTGTCTTTTTCTTCTGGTTACTTTATAATTTTCCCCTTTATCTTTGGTTTTCAGCAAGGTCACTATGATATGTCTCTGTGTGGATCTTTGTATTTACCCTGCTTGTGGCTCACTGAGCTTTTTGGGTTTTGTTTTGTTTAGTTTTGTTTTTAAAGGTTTTATTTATTTACTTGACAGAGAGAGAGCATGAGCACAAGCAGGGGGAGCCACAGGCGAAGGGAGAAGCAGGCTTCCCGCTGAGCAGGGAGCCCAGTTCAGGGCTCGATCCCAGGATCCTGGGATCATGACCTGAGCCAAAGGCAGATGCTTAACCAACTGAGCCAGGCACCCTCACTGGGCTTTTTGAATCTATGAAATAGTAGTTTTAATCAATTTGAAAACCCTTGGCCATTATTTCTCAAACATGTGTCTCACTTTCTCCTCTCATTCTGGAACTCTAATTTCATGAATGACCATTTGATTTTGTCCCAGTGATCTGATACTCTCTTCTGTTGTTTTTTAAATTCTTTTTTCTTTCTGTACTTCAGTTTGGATAATTTCTACTGACATATTGTCTAGTTCACTAATTCTTTGTTTTGTTCTGTCCGATCTGCTGTTAATCCCACTGAATATTTTTGATTTCAAATATTGTAGTTTTCAGTTCAAAACTTACATTTGGTTCTTTTTTTAAAGTTTCCTTTTCTCTGTTGACATCCTTCATCTTTTCATCCATTTTGGCCACCTTTTTTTCTAAATTTTAAACACATTTAAAATGTTATTTCTAAGTCCTTTTCTACTAATTCAACTTCTCTGTGAGTGCTCTTCTGTTTTTTATTTTTATTATGAACCATATTTTCCTACTTCTTTTCATGTTTCTTAGTTTTTATTTCTTCATCTGTTGTTGTGTAAGAAACAATAGTCAAGACTGAAATAGATGATATTTTCCACAGAAACAGCTCCCCTTTTCTTTGGCAGACATCTAGAGGGGCTGATCTTTTTGACCTAATAAGAAGTTGAACACCATTGGGGCTGGTTTTCTACTTGGACTGGTTTTAGTTCACTTCTAGTTTCAAGTGTCTTAAGGGTAGAATTAAGTGTATCTTTCCACAGGGATTTGGGATCTAAGTACCTCATGAAATCTCTTGTTCTCCAGCCTAGCTCCTAAGTTTCCATGCAGTTGTTTATTCAGCAGAAATCCTGTAGAAGAGTATTGGAAGGTGGGGTGGATAAGCTCTGTGTTTGTATCTCCATGGGATTCCAATCTGCCATGATACCACACTCATAATCATTGAAAATTCAATGGCATTCATAGCTCTTTTATGGCTTTAAAGAAAATACGTTTCTTTTTAGTTTACTCAATTTAGTTTTCTCCTCATTGTTATGTCATAAGCAGTAATCTTTTGTGAACCCCCCTGCATTTTAACTGAAAGCAGAACCAACTATAAGAAATGTAAAAGACATTCAGCCAGGCCTGAGTCAGTTGTAAAGGATTTACAACTTAAGCAGTAATTGTTACATAAATAGGAGTATACACTTTTTCTTTTAAGTGGATTGATTGGAGAGAAACCTAGACTACACATAAATAATATCTTACATGGCATTACCGAAAGAGGTCATAACTATTCTGTTCTTAAATTATGCAAAGAGAAATATTCCTTTTGGTCTTGAATCATCCATATATTCCATTGTTTCGAAACAGGGATGGATGAGGTGGCCAATTAAGGTCTTTTTGGGTCCCATGGTTCTAGAATTGATGAATCTCTTTCATCAAAAGCCCTAATAAATGGTACATGAATAAAAAGAGTGTCAAAAAAGCAGTCAGAAAAGTAAAAGATTAAAAGAATTACTAATTATTTTTAAATAACAGAGGAGGAAAAATAGGATGATAATAGCCATCTTAATACATACATTTATGAATAGTTACTGTACAGAGGGAACTGTGTATGCTTTACAAATATATTTATTTTACAGAGTAGGAAATAGAGGTTCAAAGGAATTAAGTAATGTGCCCAAAGTTATACAGATAAAGAGTGACCAAGTCAGAATTTGAACTGAAGCCTGTCTAATGCCAGAATATATGCTTTTACCACTATAATGTACTGTCTTCCTAAAATGTTAATAAACACTTACAGATATCCTTAGCTCTGGCAGTTACAGTCAATGGTATAGATTTAGAGGATGACATCACTTCAGTAAAGCAAAGATCCTGATATCTGGTACATCTATTTATACCAGCTTTATAATATTAGATTATATTTTTGTATTTTGTAAAAACTACTGTCCTAAGACTTAGTAACAGTTTGTTTCATTATTTTTTTTCTTAATATCTAAACTTTTAAAGGAAATCTTGTTCCCAATGGTTCAGAGCTTTGTGAAGAAAACATAACCTAGAATATTAAATTTCACATGCAAATGGAGGAGAAAAAATAGAACAGAAAATATCTATATTTCAGAGTCTAAACATCCAGGGGGGAAAAATCCCTTAAAAAGTCAACCTACACTGTTAATGACACTAGCGACCAGTTTAGGTCAATGACATGCAACTTAGGCAAGAGAACCTCTTTTTTCTCTCCTTATCCTCCACCTCCACCTTCATGCATGATAATTCCTTGGCATCTCACCCTCCTTGCACTCTCTCTCTCTCTGCCTGGTAACAATATTTCTTAAGTCTGATACCTTTCCTTATCTATTTTTCACTTCAAGTTCATTATTCTTTGCATGACTTTCCAGTTTCCTAAGCCTCCTCCAAGTCATACTCACTCTTTGTTCAGGCCTTCCATCTTGTAGATGTTCATCTGGGCCTCACTGGGCTTGGCAATATTCAGCTTTTAGTCATTAAACATGACTTAGTAACCATACACAGTTTGAAACCTGCACAAGCAATCAGATGAATTGGGGAAAGAAAGAAACACATGTGTAGAAATATGGGAGGCGGTATAACCCTTGGGAAAATAAAATTTTCATACGCCAATCTGTTACTCATAGCAACTTCTCCACACAACCTATAAATTATTGTCAAAGGATTTTACTTTATTTTCCTTGGAGATAACAGTTTCTAAATTGTTCAGACGTGATTTAGGTTACTCATAATTTTTATCTGAATATATTAGATGACAAACTAATGAGTCAAATCATCATTATTATTTCTCTCCATCAAGTAAAAGCTGGTAGTTTCCTGGATAAGAGGGTGGAGAATAGGAACAAAATGCCAGGTGGTATTTATGTAGGATAAAACAAAATAGCTTTACTCTAAATAATAATACTTAAAACAGTTTCCCTAAATCAATTATTAGCCAAAACTGGCTATACTGACATCACTGACTGTACATGGCAAAGAGACAGTAAAACAAGGTAACCAAGATAAACAGTAGTACTTATATAAATGATTGATTTACATCTGAGTAAGGAAGAATAAAAGGCATTCATACCCTCTTTTATAATGGCAATTATAAGTAAGCACAAAGATAGGAAAACACGTTAATCTAAGCCAAAGTAACATTTATCACAACTCAGATGCATCTTGTGGGGTGGGAGTGTTAAAAGGTAAGAACAGCTCTTCTATTAGATCTGGCAAGTGTGCTATTAATTTAAGAGTGCAACCCAGAATCTATAATTGCTTTTGCAAAGGACAGGTAGTAGAGTACATTAACTGTCAACAAACATCTGCTAAAAGAGGTAATTAACATCAGGCTCATGGAACTCAAAATAGACATAAGATCAGCCATGTAGCAACACAGTGTATGTTTTGCTGGGACATCAGACCATCTTAGCCTTGTCTGAGAATTTCCTTAAACTCTGCTGGTTTATAATCTAAATTATCTGCTTCATAAAAGGGTGAGGTGTCAAAAGTCCACACAAATGGGATGATTTTAAAAACCAAGGTCATTGGTGTATTTGCAATCAAATACCAGGTGTCATGTATCCAAAAATAACCTAGTAACAGAAAGGGAGAAATAACTAAACAGTCAAAACAGTCATCACAGAATCCATCTTCTAAAGCCCTAAAGTAATCTTATAAAGGAAACCACTTAGCAACTAATGGCTATTATTTTAAACACCTTTTCAACAGATTTTTAGAATAGAGCTTCAAGGCCCATATTTGAAAGTGAACAGTTACACTCAACAGAAAGAAAAGTCAGGTGACCATTGACAGCCAGTCAGGAATAGGAGAAAGAAAAACACTAAGAATACAAGCATGGGAGTTGGAGTCCACTTAGTTCAAGCAGCAAACTAGACTACTAATCCTGACTCCTTTGTTCTTGTTGCAATTGTAACACATTGGATGACATTCACTTTAACATGTAGATAAAAGCAGTAAGATTCTTTTAAGAGAGTGAATTTAGAAAGAAGAAAACTGGAGAAACCAGGGACACCAGATGTTTAAAAATCTCATGAGGAGGAGAAATGGGGCACTAGAGAGAAGAAAAAAACGGTTCATAATTGGGAGGTTAGAGATAATGAAAGCAATCAACCATTTTACTTTTTACACCTCGGACTCTTCTTGCATTTAACATTCAGATGGCTTCTAACAATTCCTGAAAGATTTTTTTCTCCTCAGAAACAGCTCAGGTGTGTGTCATAGTCAGCTGAGAATCCCAGATAGTAAGGCCCACTTCAGTCTTCTGTGAGACTATTTTCATATGTCCCTATACATACAAGTAATTGGAGATCTAAAGGAAATATACACATGAATGTTACAGATTTAAAATTGCAGCATGTTGACATGATGGTTTCATCATAATGTTAACTTATATATACTGTTTGAATTTTCTGTGCAATTGCGTCTGTTGTTTCATTTTGCATAAAGGTGTAGATTAAAAAATAGTATATACTCATCATCATTCCAGTTATTATGGAAGTACAAATCAAAACCACAATGAGATACTGTCCAGGATGGCTAGAATTTAAAGAAAAAGGGAAAGAACAAATGTTGGGGAGATTGTGGAGAAATTGGAATCCTCATACATTTCTGGTGGGAATGAAAAATGGTATTTGGTCACTGTGGAATTTGACAGTTCTTCAAAAAGTTAGTTACCATACGAACCAGCAATTCTACTCCTAGGTACATACCTAAGAAAGTTGAAAACGTGTTCACACCAAAACTTGTACATGAATATTCATGCTGACATTATTCATAATATAAAAAGTGTAAACAACTCGAGTGTCCATCAATCGGTGAATGAATAAACAAAATGTGGTACATATAGCAGAATATTATTCAGTTATAAGTAATGAAATACTGACACATGCTGCAACATGGATATTTGGTAATACTGTTAAGTGAAAGAAGCCAGACACAAAATGCTATATATTGTATGATTCCACTTATGGAATGCTCAAATTAGGCAAATCCATAGAAACAAAAAGTAAATTTGTGGTTGCTAGAGGATGAGAGAGAGAAGAATCGGGTATAGGGTTTATTTCTTTAGGGACAAAAATATTCTAGAGGGGCGCCTGGGTGGCTCAGTTGGTTAAGCATCCAACTCTTGATTTCAGCTCAGGTCATAATCTCAGGGTCATGAGATCAAGCCCCATGTCAGGCTCCAGGCTCAGCAGAGTCTGCTTCTCTCTCTCTCTCTCTTCCTCTCCCTCGGCCCCTCCTCCCTGTTCAAGCTCTCTCTCTCTTTAAAATAAATAAATAAATCTTAAAAAAAGAAATGTTCTAGAATTAGTGATGATAGTTGCACACTATTACGAATATATTAAAAGCCATGGAAATGTATACTTAAATGCAGTTAAAATGGCGAATGTTATGTGAATTTCATTTCAATAAAAAAGAAGAAATCACTATATGTACATTGTTTCCATGCTGTAGTTTACTAAGTCCACTGTGCTTCAATGTTCCCACAAATAAATACATTCAATAAGTGAATGAATTAATGTGCAACTCTCTGATCTGACCAGCAGGATTCCTCTGAACACTTCACAAGGTTTCAATTCCCAGATGAATACATTTTACTTTACTCCACCTGATACAAAATTTAAAGAAATGTAACACTTTAATGTAGAACATTTTACCCACATGATAATAATCTACCATCCACTTAGATTCCTTTTAGCAGAGGGCAAACTTTTTCTCTCATATTCCATGAAGTCTTAGAAACTGAGGAATAAAAGGTAAAACTCATAGCCTGATTTCATATAGGTCTAGTATAGTCGGTCAATATTTATTGCCCCATCTATGCAATATATTTCAAAAGAGAGCATCTCAGAGTAGTTGAGTATTTTCTAAGCAGGACCCTCCAGTTCCCCTTCTTTAAACAGGTACTTTATTTTCTTTAAATTTTAAATTGTCGTTGAATTTTTTTTAAAAAGGGGACTCTACTATTGGGTTTTCTATATCTTACTGAGACAAAGAATTAAACATTAAAATGTTATCTTAGGGTCAAATGGATATAGTATTTAATAAGAGTTTAACTTTTAGTAAAACAATAATGGTGATCAGTTAACAACTCATTAACAATAGCCAAAAAACATTACCCTAGTTTGTGAGGTTTTTTAAAGATTTTATTTATTTATTTGAGAGAGAAAGAGAGAGAGCACGAGCTGGGGGGGGGGGGGGCAGAGGGAGAGGGAGAAGCAGACTCCCTGCTGAGCAGGGAGCCCAATGCAATGCTGGACTTGATCCCAGGACCCTGGGATCATGACTCAAACCGACGGCAGATGCTTAACCGATTAAGCCACCCAGGTACCTCTTAGTGACTTTTGAAAGTCACAGATGGTTAGAGTTATTCATTTTGTCAAATGACTAGAAGTCCAGTGTTGCGATTTTGTCTGCATGCCCATAGCATTTTTTCAGCTTCTTGAGGATCGTCAGGCTAAGTCACAAAGCAAGATATCCCAATACTGGAGCATAACCTGCCTACATTACCCACTGGTAAACTGGGGATACACTGTGTCCCCATCTCCTAAGTAATGTCTGTATGCAGAACACTTCTCTGAAGCCCATATTTCACTCTACAAAATAAGGAGTTGAGCTTAGAGACATTTTTTTCCAACTCAAAAATTCAACAGCTTTATGAATGAAAGAGAATTGAGTGGGAAGATAGGAGTGTAGCGTTCGGCAGGGATCTGCTTTGCTGATACAACTTCAGAGGACTTGGAGGACATTTTTCAAAAGAATTGTGGGCTTTTTAGCACTGTAGCCCTCTCCTACTGAGAGGGCTCAGCTATCAACCGACCTGCTGAAAGCTGCTGCCAAAGAGAGCTTTGGCTAACAGGACCAGCTGCCACGGTCCAGGGCCATATCCATGCTGACTGAAGTAGGCCAGTAAGGGTCGCCGCCTCAGACCTGTGCTGGGGTCCTGCCAACAGCTGCCATCTGTAGACACGTGTGAGCCTGTGGTTACCTTATGGCTCTGAGGTGTCCAGCCCTTGCCATCTTAGTATGAATCACTCCTTAAAATCTGAGTGAGAAAAGAGAGTGCCAGGTTTTGCATGTATTTCTTGAGTAGAATGAACAGAGGTTTCCTACCAGTAAACATTGTGGGGTTTATACCCAGAAGATGTGTACAAGGGAAAGTAGAGGGATCTGTGAAAATCTCCCCAAGCCCTTGGACCCTAGTATGTTGCACCCAGGTGTTTCTTTTCAAGTGGCTCACAATGTGGAACCAGAAACAACTATGCCACAGTAGCACAGACAAAAACAAAGGTAGGAAGCTATCACACGTCCCAAAGAAGAGCCTATGGAAATGAAAGTTGAAGTTGTCCCAGAAATAATGAGCCAACTTGCTCCAACAAATAGTATTGGTCTCAAGGCACTCCTAATTCTAGAAAATGTGAAACAAAATAGAATGATGATTCAGGCCACCATCTTATGTTCTGCTGACCATGTGGTTGGAGAAACTGCAGAATGAAGAGATGTTTTTGAAACTAAGACTTCCCAAGCTAACTGGGACCTCTAAAAAAAAGTAGAAATCAAGAAAAGGATATAGTAAGTTTTGGAAATTTCTCCTGTATTTCCTCTCTCCTGGTTTTAAATTACACCAAAGCCCCAACAGGTAACACCAAGAAGCAGAAGGCTCATTTACAAGACAAAGATATAACAGTGTTTGTTCTCAAAGTATACTGTGAGGATACATTGAGACCAGAATAGCCCTACTTGAAGCTTGTCAGTGACTATCCAATCAGGTTGAGAAGAACTAAACTGCACACAGATAGACAAGAAATAGTTAAATAGCAAACAATAAAGAAGAACATGGATAGATCGTTATCTCATCTTTATTCCCAGCTACTAAAAATGAGTAAGAAGGAATAAAAGAGATGGATATTTGAAAGCATAACATATACATCAATGCTAAGGGATTTCTAAATTTTGAAGGGAAAGCTTCTAGATGTCAGTCATCCCGGATGTTACATTTTACTACCTAAATTCAAATTACAGGAGTTCGTTCAAATTGAAGCAGCGTAGGAAAAAAGGTATTTTGCTGTAAACAATAACCAGAGTGCTTTCTCATGGAAGCATAGTAAATCCCCTTCATCGGATGGACGTGGGTAGTCCATTCTGAAACTGAAAATAGCTAAAGCATCATTTTGAAAACTATGTTCTATATAAGTTAGGTCATTGAGATATTAATAGGTATTTCACAAACAGCCCTTCTGTGATCAAATAATTTGAAGATACTCATTTCATGGAGATGTTCAATGCATATTACCATTTCAAAGACTCTGGGAGGCTTGCTTTCAAACAGCTTATTCATCATTATATAAGCTAATGTTTCTAAAAATTATTTGGCCATGGGACCACTTTTTCATATAAAAATTATTTAAATCTTTCAGAATAGTTTTCCAAAGAATATAAATTAGGAAACATATACCTACAGAAATTAATGAAGTTTATCTCAAGTCTAAATTTTTAACAACTATAGACATGGAAAGATCTTTTTCAATTTGTCCATGATACTAAATACAAGAAAATTACAAGTTCAGTCTGAGCTTCAGTGAATTAGTTTGGAGTATGGAGCCACTTAAGAAGCAAAGTTCTCATTCTGTTTCAGCCACTCATTGGCTTTGTTATTAGACAACTTAACCTTGATGAATCTTAGTCTTGAAGACTGAGAAAATCATTAAGTAAGATATGTGTGTAAATCATTTAGCACCAGATCCAGCATACAGTAAGTACTCAAAATGGTAACTATTACAATAAGAAAATCAGTGGGTAACAAAGAATTGGTTCTGTAAATAAAGACCTAGACAGAACTAGAACAGAATTTCTCTAAGAAAGCCCAATTCACCAGTGCCTGAATAAAGGATACCTATGTATTGTTGCTGCGTGCTACTTAAATAGGCCAAGTTTTATTTTGACTTAAAGTCTTCATACTCTAGTGACAACATGGGTGGACCCTGACGACATCACGTTAAGTGGGATAAATCAGAGAAAGACAAATACTTTATGATATTACCTATATGTGGTATCTAAAAAAGCCAAACTTGTAAAAACAAGGTGTAAAATCTGGTTACCAGGGTATAGGAGGTGAGGTACAGAACGGATGTTCTTGAAGGGTACAACTTGCAACGAGTAGCATGTAAATAAGTTCTAGAGATCTCATGCACAGTATCGTAAATATAGACAGCAATATTGTATTATAATCATCAAACTTGCCAAGAGACTAGAACTTAATTATTCCAAGCACTGAAAAGAAATGCTAATTATATAACACGATAGAGGTGCTAATTATTGCTACAGTGACAATCATATTACATTATATAAATGTATCAAAGTTTTTAAAAACTCTTCATCCTCACTTCCCTGTGTGTGGAATGTCTTCTCCCAGCTGTGCATAGAGTTTGTCTCCTCAGTTCTGCTAGAACTCTCATCTGCAAGGTGCCTAACCATGAGGTCCTCCATGATTCCCTTACATAAAATGGCAACAATCACCACCACCCACCCAGAAGAGGAATCTCTGCTGTTCTTCTCTATAAGCACCTAACGCCATCTGACCTACTACAAATGTACTTGCTATTTGTTTATTATCTGTTTCCCCTCCCAGAATATAAGGTCTATGAGACCTTGTCTGTTTTTTTCATTCCTATGGCTTCATCCCCTTGAATAGGATCTGACCCACAGTAGGTATTTATAAATATCTGAATAAGGTAAGCACTTCAAAGGTAAGTATCTTCTTTTCACTCCCTCTCATTAGTCTTCTAGGGACAAAGTAAACACTAGATGCCATTTATAAAGTCGCCATTATGATTCTTATGTCGCCTTTTTTCTAAAAATATTCTAGAGAGTCAAGATGAAATTTAAAACCTTAACCAAAAAATTCAAACCTACAAACATTAATAAAGGTATTTATCCCTTATAAATCACAAATTTATCCTTCATGCTCTTTCTTCAAAAATTGCACAAAGCACACACTGTTGATTAACTCAAAAAGAGTTGCCAAGATTACATATAGTTAGCCTCACAAATCCCCCTAAATTCCTCAAATTTTAAACAGAATAGTAATATACGGCTTTGTCTTTAAAATCATTAAGCTCTTCTTCACCCCATATAAAGCCCTAACCATGTGGGCCAAGCAGATAAATGTCTGTAAAGAAACTGCCCAATGAACATATTTTATTATACACTCCCCCTAATCTATAGAACAGTTTTGTCTTTGCCCTGGCTAACATCTCCAACCCTTCTATCCAGCCATTTTTGGGCTACATCACCCTTGGAATTTCCCTTTTATTTTTTTTAAAGACTTATTTATTTACTTTAGAGAGAGACTGAGCAAGAGAGAGTGGGGGCGGGGGCAGAAGGAGAAAGTCTCCAAGCAGACTCCCCACTGAGCGTGGAGCCCAATGCAGGGCTCAAATCCATGACCCTGAGATCACGACCTGAGGCGAAACTAAGAGTCAGACGCTTAACCAACGGAGCCACCCAGGCGCCTTAAGCCCCCTTTATATTTTTATGTCCCTTACTCACAAAACCCAATAGTGCAAGTGTGGCGTGTGTGTGTGTGTGTATGTGTGTCTGTGTGTGTGACAAATGAATTCTTAAAATAGCTTTAACCTTCTTGACATTTATAACACCCACCTCTTCCGGTCCTGAGGATCAACCTCTGTGGTCTATACATCCATGTGATCAATGACTTCAATGGTTACTTTTATTAACAGAACATTTTTGTTTTCATATTAATCAAGAGTGGGTTTTAAGGTTTGCTTTAATTGCAGCAATAAAGAGTTATATCCAGCGGGACTCAGAGAAATGCAAATGCTGGATCAATTTCTGCTCATAATTTTGTTTAATATATATTTATTGAGCATACATTATTCACATGTAGAACACAGCAAAATACTCATTTCTGGTGCATGAAAATTTCTATATTCATCTACATAATCCTGCTATTAAATCATTTTATTGTTCTTTATGACCCATTAATAAAATGTGTGAAGGATAAAAGCTTGGGTATATGTGGCTCTTGTGATAGTAAGAGATATTAGAAATGCCCCTCTGCCATGGCTGAAAGGTGAATGTATAACACAGGAAATTCAAACACAATGATTGTAATTGGTATGAATCCTTAGTTATCTGTTCCATAGCCAATCCCTGCTCCTAAGTCAGAATGCATAAGAAATGACAGAAATTCTTCCCAGCCACTCTGCAGCTCAAAGTGTCCATGAGACAAAATTCTGAAAAATACTATGTAAAAAAAGAAATCTGAATCGGGAAATATTTTGGTCTTAAAAACAGAGACATGCCCATGAAGTAATCCCATCTGCCTGTCTGCTCTCTCTTTCTGTTCTAGATGCCATCACATTAGGACAGATGTCAGGAGCTACAGCAGCCCTTTGTGACATAAATGAGGCAAAGGACAAGGCCAACATCTGGAGCAAAAACTAAGGTGTCTGGGTCTTTGCGGGTATCACCTAGCTAGTGAACTACCCCTTTACTGTCTACCCCTGGGCTTCTTATCCATCAAATTAAACATCCTAATGGTTTAAGACACCTTGATTTTCTGTTACCTGTGGTCAAAAGCAGTCTCTCTGATTTATTGGGCATCCATTTTCAGCTTGCATCTCAGACATGAATCATTTTTACCACCAAAGAAAATGAATTATAAACCCTACCTTCACACAGTAACCTACAGGAAGCAGACAACAAAAAGTATATTGACATAGATACATAAATCAAGAATTTTTCGGAGAAGTACCAGGTCAAGTAAATACACAAAAATGATTCATCAGTTTAAGCACTCAGGTTTTCTGCAGAGTATATAGCAGTGAAACAAAGTGCCTATATAAAACAATTGACAAAGACTATAATTTAATGAAGGTTAAAGAACGACCAAAAAATAAAAACAGAATAAAGAAAACGGAAACTGAAAAGGAACAAGCCCAGAGTAGGTTCCCATGGGACTCTCAGGATAAAGTCAGTAGAACCAGGACAACACAAAGAAAATGACAGTCCTATCTGATTAGAACACTCTCCTGCTTGACCCCTGTAGCTAAAGGTTATCTCCAGTCGCTAGTAAATACCATTGGTCCATGGAGAAGAATTTATATGAAAAAATATTTTATGTTTAAGTTCATTTACAATAAAATTAATGTAGTTATTACTCAGTTTTAAGATTTAAGCATACTAAATAAATCCCTTAACTAATCCCAAATTCAAGAACCACTGGTTACTATCTCATGTTGCATGGACAGAATTCTACCTAACAGAGACTGCTCAGGTTTTGCTGACTGTAGCAAAAATCTCACCTCTACCCAAATTAATATATAAATATTAAATTTATATTTATGTTATAAATATATTTAAAATATATAAGTAAGGCGGGCGCCTGGGCGTCTCAGTTGCTTAAGAGTCCGCCTTCAGCTCAGGTCACGATCCCAGCGTCCTGGGATCAAGTCCCGATTTGGGCTCCGAGCTCAGCGGGGAGCCTGCTTCTCCCCGTCCCTCTGCCCTTCCCCCTGCTCATGCTCTCTCGCATGCACGTGCTCTCTCTCAAATAAATAAAACCTTTAAAATACATATATATGTATATATATATATACATATATATGTATATGTATGTAAGGCTATGTCTCTTACATATATCCATTCAGAATATCTCTACCTGGACCAAGGGGCAGGCTGCAGGTCTCATGATAACTAGCAGGTTACTTCATGAAATGTCTATGAAGTAAAGTATGAGGTACTTCTCTCAGCCCCTAAAAATGTAGTTCCAGTCCTCTACCACAGGATTCAGAAAAAATGAACAAGACATTTTAGAAACACTCCATGTGATGAAGGAAGAATTGCTAATATGTGATGATCTAGCCTGTAGTGAGTGTGTCTATCTTCTCAGTGCACTGAAACCTTAATAAAGATAGCTCCTGGGTTTTATAAAAGGAAGCTAGCTTAGCTTTTCTGTGGCATCATGCTGTACGCCAATGTCCCCAGTGTCCACTCACTCTCCTTCCCCCTGCATCTCGGAGCTTGAATTTTCACATGGCAAAGTCCAGTACACAGAATCACTGGGTGCACATTGAAGAATATTAGAGAACCAGAAAAGGTCTGACTTCTTCTAAGATATATTACTGACATTTTTTTAACTGAATAGAGACTATTCAATATCCTTCCCTGGGCATAATGAGCTGATTTATAACATACACCAGCCTGGCCCAGTAATAGAGAAAAAAGAGTAATGACAAATTTTCATCCTTTCAGAGACTGAGAATTTTTCCATGCCAAATGCAAAGTATCCCTTACGTTCAGGGCATTTGCATTTTATATATCCTCAATTTCAATATGTAATTTAGAAATCTAAAAATAAGGCTAGGGCCTTTTTTCCTGACTCTTTTGTGCTCAAAGTAATTCATGAATTGAAGTCATATTTGCCATTACTTGGTGGATTTTCTATTGATAAAGGCTGGTTATTTTTCCCTTCTCTAGGATCTCCTGGACTACAATTAATGTATTAAGGAAATAAAATATCAGTATTTTTACTAGAAAGCATGCTCAAAGCTGAGTTCTGAATATGTAAGTTTGGAAGTACTAGATTGAATGGCAAACAATTGTACATGGATACTAAGGACATCAGTAATAAACAGCATGTATTGTAAACCGACTATATGCCAGGCACTTGCCAGGCCACTTGACATAAGATGAAATTATGCTTTGGGGCGTCTGGATGGCTCAGTCAGTTAAGCAGCCAACTCTTGATTTTGGCACAAGTCATGATCTCAGTGTCCCGGGATTGAGCCCTGCCTTGGGCTCTCCACTCAGTGAGGAGTCTGCTTCAGGATTTCTCTCCCTCTCCCTTTGCCCCTCCCCCTGGCTCACATGCATGCTCTCTCTGCCCCCCTCTCTTTTTCTCTCTCTCTCTCTCCAAAATAAAAAATAAATCTTTAAAAAAAAAGATAAACTTATACTTTATACAGGGCCTTTCTCTCCAGACTTTTCTACCATTTCCATTTGTATTTCCACATGATAAATGAAAGGCAGTATTACCTCCATTTCATTTACATATAGAAAAATTGTGACAAAGTTTAGGTTTTCTTTATGCAAAAAAAATAACAGTTTAATATTTCAAGAAAGTCAAGGGGCAGAATGAAGTTCAGTGTCTTTATTCTTCTAAATGCTTCTGTCTTAAATACTTTATTCTATCTAAATGCTTCTAATTTTTCCTCATAAAATATTTTCTCTGGATTGACAATATATTTTTTGACCATTAGAGTTCTCAAGTGCTTTTTTACACAGTATTTCATTTGAACCTCACAATCACCCTATGATGTGTGTACATGCATGTTTTTCACATGGGACACTAATATTTTGGCTCATCTTCCAAAGTAAACATAGCTTCACCTTTAAGAGAAAAAGCAGATACTAAAAAATATTAAAATGACTGATCCAAGTTCACATAGCCTCAACTCGCCTTCCGGGAAGTATCATAACTCTTTATAGCACACTACAACAAAAACTTGACTCTTCCCTTTTCTATAAAAATGTAAATAGATGTTGCTCTCATATCTTAAAATCACCAATGGATTTTCACTATACACCAATATCCCTCTACTTCTCTCTCTGTGTAAGTTAAAATAATAAACACCATGAGACTGGCATTGTAGCCAACATACCCGGACTCATTCTCAAGTTATTCTTCAAAGCAGTCAGCTTGAGAATCTTTAGCCCTATTACAAGCATACCTCACTGACTGAAATATGTTTAAAATGCTCCAGGAACTATTTTGAAAACCAGATGATAAGCCACAAAAGAATATCACTTTCTTTACTTAATAGTAACACCTCATTTTTCTTTAATTAGTAACAGTTTAATCACTCACTTTCTTTACCAGATGAGACTGTGATTTCTCTGGACCTTTCCCAAATATAATATTTTGACTCAAAGGATGAAATTTTTCACTATTAAATATAATTTTTAAAGTCTGCCACGGTCTTGTGGGACAATTCCTCAAGAGAAATTCTAAGAATGATTTGTCCAAAGGCAGCATCCCTGAAATGAGTATGGAGTCTGCTAAGGTGATACCTTTGATGGGACTAACTTTCCCTTAGTTTTCAAATTGTATTAAAAAATAAGTTTTACATCTTTTAGCCACACATCCTGTATATGTGAATTCGTACACACACTGCCTAAGAAGAAGTTTTTATACTGATGTTGCCTAAAAAGGGGAGGCTTTCACCATGGCTGCCAAAATGAAGTCCTCTAAAGACGGTGATTTTCTGAACTGGCAAAGGTTCAATTGCCAAATGACTTCTGTTTCTTACAATTTAGCAAATCTCAGTTCAATCTACCAATTTTCCCATTATGCCACTTTTAAGAGAAAGGATCATTTTAACCCCAGTAAAGCATTACAATAAATTGCCCACTATAGAAATGCTAAGGATGTGTTATAACACCTCTTTCCTTCCACAGAAATAATACCTTTCTGAAATTTTGACAAGTTAATGAAGCATCTCTTTCCCATCTGAGAAAATCAGTTGGCATTCCTTCATCGAGCGAGTAAGCTTCCAAGTGTTTCTTCATTTGACCTTCAAAACACCTTTTAACACTTTTCTTATGAGTGATGTCAACTGGTATGCAAGCCACTTGGTACATTCCCAGACCCTTTAAAAATAATTCCATCATCTGGCTAATCCTAGGGGGTCTCTCCAGAGCTAAGTGCACTTGTAAAACTATTCATAAAAAGGGTCTCCTATTTCTGTCTCTACTTCCTTTAACACCCTGGTTATATTTTACTTGGACTAAGAAACACATCAAATCTCAAAGCTTAGATTATTGGTCCATTTTTCAACTGCTTCAAGGAGTCTGTTCCTTGTACCCTCCTCTTTCTTACTAATAAATTTGACTAAGGCAAATTCCCCTTTGTGAAACCAGAAACCAAATTTTTCTGCTATGCTCCCAATGCTTGCATTTGGCTTCAGTCTCCATTAATTAACCACTTGGATCTTTAAAAGTCCTCACCTCTTCTTCCTAGCATGTATATCTTCTTCAAAATTCTCTCAGCAGTCAGGTGAAATGTTTAGTCTTGCTTGAAATTAATTTTCCACTTTTATTGTTGCAATTATTTGGCAGGTTTTATGGCTTTATAATAATTCCCCAGAACGCTTTGAATCTGTTATGCTTTCTATGTTTGTGCTTGATATGTTTCCTTAGCAACATATTGATTGTGCCAACACTGTTCCCTAAGATTTAGGGAGTGAACATGTCTGAGATATGAATATGAAAATGACTGTCATAGGTTTTAATGTTTTGATGATCCTCAATATGGTTTTTAAATTATGACAATCAGAAAATACATCTTTTACCTCAACCTTTTTTTTTTTTCAACCAATGTGCTTCCTTTATTTCTTTGATTCATTTCTACTTACTTTACTAAAACAAGTTTTCAAGACTGGGTTAATTAATGAGATCATGGAAATATTACAATAGAAAGATATAATCAATTTCAGAAAAACCAACAGTTCCTACAAATCCCACTAATTTAGTCAACAAGCTTTTTACAAATGTGAATTAATCACACTAAAACCTCATAATATTATCATTTGACTCCAGAAATACTATGCATCCATTAATTTATTCAACAAATATTAATATAGCAGTGTTGAATATAGATTTTTGAAATTACAGAGTAGGCATTACTAAAAATTTGCCATGGCTTCTTGTACATCTTTAGACTATGCTAATATTTCTAGCTCCTTTAGAATGAGGTTCCCAACAGAAATAAATGGGGTTGGATTTCTGGGAAGATGGCAGAGTAGGAGGATCCTAAGCTCACCTCATCCCATGCATACAACTAGATAATACCTACAGTGTAAATAACCCAGAAAATGACCAAAGACGGGTAGAACAGACTCTCCACAACTAAAGGTAAAGAGGCCACATAGAAGAGGGTAGGAGAGGCAGAGACACAGCCAGGAACCAAATGGTAAGGAGCCAGAGGGTAGGAGAAGCAGAGACACACTCAGGAGCAGGACTGTCCATGGGAGGGAGGGGTGCCTTTGGTGCGGAGAAGGGAGAGGGGCAGTTCCCCAAGCCAAGCACCCAAAGCATGCAGGACCCGCACAGGGAATTTAGTGCTTTTAGAAAGGGTTCAAACTTAAGTGACCATCAACTTAATATAGACTGCTCTATGCAGAAGATGTTATATATAAACCTAATGGTAACCACAAATCAAAAATTGGTAATAAATATGTAAAAAATAAAAAGAAAGAAATACAAGTATATCACTAAAGAAAGCCACCACACCATGGGAGAAAGCAGCAAGAGAAGAAAGGAAAAGAGAAGAACTAAAAAAACAACCATAAAACAAGTAACAAAATGGCAATAAGTGCATACCTATCATTAATTACTTTGAATGTAAATGGACTACATGCTCCAATCAAAAGACATAAAGTGATGGAATGGATAAAAAAGCAAGACCCATCTATATGCTGCCTAGAAGAGACTCATTTCAGATCCAAAGACACATGCAGATTGAAAGTGAAAGGATGGGAAAACATTTATCATGTAAATAGAAGTGAAAAGAAAGCCAGGGTGGCAATATTTACATGGGACAAAATAGTCTTTAAAAGAAAGACTAACAAGAGACAAAGAAGGACACTATATAATCATAAAGGGAACAATCCAAGAAGATATAACAATTGTAAATATTAATGCACTCAACATGGGAGCACCCAAATTCATAAAGAAGCTAATAACAAACATTAAGGAAGTAATTGATAATGATGCAATAATAGTAGGGGATTTTAACACCCCACTCACATCAATGGGTAGATCATCCAAACAGAAAATCAACAAGGAAACATTGGCTTTAGAATGACATTGGGCCAGAAGGACCTAACAGATATATTCAAAACATTCCATCCTCGAACAGCAGAATACACATTCTTTTCAAGTGCACATGGACCATTCTCCAGAACAGATCACATATTAGGCCAAAAACAAGCATTACCAAATTAAAAAAGACTGAAGTGATACCATGCATCTTTTCTGACCACAACTCTAGGAAACTAGAAATCAAACACAAGAAAATATAGAAAAAACACAAATACATGGAAGTTAAACAACATGCTACTAAACAATGAATGAGTTAACCAAGAAATCAAAAAGAAAGTCAAAAAATACATGAAGACAAATGAAAATAAAAACACAACACTCCAAAATCGATGGGATGCAGCAAAAGCTCTTCTTTTAAGAGGGAAGAAGGATATTTACAGCAATATAGGCCTACCTGAAGAAGCAAAAAAAAAAAAAAAAACAGAAACAGTAGAAAGAAGGAGATAATAAAGATTAAAGCAGAAATAAACAAAACAGAAATTAAAAAAACAATAGAACAATGAGATACCACCTCACACCAGTCAGAATGGCTAAAATTAACAAGTCAGGAAATGACAGATGTTGGTGAGGATGCAGAGAAAGGGGAACCATCCTACACTGTTGGTGGGAATGCAAGCTGGTGCAGTCACTCCGGAAAACAGTATGGAGGTTCCTCAAAAAGTTGAAAATAGAGCTACCCTATGACCCAGCAATTGCGCTACTGGGTATTTACCCCAAAGATACAAATGTAGTGATCTGAAGGGGTACGTGCACCCCAATGTTCATTGCAGCAATGTCCACAATAGCTAAACTATGGAAAGAGCCAAGATATCCATCAACAGATGAATGGATAAAGAAGATGTGCTATATATATATATATATATATATATATATATATATATATATATACACACACACACACACACACACACACACACACACACACACACACAACAGAATATTATGCAGCCATCAAAAAAACTGAAATCTTGCCATTTACAATGACATGGATAGAACTAGAGGGTATTATGCTAAGCGAAATAAGTCAATCAGAGAAAGACATGTATCATATGATCTCACTGATACGAGGAATTCTTAATCTCAGGAAACAAACTGAGGGTTGCTGGAGTGGTGGGGGTGGGAGGGATGGGGTGGCTGGGTGACAGACATTGGGGAGGGTATGTGCTATGGTGAGTGCTATGAACTGTGTAAGACTGATGAATCACAGACCTGTACCTCTGAAACAAATAATACATTATATGTTTAAAAAAAAAAAGAAGATAGTAGGAAGGGGAAAATGAAGGGGGGGAAATTGGAGAGGGAGACGAACCATGAGAGACTATCGAATCTGAGAAACAAACTGAGGGTTCTAGAGGGAAGGGGGCTGGGGGGATGGGTTAGCCTGGTGATGGGTATTAAAGAGGGCATGTATTGAATGGAGCACTGGGTGTTATATGCAAACAATAAATCATGGAACACTATATCAAAAAAAATTAATTAACTAAAAAAATTTTAAAAACAATAGAATGGATCAATGAAACCAGGAGCTGGTTCTTTCAAAAGACCAACAAAATTGATAAACCTTTAGTCAGACTCATTAAAAAAAGAGAGAGAGAGAGAAAAATAGGATTCAAATAAACAAAATCAGAAATGAAAGAGAAGAAATAACAACCAACACCACAGAAATACAAAGGATTGTAAGAGACTATCATGAAAAGTTATATGCCAATAGATGGGACAACCTAGGAAAAATGGAAAAATTCCTAGAAGTTTATAATCTCCCAAAACTGAACCAAGATGAAATAGAAAATTTGAACAGACCTATTACCAGCAATGAAATTGAATCTGTAATCAAAAAACTCCCAATAAACAAAAGTCCAGGATGAGATGGCTTCACAGGTGAATTCTACCACACATTTAAAGAAGAGTTAATATATATTCTTTTCAAATTACTCACAAAAAATAGAAGAGGAAGGAAAACTTCCAAATTCATCCTATGAGGCCAGCATTGCCCTGATATCAAAGCTAGATAAAGACACAACAAAAAAAAGATGACTACAAGCCAATGTCTCTGATGAACAAAGATGCAAAAATCCTCATCAAAATATTAGCAAACCAAATCCAACAATACATAAAAAAAAAAAAAATTCACCATGATCAAGTGGGATTTATTCAGGTGGGGTGCAAGGGTGGTTCAATATTCTGAAATCAATCATCATGATACATCACATCAATAGATGCAGAGAAAAAAAAAAAACATTTGACAAAGAACAATATCCATTCATGATAAAAACCTTCAACAAAGTAGGTATAGAAGGAACATACCTCAAAGTAATAAAGACCATATATGAAAAAATCCACAGCTAACATCATACATAATGGTGAAAAAATTGAGAGCTTTTCCCCTAAGATAAGGAATAAGACAAGGATGTCTACTCTAACCACTTTTACTCAACATAGTATTGGAAGTCCTAGCCATAGCAATCAGACAAGAAAAAGGAATTAAAGGCATCCAAATTGGTAAGGAAGAAGTAAAACTTTCCCTATTTGCAGATGACATATATACAGAAAACTATCTAAAGACTCCACTGAAAAACTACTAGAACTGAAAAATGAATTTAGTAAGGTCACAGGATACAAAATCAATGTACAGAAATTCATTGCATTTCTATACACCAATAATGAAGCAGCAGAAAAAGAAATTAAGAGAATAATCCCGTTTATAATTACACCAAAAAGAATAAAATACCTAGAAATAAACTTAACCAAGGAGGTGAAAGACCTGTACTCTGAAAACTATAAAACTTTGATGAAAGAAATTGAAGACTACACAAACAAATGGAAAGATATTCCATGCTCATGGATTGGAAGAAGAAATATTGTTAAAATGTCTATAGTACTGAAAACAATCAACAAATTTAGAGCAGGGACACCTGGGTGGCTCAGTCGTTAAGCGTCTGCCTTCCGCTCAGGTCATGATCCCAGGATCCTGGGATCGAGTCCCACATCGGGCTCCTTGCTCAGCAGGGAGCCTCCTTCTCACTCTGCTTGCCACTACCCTTGCTTGTGCTCTCTCTCTCTCTGACAAATAAATAAAAAAAAAAATTTTTTTTTAAATAAAAATAAATAAAAAATAAAAAAAACAAATTTAGAGCAATCCCTATCAAAATACCAACAGCATTCTTCACAAAACTAGAACAAATAATCCTAAAATTTGCATGGAACCACAAAAGACTCTGAATAGCCAAAACAATCTTGAAAAAGAAAAACAAAACTGGAGGTATCACAATTCCAAATTTCAAGTTATACTACAAAGTGGTAGTAATCAAAACAATATGGTACTGGCACAAAAATAGACACAGAAATCAATGGAACAGGATAGAAAGCCCCAGAAACAAACCCATGATTATATGGTCAATTAATCTTTGACAAAAGAGGCAAGAATATGCAATGGGAAAATACAGTCTGTTCAACAAATGGTGTTGGGAAAATTATATCAACTAAAAAGAAGATATTATATATATATATAGGAATATTACTCAACCATAAAAAAAGATTGAAATCTTGCCATTTGCAACAACATGGTTGGATCTAAAGGGTATAATGCTAAGTGAAATAGAGAAAGACAAATAACCATATGATTTCACTCACATATGGACTTTAAGAAACAAAATAACTGGACAAAGAAAAAAAGAAACAAACCAAGAAACAGAATCTTAACTATAGAGAACAAACTGATTGTCACCAGAGGGGAAGTGGATGGAGGGATGGGTGAAATAGGTGAAGGGGACCCAGAGTATAGACTTGTTGAATCACTATATTATATGCCTAAAACTAATATAACAGTGTATATTAACTATACTGGATTTAAAATTTTTAAACTACTTTTAGTAGTTCTCTAAAACAAAAACAGTTAATCAAAAAATGGCTTTCACTTTCTTTGCAACCTCCTGCTAATTCAGAGGATGACTATCCACTTACATTGAGACTCAAACCAGAGTCAGTTTAAAAAAAAAAAAATTACTGTCATACCTCAGAGATCTTGTGAGTTTGGTTCCTGACCGCTGCAACAAAGCAAATATTGCAATCAAGTGAGTCAAATGAATTTTTTGGTTTCCCAGTGCATATAAAAGTTATGTTTAAACTATATTGTAGTCTACTAACTGTGCAATAGCATTCTGTCTAAAAAACAATGTATGTATCTTAATTTAAAAATCCTTTATTGCTAAAAATTGCTAACCATCACCTAAGCTTTCAGCAAGTTGGAATCTTTGCTGGTGGAGGGTTTTGCTTTGATGTTGATGGCTGCTGACTGATCAGGGTAGTCATTGCTAAAGGTGGGGGTGGCTATGGCAATTTCTTGAAGTAAGACAACAATGAAGTTTGCCACATCGATTGACTCTTCCCTTCATGAATGATTTCCTTGCAGCATCTGATGGTGTTTATCGTATTTTACCCACAGGAGAACTTCTTTCAAAATTGGAGTCAAGTGTCTCAAACCTTGTTGCTCTTTTATCAACTAAGTTTATGTGGTATTCTAAATCCATTGTTTTCATTTCAACAGCCTTCATGGCATCTTTACCAGGAGGAGATTCCTTCTCACGAAACCATTTTCTTTGCTCAGCCATAAGAAGCAACTGCTCATCCCCTGATGCTCAGTCCCATCTTCAGGCTTTACTTCTAATTCTAATTCCTGTGCTACTTACACCACACCTGAGTTTCTTCTTCCACTGATGTCTTGAACCTCTCAAAGTCATCCATAAATGTGGGAATCAACTTTCCAAACTCCTGTTAAAGTTGATATTTTGCACTCTTCCCACCAGTCATGAATGGCATCTAAATGGCATCTAAAATGGCAAATCCTTTCCAGAAGGTTTTCAATTTTCAATCTACTTTGCCCAGATCCATCAGAGCAATCATTGCCTATGGCAGCTATAGCCTCACAAAATGTATTTCTTAAATAAGAAAACTTTAAAGTTGAAAATACTCCTTGATCCATGGGTTGCAGAAAGGGTATTGTGTCAGCAGGCATGAAAACAGCATGAAGATCATTATACATCTTCGTCAGAGCTCCTGGATGACCAGGTGCATTATCAACGAGCAGCAGTATTTTGAAAAAAATTTTTCTGAGCAGTAGACTTCAACAGTGGGCTTAAAATTCTCAGTAAACCATGTTGTAAACAGATGTCCTGTCATCCAGGCTTTGTTGTTCCATTTATGGGGCACAGACAAAGTAGAGTTAGCCTAATTCTTAAGGATCCCAGGATTTTCAGAGTGGTAAATGAGCACTGCTTCACCTTAAAGTCACCAGCTGCAATAGCCCCTAACAAGAGAGTCAGCTTTCCTTCAAGAACTTTTCCTTTGCATTTATGACTTGGCTGTTTGGCACAAGAGGCCTAGCTTTCAGCCTATCTCACCTTTCAGCATGCCTTCTCACTAAGCTTAATTCTAGCTTTTGATTTAAAGTGAGACTTGTGACTTTCTCTTTCTCATGAACGCTTAGAGGCCATTGTAGGGTTACATGAGGAGAGGAAGAGAGGCGGGGGAGCAGCTGGTCGGTGGAGAAGTCAGAACTCACACACATTTATCATTTAAGTTTGCCATCTTATATGAGCGTGGTTCATGAAGCCCGAAAACAATGACAATGGTAACATCAAAGATTACTGACCACAGATTATCATAACAAGTATAATAATGAAAAAGTTTGAAATATTCTGAGAATTGTCAAAATGTGACACAGAGACACAAAGTGAGCAAACGCTTTGGAAAAATGGTGTCAATAGACTTGCTTGACATAGGAGTGTCACCAACCTTCAATTTGTAACAAAAAAATGCAATATCTGCAAAGGATAATAAACTAAGTGCAATAAAATGAGGTATGTCTATATTTCAGGCCATTAGGTGGTAGAAAGATCATGGACTTAGTGGCAAACAGGCCACTTGACTGTGTTCCTTACAATGCAAATTGTGCAAGTATGTAATCTCATTGATTCCCAGTTTCTTTATGTGCAATACAGATTAATATGTTGATTAAATAACATACATAAAGTGCTCTGCATGGAGTTGGTATTTGAGTAAATATTTTAACTAATACTCTTTAATATATTATGTTAGAAACTGGAGTTTTATCTTCACAAAACAGTACATGTGTTAATAGTGTAAATACTATACAGTAAACCTTTTTCATCCATGGGTTTTAGATCCTTAAGAATTCCAATAGAAAACTGCTGTTGAGGAACTTAAAAGCTTACAACAAAAAAAGTATTCAGTTCTGTCAGTTTTTGCTGTATTTTGTTTTTTTAATTTAATTTAATTTTATTATTATTATGTTCAATTAACCAGCATATAGTTTTGCTGTATTTTGAAGCCAAGGTGTTCCATATTTTTTATGGAACTGTGATTATTATGTCCTTTTGATAAATCAATCCCATTATCAATATGCAATCTCTCTCTTTATTCCTGGTAATATTTCTTGTTCCGAAGTCTACTTTGTCTGATACTAAAATAAAGTCCCCTGATTTCTTGTGACTGCTGTTTGCATGATACATCATTTCCCATCCTTTTATTTTTAACTCATCTGCAACTTTAAAGTGGGCCTCTTACAAACAGAGTCTATAGTTGGGTCTTGCTTTTCAGTCAGTCTGACAATCTGCTTTTTACATGTGATATAATTAAGCGTACATTTATATATTAAAATATAAATATCAATATGATTTAGTTAAAAACTTACCATCTTTCTAATAGTATTCTAGGTCCCATCTGTTCTTTGCACCTTGTTCTTCCTTTCCTGACTAATTTTGGATTAGATATTTTTTTATATTCCATTTTATCTTTACTATTGGTTTATTAGACTTACCTCTTTGCTTTAACTTTTTTTAATGGTTACTCAGGATTTGCATTTCTTTTTAACTTATCACATGCTAACCTCAAGCAATTTATCGTAATGCATACTGTAAAAAAGCTTATGGCAGGACACTTGCAATTCTCTCTCCTACCCTCTATGCTATTATTGTCATGCATTTTACTTCTACATGCATTATAAAACCAATTCATTTTTTATTTTTACTCAAAAGAGTGAATTAGCTTTTAAAGATTTTTTTTTTTTTTTTGCATTTATCAACCTCTACCACTTCCAGAACTCTTAATTATTCTGTGAAGGTCTGAATTTTATCTGATACCATTTTTTCTTCTGCCTGAAGAACTGTCCTCTTTTAGTGCAGGTCTGATAGCAATGATTTCTCTTGGCTTTTATTTTGGCTGAAAAAACTTTTTCTTTCATTTTGGAAATATAATTTCTTTGGTTTACAAGTAAGTATAAGGAATAAGACTCTAGTCTACAAATCTAGCTTATTATAAATGATGATTAAAATAAGCTACCTTATTGAGAAAAATCCTTTTACTAGCAAAAAATGCAAATAAAATTTTCTGGTCAATTTCAAACTAAAAATTGACTTCAAATTACTTCCCTACCTCCAAAATATTCTTTTGCTATTCAAACACTTTAGGAATCCATATGGATTTTTTTAATATTTAGACAAAGTGAAGGCAGAATCTTTTCCAAATGAAAGCTTGTTTTTAACCTCAAGAATCTAAATATTACTTATGAATGAATACAGGCTCCTGAAGAAATATGCTTTTTACTTTCCATGGGAGTATTGTGGTGGGAATAATAAAGAATCCCTGAAGGGCCCCTGGGTGGCTCAGTCGTTAAGCCTCTGCCTTCGGCTCAGGTCATGATTCTAGGTCCTGGGATCGAGCCCCGCATCGGGCTCCCTGCTCAGTGGGAGGCCCGCTTCTCCCTCTCCTGCTCCCCCTGCCTGTGTTCCCTCTCTCGCTGTGTCTCTGTCAAATAAATAAATAAAATCTTTAAAAAAAAAAAAAAAAAAAAGAATCCCTGAAGATGTTCAAATCCTGATCTTCCAGAATCTATGAATATGTTAGGCTACATGGCAAAGGGGAATTGAGTTTGCAGATGGAATTAATGTTGCTAATTCAATGATTTTGAGATAGAAAGATCATTTTGTATTATTATCTATGTGTGCCCAATGTAATCACCCAAGGATCCTTATAAGTTGAGGAAGAAGGCAAAAGAAAAAGAACCAGAGAGATGGCTCAATGTTGCTGGCTTTAAAGACTGAGAAATGGGAATACAAGCCAAAGAATGCAGGTGGCTTCTAGAGACTGAAAAAAGAAAGGAAACAGACTCTTTCATAGAGCCTCCAGAGAGGAATGCAGCCCGACAAATACCCTAACTTTAGACCCGTGAGCCTTGTTTCAGATTTTTAATCTCTAAAACTGTAAGATAATAAATTCATTTTGTTTTCAGCTATAGTAATTTGCTTCACCAGCAAAAGGAACTAACACAGATTCTGGTCCCTGGGAGCAGGATGCTGCTGTAACAAGCAACAGGGATATGGAAGTGACTTTGGAAACGGGCATTGAACAGGGGCTGGAGGAATGCTGAGGTCCATAATAAAAGACAGAGTGCCTCAAATATTCTTTTAATAGAATATGGATGTTAATGATTGTACTAGTTTAGACATAGAAGGATGTGAGGATCATGTTACTGGAAAATGGAATAAAAGGGAGCCTTATTATATAGTGGCAGAAAATTCAACAGAACTATGTGTGCTGTTATGGAAAAAGCAGAACTTGTGATGAACTTGGATATTTAGTTGAGATTTCCAAGCAAAGTGCTGAAGGTACAGTCTGGCTTCTTCTTGCTGCTTATAATAAAATGTGAAAGACGTCAGTTGAGGAAAGAACTGTTAAACAAAATGGAACCAGAATATGATGATTTGGGGAATGTTCAGCCTATCCAGATTGCAAAAGGTACAAAAAGTAAGAGATTCAATGTCAGGAAACCATGCTCGGGGGGGGGGGGGGGGGGGGGGGGGGACGGGAACTAAGGATGTGGCTAAACAATGTTTTGATAATACTTAAGAAAAATAAAAAATTCAGAGTAGTCAGTAACATAAAGGGCTCTTTGAAAGGATTGTGCATGTGACTCACAGATCCCCAAAGCCATCTCAGCTGAAGGCAAAAACAGACTGAATTATCTAGGAAAACCTTGTAAAGGAGCCTCTTATCTAAAGAAGTGAACCCACCCCTCCATGACACAGAGAGGTGACTCACAAAGTTCCTGAGAATAATATGCCAACAGAAGCACTACCAACTAGGACTGAAGGATACAAAAGAGGACAAAACAAAAGAAGACCATCAGAGTCCTAAAATTATACAGGCAACAAAGTTGCTAATAAAACTACTCAGCTGCAAACATATGCTAAGTGTCATTGAAAAGGCAGGATAACTCATAGGGCAGACCTGAGAAGACAGAGGTCAGAGCTTCAAGCCATGGAGGATTATTCCCAGGTCTTAAAACTAAATGAGGTTTGCCTAGATGGATTTCAAAATTACTTAGGACCAGTGATTTTTTTCCTGTTTACCTTCCATCTTCTCCTCTGTTGACCCAGAATATCTATTAACTGTTATACTCTTAGGATATCCCAAGGGAAAATGATATCAATTGGAAATTTCTCTCCATATCACAGTACAGCCAAAAGTATGCTATTCTAATTATGCTATTAAATAGAAGAAATACAGGCACCTTCAGTCATGGAATAAATAGTATTTTCATAAGGTAGTGTGCCTGGGTGGCTCAGTTGGTTGAGCATCTGACTCTTGGTTTCAGCTCAGATCATGATCTCAGGGTCCTGAGATCAAGCGTCAGGCTCCCCACTCAGTGGGGGGTCTCCTTGAGATTTCTCTCCCTCTCCCTTTGCCCCTTCCCCTGCTTGCATGTGCTCTCTCTCTCTCTCTAAAAATAAATAAATAAATCTTTTTAAAAAATAGTATCTTAATGAGGTACATGTAAAAATGTCTAGCAGAATGCCTGTCCATGGCAATTCTTGATAAATGTTTTTTGAAAAATGTTAAATTAGAAAAGCATTAATTTACTATCTTTTAAGTTTCTGTTATTATTAGCTTAAAATATGAGATACACCTAAAATGAATGCACTATAAAAACCCTTAATTTTTTTTGGAAATGTTATTTATCTAAATTCTCCCTCATAAGTGAGAAAAAAGAAGATATTCTGTTATCAAACCAAGTGACACCTGATTTTGGAGTTCAGGGCATGATAAATGTGCATGTCATATTATTTGTTCTCTATTCTAATTAAATGTGACTTAGGAGCTATGCAAACTGCAAAGGCAAAAGCATGATATTTTGAGTTCAATAGACCGATACCCAAGAAAACTATCTGCTTAAATTCTTGTTTCTGTTTTTGTTTCTTTTTGCTCTGGCTTTCTTTTTGACAGCTATACTGAGTTATAGTTTCTATATGATAAAATTCTTCTCTTTGAATGCACAATTCAATAGTTTTCCATATAGCTACAGAATTGTGAGACCATCACCATAATCTAATTTTAGAATATTTTCATCACTCAAAAGGATACCTCTTACCCATAGCAGCAACTCCCCATTTCTCCTCTCTCCAAGCCCCAAGTAACCAGTAATCTACTGTCTGTCACTATGGATTTGCCTATTTTAAACATTTTATATCAAGGGAATTATGCAGTACATAGTCCTTTGTGACTGAATCTGAATTCTTCTCTTATATATCTTATATTATCAGCTCAAAGTTATTCCTTAAAATAGAAATCAACACCAACACTATATGAATATAAAGATGAAATTATAAAATTTTAAGCATTTCTCACAATGAGATAGACAAATAGCCAGTATGTACATGAAAAAAATGCCCAACATTCATTAGCTATCAGGAAAATGCAAATAAAAACCACTGTGAGATACCATCTTACACTCACTAGAATAGCTATAATAAAAAAGAGAATAACAAGTGTTGGCAAGAAAATGGAGAAATTGGAACCCACATACTTTGCTAGTGGGAATGTAAAATGGTGCAGCCATTTGCCACAGTGTGGCAATTTCTCAAATGGTTAAACCTATGATCCAGCAATTCTATTCCAAAGTAAAAATGAAAACATACATAAAAGAGAAATGAAGCTAAGAGAAATGAAAACATACACAAAAACTTGTACGTGAATGTTCATAACAGCATTATTCATAATAGTCAAAAGCGGATACAACTTAAATGTCCATTAACTGATAAATGAATAAATAAAGTGTAGTATATCCACACATTGTAATATTATTTGGTAATAAAAAAAAAGAAGTACTGACACATGCAACAATTTGGATGAAACTTGGGACCAATGCTAAGAGAAAGGAATCAGTAACAAAGGATCACATATTATATGATTTCACTTATATGAAATATCCAGAACAGGTAAGTCTATGAAGATAGAACATAGATTGGTGGTTGCCTAGGGCCAGGTGGATGTGGGGTTCAGGGAGTGATAGCAAAGAGTGTGGGGGTATGAGGTTGCTTTTGGGTAATGAAAATGTTCTAAAATTCTTAAATGGTGGTGATAGAGAGATAACTCTGTAAATATACTAAAAGCCATTAAAGTGTACACTTTAGATAGATGAATTATATGCAATGTAAATTGTATCTCAATAAAGCTATTTTTAAAAAGAAAAAAGACTCAACAAAAGAAAAATGTTTCTTTTCTGGCAATTTTCCCTTCCTGCAGCATATATACATTCCTGATGAAAAAAAATAAAAATTATAAAATTTATACTCAGACTCAATATAGGTCAAAATCTCACTGAATAATCAGATATCCAAAATATAATAAGGTATAAATTAATAGCTGTTTCAAATTTTCAGGATATTTCCAACCTTTAAAATAAAATCAGACTGAAATAAGAAGTCTGCTCACTTCAAGTCTGAATTAGTTCAAAACAAGAAAACATCTATTAGGGAATATTTGGTCAAATCTAGCGTTATAGGATCACTGGTCTAGTTTATCTCTAAAAGAGCAGCTGGAAGCAGGGTCCCTTTTGTCCCCAAGGAAATCCAATTATTTTGCCAATTTCCAATTTCCTAATATTGTTTGGGACAGCAATATATCCCATACTTTCTGATTGTAAACTCACAGTCAGATGATTAAATTGTTTTTATAATCTTCATGGAGGGATAGGGATGGGTCTGACTGCCTCTGTTCATCCCCTTTTCTGAAGTTCAAGAAGTCAAAAATGAGAGAAAATCTTTTTTGTCCTTTGGTTACCAAACTATAAAATAGAAGCAGAGCTTTCTGGGAAATAATTCCCTATCTGCCAAATAAATTGACAAAATTAGCATCTGTCAATATGTTGACCAGAGATGCTATAAAACATACATTCTTTTATTCAAGTCCAGATATCATTTAAAGCAGTCAGTGTCAATATTAATTTTGTTTTCCACCAGAACTTATTGGGTATTAAAAACAGCTACATAGATTTTGCTAAGTAATCAATGAAATAATAGTGATTTAATTATATCCTGGTGAATTCTAATAATGTTATGGTAAAAAATATGTTGGAGGTTAGGATGAAAGGAATCAGTTGGTAAAGACAGAAAAAGGGCACAATATTTTTAATGCCTAATGCTACTGCAAAGATCAAGACAGATGGTGAGGCTGATGGTTTTCAGTCAACAATTACTGACTCAGAGCTCACAGTGCTGACATAGCCCAATAAACAAGACAGATAAAATCCCTGTCCTTAAGGAGATGTTAATTCTAATTTTTATAAAATACAAACACAAATCCTTTTCTCCCTACCTTCTCACTATGCATAATGGAATGTAACCAGGGTAACCACCTCCCAGTCTGAAATTTCATCCAGTGCCACTTAGGAATCATGACATCATGAAGAATAATAAATCTCTTTAGACCAGTACTTAGATACGTGAACAAACTAGATACACTGAACATGGTAACCACCTTTTTAAACCATTCACAAATCATAGACCTGATTAAAGTATTTCTTCTACTCTACTGTGAGGGAAAATAATAGAAAAGCTGTTTTCATTCCTGAAAGCTCAGACACATGGACTGGTTTTAGAGCCAATGGGAATGTGTAAATGTATATGGGTTTGCTGGGGGTTTCATAGGCAAACAGGTAGGCACCTAAGATTTTGATGAAGTGGAATGAAAATGTCATGATACCGGGAACCAGAAGACTTGCCATATCTTGGGAAAGTCTCAAATCTTTGGGTCTGCATTATCTTGTTCCTTTAGAAAAAGATCTGAACTACAGTCACACTTAGGTCTAAAACTATGAATCCATGATTCACAATGCAAAACCTAAAGCTACTGAACTTGTGATCCAGAAGATAGTCTTCTACACTAAGGAAGGAGTAAACAGTGAGGTAAAAAGTTCAATAGTCTCTAACATACCTTTTTTTCCTCCACTCAGTTCCTTCCCATAACTCGTCTATTTGCCTGATCACAAACAACTTGTGGGAAGTAGAGTACAAGATTTGTATGGGCAGGAGAAGATGAAATGGAGAGGTAAGGGAATTAATGAAGGGGAGAGGGAGTCAGGGAATCCCTAGAACTTTTCTCAGATAAGGGAAAAGACTGCGGGGTACAACAAGGGGACAGACAGGAATGAAACTATGATAAAGACAGACAAAAGCAATGATATCAAATAAAAAAGGACTGTTCTGATCATAGCTTGCTCACCTCATTCCTTTCTTATTCTCCACCAGAGGACTCTTGTTGAAGATCTATTTAACACCCTGTTGAGGATCTATAGCACCCACTTGAAGACCTACAGTGCCCTATTGCCACTTTTTCCCACACAGCAGGACTTCTAGTGACTATTCTCTACTCTGCTTGCCATCTTCTAAAACATGCCCTTCTCTAATATATTCACCTGGGTAAGAATCTAACTAATTAATTCTCAGTAGATATTACTGATTAATTTTATTATCAATCCTCAGAGGTTGTGCAATTTAACAGGCACTGCCTTCACCTAAAGGGTGGTTAGAGGTGGGAAAGACGTTTATTTACAAGGAACTGAAGCCAAGTCCATCGTCCTCCCTCTCCACCTCATTGGCATGCTATACCAAACCACACTGGCGCTAACGTTGCCTGTATTGGTCCTTCCTGTGCTACGTTGCCTCCAATGGAGGAGTTCCCAGCACCAGAAGAGGTGTATTAGGGATACTTTTGAAGAAAGAGAGCCTTTTCAGCACCTTTAAACATTCTCTGTAGGCTATTGTCTTCTTGATTTACACATTAGGCTCCTTGAAAAGCAGACGGCAACATCATTAGCTCTTGGTATAAAACCAAACTGGTAAAACCAAGCAAGTCTGCCATTTCTCTCTCTCTCTCTCTCTTTCTCTCTCTCTCTCTCTCTCTCTCTGTATAAATAAAGGGTTTTAGTTAAACAATCCATCCTTATATTGTTTACTATAGTAAAGTTTTCAAAGTGCTTCCCACTTACCACACTTGTCTTTGAAGATAATCATTTAAGTTAGTTAGAGAGCTGAGAACATCAGATGTGTTGATTTTGCAAGTAAGAAGTAGTGGCTTAGAGGAAAGTATCTGGACTAAATTGCCTGGGCTTGAATCACACCTCTATCACTACTAATGTGTGACCTCAAATAAGTTATTAACTTCCCTGTTCTTCAATTTGTTTGTCTATAAAAATGGGGGTAAAAATAATACTTACTTGTTAGAGTTCTTCAAGGATCAAATGAATTAATGCAAGAATAGTGCTTAGAACAATGCCTGATACCTGGTAAGCACACAATAAATGGTCATTGTTGTTAATGTCATCATTGTCACCATCATCACCACCACCACCATATTCATCATCATCATTTGGGGTGGTCATTTACTCTAAGAAAATTAATCATATGATTACCAGATCCTCACCTCACTTTGTAGACACATAGATATGGTCCTAAGGTTGCTGCTCACTGCTAATGTCATCCCTTTGTCTTCTTTTGCCATAATTGATTTCATGAGTTGTTTCATGAAACTAAAGGAACTCAATGAGTTATCTTTATCTCCATTAAAAAGAGGAAAGTAGTATCTTAAGCAGCAGCATGCTGAGGAGATGCATGACTTTCTCCCTTTCTGGAGTGTAATATTAAGATATTTCAGGACTATGATTTAGGGTTATAGAACATCCAAAATTTTCTAAATATCCTAATATTTGGGCTTCCATTTTTAGTGATAATGTCCTTTATATATGCTCTTATAGTCTTGCATACCATAATGTGCAACATATTTGTTTTAAGGCTTCAAGCGACTAGGCCCAGAACCACAGAAAATTTGCTAAGTGTATGACCTTTGGATAGTAAAATAATATCAATAACTCACAATTAGCACCACAATGGTAATGGCACCAATAGAAATGGTCTTATTTAACAAAGTTAGGATTCCAAAAATAAAGCCATCTCAGCCAAATATTTGTATTAGGGATAAAATATCCCTAATTATTGTATGATTGATTGATTTTTAACACAGCTACAAAAGATACAGGTACAAAAACACATATCTCTCATAAAGGGCACATTAGAGAGTGCATATTTGGTAATATGACCTAGAAAAATTTAGCAGCTCAGTCAAACTATAGATAATGGTCCATAATCGAAACACCTATTACTTCATCAAAGATACTTTTCTGGTATTAGCCCCTTTTCCATTCTTAGCCAACTACCTTTATAAATTAAGTAGGGATTATAATTTCAGAGCCAGGTCTATTTTGTCTATATCTCACAATATTCTTTTGAAAATTGCCTTCTTACTTCCAGTGGACAAACTCATATCCTCTCAGCTAAGGAGAAGTATCCTTAACTTTGGGCATCTGTTTCTCTTAACTGCCTTCATTCTCATGTGATTATATAAATCCAAAGCCAGTGCCTCTATATATTAACATTAATGCCTCTGATACTAACTCTCCAGGTACTTTTTAGAAAGCCAAATCTTGAACACAGTGCCTTACAGTACCTATCAAAAACCAAGAAAAGCAATATTTATTAATATTGCCTGAAGGATGTCAGGAGCCAGTTCCACCAGATACTCTAAAATCTGTCCTTGGATTAAGATAGACCAATTGTACATTGCCCACTTAGACTGAATCATTAATTTGCACATATTCCCCATCCTCCTTCCTAACTCATTGGCTTATGTTGAGGGATATTCAAAGAAACAACTTTATAAGAATTTTTTTTAACATTAGAATGTTGAAATGGTCATTATTTATTACATGACAAGAAATCTTCATTGGAAGAGGGGCAGGGCAGGGCAGAGAATTTGAGGCAAGCTGCTTAATAAACCATAATCAAAGTAAATTCAAGATGGCAACACTGCTCAATATAGAAGGATTCATGCCCCCAAAGCGAGCCCCCTCTAGCCTTCTTGGGTGAAAAAAAGCATGTCCAATTCTGATTTGTTCCCTGGTCTTGAGAGGCTACCAAATTGGTAACCTCCTTCTATCGGATTCATTCTCTCCCTAGCCTCCAATTTGTCCCCTGGGCTCAGACCATCCTAAAAAATTATCCTGAAGATAGTTTTCCATAAACCCATCATCTTCCCAGCCTCATTTTCTCATCAGTTAAAGTAGGTTCTACTTTTAGATGAAACTGGATTTCTTACCATAATACTAACTTATGTCTGATTCAAATCCCACTGTTAATGGCTCTAAGGCAAATCCAGATTCCCAGAAGTTTTACCACTCTGTATCTTATATTTGTAACTTTCTTCAATCCAATGCCTTTTTCTGGCTTACCATATCCTTACTTCTTCCTTGAGATCCCATAATAATCAGGGTGTTTGGTGAAAATAAAAGAATGAGTGTGTGTGTGTGTGTGTGTGTGTGTGTGTGTGTGTGTTTAGGAAAGAGTTAATATAGTATTTTTGAGGTTGTTATCTTTAGAATAGTCTGCTTGCAGGATTGGCCCTTGGCTGGCCTCTGGACACTTGGCTTTTTGGGATGTTCCCTATGTTAATAAGGCTGTTTTGCCCACCTTGGGTACTATAACCTGCTGTACCAGCTTGCCTAGACTGACTGTACCAAAAAAATGTGATTAATGGTGAATGCCTGCTTTCCTTTTGGAATTTGGTACTTATGGCTGGCCATGTCAGCACAGAGTACCTACAAGACAAGTCCCAAATAGAAACTCTGGACTGTGAGTCTCAAGCAAGCTTCCCTGGGCCAAAACACTGCAAACATACTGCTGCATTTACTTTTGGGGGAAGGAGCATGTTAGGTGTGATCTTAAGAGGGAAATTGTTGGAAGTCTGCACTGGGATTCCTCCAGCCTGCCTGATGTGTCCTTTTCCATTGCTGATCACAGCAATAAAGTACAATCCTGAGAACTGCTGACTCTGAGTCTTGTGAGTATTTCTAGTGAATCATCAAACATGTGCATAGTCTTGGGACCCCTGATTTATATATGTAAAAATTTTTAAATAGGCCAAAGAGTTTAATAAACACTTCATGAAAGAAGATATATATATGACAAATAAACACAGGAAAAGTTGTTCAATGTTATCATTCATTAAGGAAGTGCAAATTAAAACTACAATGAGATACCACTATCAGACTGGTTAAAATTAAAAAGACTGACCATATCAAACGTGGTCAAATACCAGCAATGAACAAGTGGAATTTTAAATTTAAAACACAATGTTTACATTTAAACACACATTTACATTAGCACCCCAAAAAAGAGAAATACTTAGGTATAAATCTAACAAGAATGTACAAGACCTCTATGTGGACAACTACAAAACTGATGAAAGAAATTAAAAATCTAAATAAATGGAGAGATATTCCAAGATGTTATTCCCAACTTGATCTATAGATTCAATGCAATCCCTGGAGATGAAGAGATGGGACAGAGAATTCCAGGAAGGAGGTATAACCAAAAGCACAGGACACTTTTGGGCATGATGAATAATATGTTCACTATCTTCATTGTACTGATGGTTTCACAGGTGTATACATATTACAGAACATATCAAATTTTACGAAATATGCATAGTTTGCTATATGTCAAGGATACATAAAGCTTTTTTTAAAAAAATTACATAACCAATCCTTCCAGGCTCCACTTATAGGCTATTAGCAACACCACCCATCCTAGGTTTCCTATGATAATATATGCAACTTTATTAATAATAATACAAAAGGAGTAGGAAGTAATCTTTGGAATTTTAGCAATAGGTATGATCTAATACCTACCAAGAATGAACATATCTGAAAATTGACTTACATAAAAAAGAGGCAAAGGTTAGAAAGATAAAGACTGGACATATTACAAATTCCTAGTCAAAATTCCACAACATAATCATTAGCTGCTATAGGTTATATAAATTCAAACCAGTACTCCAAATTCTGAGGTCTTAGAGCATACAGCTTGTCTAGACACAAACTTCTAAGATCGACAGTATGCATGGCAGTAATCATTGTAATCCTGTGCTTTGGGAAAACCACCCAAGTTTTAGACATATTCAGAACTTTGATGTCTCCAAAGCACTCTGGGAAATGGTTGATTGCCATTATGCATCCATAAATGAAAGTTTTACAAATTATACGGACACTGATTTTCGAGTTTAATTACTTTAAAAAGAAATGGAAAAAAAGTAAGCATTTAATTCAAAAATATAGCTGCTATTTCCTTCAATGATCTTACACCTATGAAGAAAATTAGGATATCATAAAATTCCAAACACTGTAAATACATCCACAGAATAGAATCTACTCTTTTAAGTGGTCATTTCTAGAAATCGACAAGCAAAGTCCTGAATATTTTTGTGACTGATATTTTTGACCTTGGTGATTTCTTACTCAAAACACTAATTATTTTAAATACTTCCAATCAAATGATAAATTATATAAACATTTCTGAACTACCAACATCTGGTCATCTCTCTTCATTAATCCATTAAGAGCACTTTATAAAATAGTTTATGTTCCTCTCTATGAAGCTGATCCTAGTGTCAAATAAACATTCCAAAACCATTTATATATACGCGTAGGAAATAAGGCACATTCATCAAAATCATAGCAGTCTTTGTAAGCACAATATTTTTAATTGACAAAATTCAGAGGTGTAAAATAACACATCTCTCTAGGATTGAGCTTAGTTGCTGGATGACTGAGACTTGACTAAGTCAATCCCAAGTTTTTTCCCCTCGGTCACTTCAAAGTCAATTGAGAGATAAACTCAGTCAATTCCAAATTGGTTTTCTCTTTTCCTCCAGGGTATCCAGCCATGGGAAGGGGATGAAGATGTTTGGAGTTAAGCTAGTGGCTAGCCTCCTGCATGATTATTCCTCCACTCCAGCATCTTCTGAGGGTCTGCTGTGGCCATCTGCTCTGTACCACCTAGCCCAACCCACTTCCTCCCCGGCATCCCCTCACCACAACCAAGAGAACTCTTCAGGAACCACTGGCTTCTAAATAAATCTTGTCCCCTTTTGAGGGCCAAATATTCCGCCATCTTGATTATATCAATGCTTGGCAGTGTCACCAGGCAGTGTTCATGGTCATTTTCCCAGACCCAAAGACAAAGGCAAGTGAAGTCCTCCAGGATCATACCCCCAAACATCTCTTTATCTGGTGAGTGGAAGGGGGCCTGGAGAATTCTATTGTCTCTCTGAGATTCCTAGCCTCCAAAAACTTCCAAGACTTACTCTCTCACTTACTTTGAAACTTCCTCCCACTTCCTTCCCCAGGCACTGAGAGCTCCCATCTAATCCATTAGACGTGATATATAATAAAAGTTATTTTCCTAATGTCATTTGTAGACAAGGGATTCAACAAACAATACTTGCAAACAAAGTGGACACAGTCTGAATGATTTATACCTTAATCAAAATACATTCAGAGCAAGCGCCTGATACATTTTGCCATCAATCTTAAAAACCACTACAAAAAATGATAATTGCACATATATTTCTCTAAAAGGAAAAGTCATAACCTCTCAGTAACTTCCATCAAATTTAACTTTCCTAGATAAAAATGTAAACACTATTTTTCTTTCTTTCCACACAGTGTCTCATACATTGTAACTCCTCCATAAATGATTCCTAGATAAATAACTTTCTCTTACAGAAATTTTTTCCAAATAATTTGTCATGGTGTTCTATTCAGAACCTGTACAAACAATAAATCAGTTTTTGATAGCGTCACCACCATATCTAACTATTTTTAGTTTGGGGTCGTATTAGATGCAAAACAGCTTGGTCCTTCCTGGTAAACAATGCCATTGGTGATTAGATGTATACTCATTTTGTTTAGAACTTGAATCAAAATGAAAGACTGAGCATTTCCAAAAAAAGCATGTTTCCAAAAAGGTGTTTCCAAAAAAGGGAGAAATGGAGAAGGGAAGGTTCTGCTGTGATCCTAAAAATATAAGTACTTTAGGAGGAACTTTTTTTTTTTTTCATTTTACTGCAATAGAAGCTATTTTGCCACGTAACTTACATGGCCAAAATTATAGGCATCATGAATTGGAATCAACTGGGTGCCAAATGAGGTACTTATGCCCACTTTCTTATTCATGGTGGCCTTAGGGACTATAATCCTTTCATTAGCTGTTTAATTGTCCTGGGAACATCCCGAGTCAATATTTTTATTTCCTGTTTTCACCTGCCAGTGCTGAACATTTTTCTCCATTCTCTGAACATGGTAGCTATGACAAGACAGTCAGGAAGCTGCCCAGGCCAAATGAAATGGAAAACTCGAACAATGTAAAAAATGCCTTTCTGTTTTGAAAGAAGTCTTGCAGTTCTGAAGACCCTTCCTCACCATACCTGGAATTTCATTGTGATGCCACAAGTGACTTGAAAAATTGCCAAACTTCTACAGAGTTAAAATCTAAATCATTGTGATTCTGTATTATAAGAATAAGGTAAAACATTTTACACATTAATTTTGATTAAAAAATTATACAACATTTTTTACTTCAGCTTACTGCAAGCAATAGATACCAGCTAAACTTTAAATGAAGTTCTTTTAAGTTACAGATTCCTAAAACTTATTTTCACACAAAGAATCTTTGAAACTTTTTTACAGCTCATTTTAGCATCTTTTTAAGATCTAACACCCCAGTAGACTCAGGAAGAGATATTAAGCTATCATATATACATTATCTCTCAGTAAATTATTTTTTTTACCAATTAAACAAGATGTGGCTCTTTCTATCTGAAAATGAAACTTTGCTATCATAACCTAGATATGAGATATATTGGTTTTCATAATCCATTTTGCAATTCTTCTTTCCTCTTTTCAAACAAATAGATTTCATAAAATACATGCACAGAAGTGAGCAATCTGCTCGTTTTATATAATCTATCAGAATATCAACCAAAAAGTGTGCCTACAGTGCATTGGGAATCCAAACTTGTCAGGATTAAGTGTAGCATAAGAGTAAATAGGTCTACCTTTTTAAAATATGCATGGTATAATCGGGCTTGATTTCCCAGGCAGAGTAGTTAGAAGAAAAGAGAAATGAGCAGCTGGTTCAAGGGGAGATGGAGGTTTGGGAGGGATGACACATGGGAGTTCCTCCTGGAGTAGACTGAGCACAATGGCAATGAAGGAGAAAATACAAGTATAACTTGCCAATTGTATAGCAGAGGATTTGGAATCATTGTGGCAAATGGACCTTCAATTCCCAGAGGCATCTAGAGCCAAAAATTTCTAACACTCGAACTGTGACAGGCTCTCTTCAATTGCCGGATTTCATTAGACCCAATTCTCATCTACAGCTGTCGCCTGTGTGTGTGCACGTGCATGTATGTACACTTTTCTTAAACTGTTACTCAATTTGAATACAAGGTACCTTGGTCTAGTGGCCATTTACGTATCTGAAATAACTTCACAGTACAGTAGAAAACTGAGAAATTACCCAAATATTGCAATATTTTAGGGCTTTCAACATTGTTTCTATGTAATATGGGCATACCTCATTTTATTATGTTTGGTTTTACTGTGCTTTGCTTTATTGTACTCCACAGATATTGTGTGTTTTATGAACTGAAGTTTCAAGACTTTAAGGGAGGAAGTAATTCAGATGTGATAGAAACAGCAAGAGAGCTAGAATTAGAAGTGGAACCTGCAGATGGGACTGAATTGCTGCAGTCTCATGCTCAAACTTGATGGGATGGGCAGTTGCTTCTCATGACTGAGCAAAGAAAGTGGTTTCTTGAAATAAAATCTATTCCTGGTGAAGATGCTGTGAATGTTGTTGAAATGACAACAAAGGATTCAAAGAGTGTTACATAAATGGAGATGATAAAGCAGAGCTAGGGTTTGAGAGGATTGACTCCACTTTTGAAAGAAGTTCTACTGCGGGTCAAATGTTGTCAAACAGCATCACATGCTTCACAGGAATCATCCACAAAGAAAAAGAGCCAATTGATGTGGCAAACTTCATTGTTGTCTTACTTTCAGAAATTGCCACAGCCACCCCCACCTTCAGCAACCACCACCCTGATCAGTCATCAGCCGTCAACATCGAGGCAAGACCCTCCACCAACAAAAAGATTATGACTCACTGAAGACTCAGGTGATGGTTAGCATTTTTAGCAACAAAGTATTTTTTTAATGAAGGTATGTACATTGTTGTTTTTAGACACAATGCTATTGCAGAATTACTAAACTACAATATCATATATGTATAACTTTTCATTTGACTCACTTTGTTGTGGTATCTGCTTTATTACAGTGGTCTGGAACCCAACCCACGATATCTTTGAGGTGTGCCTGGACATTTATAAATGCTCTGCACACAGGTAATGAATACATACTCATGAAAGGATTTCTCTGCTACTGAGAAAAGTTCACCCTCACAAGAATCATTTAGCTAATGGTTATTAAGTACCACAAGATGCCCAACATTGTTCTAAGTGTTCTACACATATAGTCTCTTAATCCTGACAACCACCCTCTAAACTGATCTTATTATTATCCCCACAGAGCACAGAAAGGTGAAGCATTGTGTTCAAGGTCAGCCTGCTAGTAAATGGCAAAGCCAGCATTCAATCCCACGCAGTCTGGCTCTGGGATACATACTCTTATCACAGCACCATAGAACATCTCATTTGATCTACTTATAGAGACACTATTATATCAACTTCTAAGTGGAGAAATTTAGACTCAATGGGCTTAAGTAACAAGTTTTCTTTGCTAACATGTGATAGACACTGTGAGTCAAGCCTAATCTTTATGATTCCAAAATCCATGCTCATGACCACTCATGAGCTCATAAAACCACTATATCCTCCTAAATACAGCACCACTGGGTAAAATGTGAAAGTTACCAGGACCATCCAACACAACAGAAGCAAAAGTAAACAAGTTATAGAAGGGGCCTGATTCTACCATCTCACTCAGATGGTTTGCCCCTAGAAAGGACCAGTATTTCCACAACACTAACCACAGGACAATGGTCCCAGGCTAAACGTTCCATTTGGACCAGAGCTACTATTCTCAAGACTAGAGATGGCCTTTGTTTTCCTGATCTTTACAAACCTGTGTAGCAGTTTCTCTCCCTCTGGAAGTGGCCACATGACTAGCCAGAAGAAAATTCAATCCAGAGCCAGAACTGGATTCAAAATGGAATTGCCCACAAGCCTGAGTCAGGAATTGTGTCCCCACATTGTTATCTAATCCTTAGCGAGAGAAGCCAGTGGTACAAAGGAAGAGAGAAGCAGGCCATAGATGCGAAGGCCGTTGTCAGTGAAAGCCTGTTCCTCCTAGATGAGCATTCTGGATTTCAGAGTGCTGCTTCCTGCTGAGCTTAGATGAGCTCGGCCTCTGCCCCTGCATGAATGAGTAGGGGAATTTTGAACTCAAACATGAAAGCACAGCAGCAGGCCACAGAGTTCACAGCTCAGACCTGCTGGGAGCCCCAGCCAGTTCATACACCATATGTGCTCTGCTTATCCATCTGGTTTAATGGACAAGGCCAAACAAAATAGTGAAAACAAACGGCAAAGTCTTTTGCCCTGGCCTTGAAGTGCACACTGACCTCACCTTGCAGAGTTTTTATTTAAATCATTTGGATTACAAGTAGTTTGACATAAAGTATAAAAGCCCAAGTGATGCAAAGCTTTAAAACGGAAAGAAAAGTTCCAAAGTTACAGCTGATTAACATCTAATCACCTTATTTGGATTGTTCCCTTTACCAATATTACTCCATAAAGCAAAACCTGAAATTCAGTAAAACTATGGAAATGTGTAGCTTAATCACATGTGAATCCAAACCAAAAGCAATCACAATTTATATAACCACTACAAAAGGCTCTACACTATTAAATTAGTTCTTAGACTGAGGATCGGACTTACCTACTAAGTGAAAGTCAAAACCGTACATTTTAATGTAGTAAGAATCCACAGTCTCTGAAAGGTTATTATTCCGCATCTTAATTGTGCCTTACGTAATTTCTACTTTGATTAACTTTGGGTGACTTTCTGAAATGAATATACTCCTATGGCTGACACTTTCATGGAACTATATATATTTTTAAAGTTAATTTCAATAGACAAAATATTAGCCTTGGCCTATATCCAGTTTTTCAGTCTCAGCACTATTGACATTTTAGACCAGATTAAGTCTTTGTTGTGGGGAACTATCTTGTGCCTTGTAGGACATTAAACAGTAACTCTGGCCTCTACCCACTAGATACCTCTAGCACTTCCCCCGTTTGTGAAAACCCAAAATGTCTCCAGGCACTGTTATATGTCCCTGAGGGGCAAGTCAAAATCATGCTTATTCGACAACTATTGATCTTATAATACTGAGGATAAGTTTTGAATAATGATCAACCCCTTCACATTTATACACAATTGTTCAGTAATTGCTATTGCTTGATACTAATGGTTCAAGGTAATTTCTAGTTCTATTATGGATTTTTCTTTAATCCAAGTTAATTATTTGTCTTCTAAGTTCATAAAAATTATGTTATCATGGCTTTGCCTATCTGAGTATCATGAAAACCCAATCATACACAAAATTCTGTGTATTATACAATGGAATGGAATAAACAATATACATACAAACAGGTGCTATGCAACTAAATATTGAAGTTCTTAAAAATCTGAATTTTCTGATTTGTTCTTAAATCACTGGTAAGTCTTTGGATTTCACTCAAGAAGAATATGGGTTTTTCCATCAAGTCTAATAAAGTCTACAAAGATTTAAAATGTGTGTAAATTAATGTAATTTAAAAAGTATATGTAATGTCAAAACATTAGGTTAATAAATTAGGTCTTTTAAAACCTGTTGTTTTTGTCTCTCCCACTATATTGGGCTTGATGGAAGATATTAACATGAATGAGGCCAACATGAGCCTTTGCTTGAAAAGGCATGTCAATCATAAAGGTGGAAAAAAAGAGGAAAAATAAATTACTGCCAATATTTGGTATTAAGGTATGGTTTCTACATGATAGATAGATATGAAGGGGAAACTTTTGAGGGAAGCATCAAGCCAGTAAAGGGTGTATTAAGACAAAGAATAATTAGTCTGGATTATGGAATTGTAGGCTATATGCAAAGCAAGTAGGTGCTGGAGTTAGAGAAAGATTATATGATAATAAATAAGAAATAAGAATAAAAAATAGTTGAAACCAGATTAATAGAAGGCCTTGCATGTCAGATTAATGAGACTGGCTTATTCTATAATCAATAGGGAGCCATTGAAGAAAATGGATCAAAAAGATCAGAGTTAGGGGCGCCTGGGTGGCTCAGATGGTTAGGCGTCTGCCTTCGGCTCAGGTCATGATCTCAGGGTCCTGGGATCGAGTCCCGCATCGGGCTCCCTGCTCCTTGGGAGCCTGCTTCTCCCTCTGCTTCTCTCTCTCTGTCTCTAATGAATAAATAAATAAAATCTTAAAAAAAAAAAAAAAAAAAAAAAGATCAGAGTTAAATGTTAAAAAGATGTGCTTTTTCTATATCTCAAACATGGCCTCCATCTTCCTCCTACATCTAAACTACTTGGCCATCATCACCTATAGGTGGGACCTAGTCACCTAAGGAACTCGTGTCTGATTCTGAGACCTAAGATCAACTTACTTTTATGACTTATCTCCTTCTTAGTTTGTGCTCTAGGGCTAATAACTGGTTGTCTTATTTTTAATACTCTGTCCACCTTATTCTCAATTCTAGTAATTAGTCCCTGACTTTTGTCTTTCATTGATAGCCCTACTGACACCTTAGAACACATTGGAGTAAAAACTGATCCCTGAAATAACCCTCATCCACCACAGGAAGTAAAATCCAACCTGCTATGGCTAGGGCCTGCTATGGCAGACATGACTTCTCTCCTAATGCCTGGGACATCTTCCAGTGCTGTTTTATATGGCTTCCATGTGGTCATGCTCTTCCTGCTTCTGGGCCATTTGAGTTACTCTGGGTTGGCTCTCTTTGATACTCAGTGGCTGCCATCAAATGGCCCCCTGTTACCTTGCTCTATAGACATTGAGTTTCATGAGACTCTTCTCCTACTCCCTGTACCACCCAAGTGGGTAGGTTTATTCCAGGTCCACTGCCAACTCTACTTTTCTTCACTGAGGTTAACCCTCCATGCACACCTGGGGTCTGTGATGACAGATAACTGGCAGGCAGGAAGGATAGATGGGAGAAGACAGCAAAGCAGCAAGAAGACTAGTAAGGAAGCTCTGAGCAGTACTGAGGGTGGCCTGAACAATTTTAGTAATGTTCCTTATGATAGCTAGAAAAATATGTTTTAATGCAAAACAAACTAGTTTTATAATGTGTTTTTCATGAAAACATCCTTGTCACAATTAAATATGATACATAAAATCATCCTTTTGCTATTCTTACTGTTCTTACTAAAACTTACTATTTTAACCTAGGACCATTTTTTATAAACCTCTTATAGTATCATTTTACTTAAATCATTAGTCTTTTTTTTTCCAGATGTTACATTTCTTTTAAATAATGGCAAAGATGTCAAATCAAATTAGCTTCACCATTTCAAAAGTGAAAAGCTCCAGTGAGCAAAGACAAATTTTTATGGCAAATTGGTTAATAAAGTGTTGTCTTATGAGAACTGGACCTTAAACTGGAAAGGTGACTTTTAATGTTTAACTTCTGCAATCTGAATTCTTCCTGCCATCACTGAAAATGTTTCCTGGTCTAACCAAAACACACCACACTACACACATTGGAATTACTTCTTTACTCCTGTATTTAATTTAAAGCAAACACAAACAATTCTCACCAAAATACTAGCCAATAAGACCCAATAGTACATTAAAAGGATTATTCACCATGACCAAGTGGGACTTATTCCTGGGCTGCAAGGTTGGTTCAACATCCACAAATCAATCAATGTGATACAATACATTAATAAAAGAAAGAACAAGGGGCACCTGGGTGCCTCAGTCATTAATCGTCTGCCTTCGGCTCAGGTCATGATCTCAGGGTCCTGGGATCGAGCCCCGCATCGGGCTCCCTGCTCCACGGGAAGCCTGCTTCTCCCTCTCCCACTCCCCTTGCTTGTGTTCCCTCTCTCGCTGTGTCTCTCTCTGTCAAATAAATAAATAAAATCTTTTTTTAAAAAAAAAGAAAGAACAAGAACCATATGATCCTCTTAATAGATGCAGAAAAAGCATTTGACAAAGTACAGCATCCTTTCTTGATTAAAATGCTTCAGAGTGCAGGGATAGAGGGTACATACCTCAATATCATAAAAGCCATCTATGAAAAACCCACAGCGAATATCATTCTCAATGGGGAAAATCTGAGCTTTCCCCCTAAGGTCAGGAACATGGCAGGGATGTCCACTATCACCACTGCTATTCAACATAGTACTAGAAGTCCTAGCCACAGCAATCAGACAACAAAAAGAAATAAAAGGCATCCGAATCAACAAAGAAGTCAAACTCTCACTCTTTACAGATGATATGATACTTTATGTGGAAAACCCAAAAGACTCCACCACAAAACTGCTAGAACTCATACAGGAATTCAGCAAAGTGGCAGGATATAAAATCAATGCACAGAAATCAGTGGCATTCCTATACACAACAACAAGACAGAAGAAAGAGAAATTAAGGAGTCGATCCCATTTACAATTGCACCCAAAACCATAAGATACCTAGGAAGAAATCTAACCAAAGAGGCAAAGAATCTGTACTCAGAAAACTATAAAATACTCATGAAAGAAATTAAGGAAGACACAAAGAAATGGAAAAAGTTTCCATGCTCATGGATTGGAAGAACAAATATTGTGAAGATGTCAATGCTACCTAGAGCAATCTACACATTTAATGCAATCCTTATCAAAATACCATCCACTTTTTTCAAAGAAATGGAACAAATAATCCTAAAATTTGTATGGAACCAGAAAAGACCCCGAATAGCCAGAGGAATGTTGAAAAAGAAAAGCAAAGCTGATGGAATCACAATTCTGGACTTCAAGCTCTATTACAAAGCTGTAATCAGAAAGACAGCATGGAACTGGCACAAAAACAGACACATAGATCAATGGAACAGAATAGAGAGCCCAGAAATGGACCCTCAACTCTATGGTCAACTAATCTTCGACAAAGCAGGAAAGAATGTCCAATGGAAAAAAGACAATCTCTTCAACAAATGGTATTGGGAAAATTGGACAGCCACATGCAGAAGAATGAAACTGGACTATTTCCTTACACCACACACAAAAATAGACTCAAAATGGATGAAAGACCTAAATGTGAGATAGGAGTCCATCAAAATCCTAGAGGAGAACAGAGGCAGCAACCTCTTCAACCTCAGCCACAGCAACTTCTTCCTAGAAACATTGCCAAAGGCAAGGGAAGCAAGGGCAGAAATGAACTAATAGGACTTCATCAAGTCCTATTGCACAGCAAAGGAAACAGTCAACAAAACCAAAAGACAACCGACGGAATGGGAAGATATTTGCAAATGACATGTCAGATAAAGGGCTAGTATCCAAAATCTATAAAGAGCTTATCAAACTCAACACCCAAAGAACAAATGATCCAATCAAGAAATGGGCAGAAGACATAAACAGACACTTTTCCAAAGAAGACATCCAAATGGCCAACAGACACATGAAAAAGTGCTCAACATTCCTCGGCATCAGGGAAATCCAAATCAAAACCTCAATGAGATACCACCTCACACCAGTCAGAATGGCTAAAATTAACAAGTCAGGAAATGACAGATGTTGGCGGGGATGCAGAGAAAGGGGAGCCCTCCTACACTGTTGGTGGGAATGCAAGCTGGTGCAGCCACTCTGGAAAACAGTATGGAGGTTCCTCAAAAAGTTGAAAATAGAGCTACTCTATGACCTAGCTATTGCACTATTGGGTAATTACCCCAAAGATACAAATATAGTGATCTGAAGGGGTATGTGCACCCCAATGTTTATAGCAGCAATGTCCACAATAGCCAAACTATGGAAAGAGCCCAGATGTCCATCGATAGATGAATGGATAAAGAAGATGTGGTATATATATACCATGGAATATTATGCAGCCATCAAAAAAATGAAATCTTGCCATTTGCAACGACGTGGATGAACTAGAGAGTATTATGCTGAGCGAAATAAGTCAATCAGAGAAAGATATGTATCATATGATCTCACTGATATGAGGAATTCTTAATCTCAGGAAACAAACTGAGGGTTGCTGGAGTGGTGGGGGGTAGGAGGGATGGGGTGGCTGGGTGATGGATATTGGGGAGGGTATGTGCTATGGTGAGCACTGTGAATTGTGTAAGACTGATGAATCATAGACCTGTACCTCTGAAACAAATAATACATTATATGTTTTTTGGGTTTTTTTAAATATTTTATTTATTTATTTGACAGAGAGAGATACAGCGAGAGGGGAAACACAAGCAGGGGGCGTGGGAGAGGGAGAAGCAGGCTTCCCACCGAGTAAGGAGCCTGATGTGGGGCTCGATCCCAGGACCCTGGGATCATGACCTGAGCCAAAGGCAGCTGCTTAACTGACTGAGCCACCCAGGTGCCCCAACACATTATATGTTAAAAAAAAAAAAAAAAAGAAGAAGAAGAAGATAGTAGGAAGGGAAAAATGAAGAGGGGGAAATCAGAGGGGGAAATGAACCATGAGAGACTATGGACTCTGAGAAACAAACTGAGGGTTCTAGAGGGGAGGAGCGTGGGAGGATGGGTTAGCCTGGTGATGGGTATTAAAGAGGGCACGTATTGAATGGAGCACTGGGTGTTAATACACAAACAATGAATCATGGAACACTACATCAAAAACTAATGATGTAATGTATGGTGATTAACATAACATAATAAACTAAAATTTTTTAAAAAAGCAATATAGGGTCTGTAAGATCCAATAAATATGATGTATTTAATATTATGGCTTTCATTCAGTATCGATTTGTACATTAATAAATATTTCAAGTTTTCAGCATCTCAAAAAAAAAACAAATAAACACAACAAATAAACAAAAAATATGGCTCTGCTAAAAGAATCCAGCTTAGTTCTATCATTAGGTATCATTATTTTATTTCAACCTCAGCAATTATATTTTCTTACCATTTAGCCAGACTGTAGTGGTTCCCAATGTTGACTTTCCACACAAACAAACCAAAAAAATGCTTATAAATTAATGTAAACAAAGTGCTTAAAACAGTGCCTGAAATAGTACCTTATACAGTAAGAGCGTAAGAGCTATATAAGTGCCTACTGTTATTATTAACAACCCCTGGACTCCACTGAAAACCAACTAATCTAATCCATGGAGTGTAAGTGATGCCATCAGAGTACCTAGGCTCACACAACTGGTACTTCTTCAAAACCCTCCCTGTGATTCCAGTGGGCAACCAATGCTGAGAACCAGTGAGGTTAACCAAGTACCAATGAAACAAATTCCATGGCTTAAATCTCAGAATAGGTGACCAGTCCCATTCTCTGTCCCATTGATAAGAAAAGAATCTATCATTTGCCAGCATTGTGCATGTCAAAGAAGACATAACAAATGAATAAGACAATCTCTAGTCTCAAGCCACTAGCAATCAGTTAGGTGAAACAGACCACAGCTAAATAAATACAGAGCAATTCTTTAAGGGTAAAAATAGTGATATTAACTAAGACTGTGAGTCAGACGAAGAAGGGATAAAGCCAGTTCTGATTGGATAAAGCCAGGAAGGCTCCCAGAAAAAGAGAAGCTTGAGCTGACCATTAAAAGATGAATGGGATTGTGCGTTAAGTGGAAGGAAGGGAAAGTTATACCAGACAGAAGGCTACGTCTAAAATGTATGGAGAGCGGAATAGCCTACAGTGTTCAAGGACCTATGAAGAAGTCAAAGAATTGAAGCAGAAGAACTGAAGGTGAGGCTGGACAGATCGGAAGGGCCTACAAAACCAGGCCAAACTAGTATGACTTTTCACTATAGGTAAAAGAGATTTAAGGAGGAGGGGCTTTTAAAAAACAGTAACAGTAACATAATTATATCTACAACTTATATGTCTTCTGTCTTCATGTATCAAGGGCAGGAATAACCTACACATTAGACTTAGGCTCTCACATGGTCAGGCTGACATGTTCAGTTGAAACCAGCTTTTCTGGTGCTTTTTTTCTAGGTGCTTTCCACCTAGTTCTCTTGAGGAATAAAGAGAAGATATTTTAGAAATTAAAATTTTAATCATACACCAAACTAAGAGAAGAAAGTTGTTGTAAAGTTTCCTTTCCCTTTGCACTTTCCACAGGAGCAAACAAGGGAAATTTTGGTGGATTGTTTTTTTTTGGTTTGTTTTGGCTTGGCTTGGTTTTTTGGAATGGAAGTTTCTACATTAAATTCATTCAAGATTTTATATAAAATTGTACTGCAAAAAAAAAATGAGAAGAGAAAGTGTGAAGCTTATAGATGAAAGAAAATGACTCTCAAAAGACCTACATTTAGGGAAGGATATCTTGAAATTATATGTTTCTTAGCAGAATCTTTTAACAGAGCTTTCTTTCAAAATAAGACTACACATAAGAATTGGTTTATTTAAGGTGGGGGAAGTATCACTTAAATAAATAACATTGGCAAATATTGATTGTGGGCCTACTATATGATTAGTACTGAGCTCATTGTCCTCACTACAAGTACGTCAGTACTATTTGTAAAGTCTGGTTTATAAGTGAGGATCCTGAGAAATAATACTGTTATTACAGTAAGTGTCAAAAACTGTCAAGGGTCTGATATTTTATCATACTTGGAAGCTAACAAGCTACCCTGCCATAGTTTCATGAATGCTTGTAAAAGGCATGAAACTCCTGAGTCAGAGACAAAGGACTTATTCATAGCCCTAGCCATAGCCAGAGTATCACCATTTTCTTTTGCCAAGTTCCTGAACCCTAATTCCCACAGAGCAACACAAAGAGGTTCAGGTAACACCTGCACATGCAGAGATTGAGTTAGAGGAATTTTATAATGTGTTACGGGAATTTTTACAGTTTGTGTTATTGGAATTTTTATAATGGACACTACACATGCTTGCCCTTTGCTCCAGAAGGAGACACTTTCTCTATCTTCAAAAGTTATTCACTATACAAACATGCTTGAAACAAATTCTGAAACAGAAGCTGTCAGTGCCTCTGCTTGAAAGATGGGAAGACACAGAAGAGAACAATGGAGAATTATCTCCCAGCAATAAGTTGCCCATGTTCACATAATTAGTGAAGGATAGAACCACAATTTGAACCTAAGTCCATCTCATTTGAGCAACAGAGCTCTATACTAAAGTATCAGGAAGCAAGGCATGAAGGATACCTCGGGTTTTGTGGCACTTGAGAATATAGATCTAGTCATTTTAGAAGAGGATGAACCAAAAAGACTCACAAAGAGCTTCAACTGTCAACATTGGTTAAGAATGTCTCTTTACTCCTGTGGCACCTGGGTGGCTCAGTTGGTTGAGCAACCAACTCTTGATATCAGCCCAGGTCTTGATCTCAGGGTCATGAGTTTAAGCCCGGCATTGGGTTCCATGCTGGGTGTGGAGCCTACATTAAAAAAAAAAAAGAAAAAAAAAGGAGGAGGAGGAGGAAGAAAAAAGAAATGTGGACCAAGAGTGTCTCTTTTCTAAAGGTAGGAAAATGAAAAAAAATATCATAGATCTCCTTATGCAGTGAGGAAAGTTTGAAAGACATAGTGAGCATAACAGTGCCAAGAAAAAAAAAAACAACACCCTACAATATTCTTGGATGTTGTCTCCAGATGTTGAGTTTTAATGCTAGCCTGACTTAAACAGTAGATGAAAAATATTTAAATTCTATGTCAATAGTGTACCATTTTCCCACCATACGTGTAACAGGCTCTTCTCTGTTCGGGAGATATTAAAGTATGGAAAACATGATCATAATTTATGTCTTCCTTCAGTCTAAGGACTCAGAGAATTTCTTATTTTATCACCAGAGGTGAACAAAATTATTGTTTTAAATACAACAAAAGCCCACATCTGCTATTATGCAAGCTCCTTCTGGCTGCACCAGGGACTGTAAACGTGCATGCAAAGCCACACCCTCTCCTAGCTTAAACACATCTGGCATTCCTGTCAGTCTTGTCCTTGTCCTAAGTAGCCACTGAGGAGCTCACTGTGGAGTCCACGTTGCTGCAGTTTGGGATCTAAGTCAACGAAAATTCCTACTTCCCTACCAATGACTATGTGTATGGAGACCCAGACTGTGAGATAATGATGAATGGGTCTCCACCTGTTTCATACCCATACCTAATGTTTTGATCATTGCAATGTCCCCTGCTAAAGGTAAATACTGTTTGCTGACCTCTTAGAACAGCAGTGCTGACTTGGAAAAGGCAAAAAGTTTCATCTGATCTTGACATGTAAACACTCAGGGTAAGCCTCAGCAGGAATGCTAGCTTTAAGAGTCTTAGACAAGGCTACACCATGGCCAAAGACTCATTTCTGCACACTGCAAAGGCCAATTTCCTGTTTTGTGCTCTGTATGTAGCCATCCTCAACAAATGAGACCTGCTGGAGATCCCTTTCTGTTTCTGAGAAACAAAGTGTTAAGTCTGACATGGGTCAGTAAAATCATTTTTTGCTTTAGAGCATGCCCAAGAAGAGGAGGAGATTAATTCTCTCTTCCAGGATTTGAAATTTGTCCTGAATCCATGGCCCATGCAGATGCTGGTATGCTTCTTGGTATTTGGGGATTTCTTGCTGATGAATATAATACAGCCAAAGCCTTGCTTGGCTGCAAAGAGAAACCAGAGAAAAATAAAGATTTGCTTTCGTTGGTAACATATCGTGGGGTCAGGATGTTGTTCTAGTGACTCACTTGAAAAAAAAAAAAAAAACAACGTGGTAGGAAAACTAAATTCAACCCCATGACAAAGTGCTATGGCTTTTGTTTAACAATAATTTCAGCCAACTCATTAGCCAGGATACTTTTTATATAGGCTGGGTCTACATGATTTCAAAATATCCAGTACATTTAATTCTAAAATTTTCCTCAGTAAGCCATTTTGCTTATAAAAGGTTAAACCTGAACTGAACTAATTTGGACAAATAATATATGGAACATACACAGTGAGTGACCAATTATTTGATTGATTAAACGTGGCCTGAAATTTTGCAGTGCTTTGGTGTTTTAGGGACAGATTCATAGACCTCACTGCTCCTAGAGCCTACTACCCTATTATCATCTCTGCTTCCTGGCTTCTAAGTTACAAAATATATTTCTCTGGAAGCCTGGGTGGTTCAGTCTGTTGAGCATCTGACTCTTGGCTTCCACTCAGGTCCTGATTTTGGGGTCATGGGATCAAGCCCCGCATAGGGCTCTGCACTCAGCAGGGAGTCTGCTGGAGATTTTCTCCCTCTGCCCCTCCCCCACTAATGCTCTTTCTCTCTCTCTCTCTCTCTCTCTCTCTAAAATAAATAAATAAATCTTTAAAAAAAAAGAAAGAAAGAAAGAAAAATAGGGCACCTGGGTGGCTCAATCGGTTAAGCATCTGCCTTCGGCTCAGGTCATGATCCTGGGGTCCTGGGATCGAGTCCTGCATTGGGCTCCCTGCTCAGCAGGGAGTCTGCTTCTCCCTCTACCCCTGCCCCCTGCTTGTGATCTCTCTCACTCTCTCAAATAAATAAAATCTTTAAGAAAAAAAGAAAGAAAATATATTTCTCAACTAGAATAGGTCCATTGTCATTGCGGTGGAGGAGGAGAAGGGTGGGAGGATATAACAGACCATCTCAGGTCCCTGCCTTCCATATTTGAGGCCTTCTGTCAAGCACTTAGTATTTTTTACACCCTTTTATTTAAGTCTTTTCATAGTTGGAGTTTTTTTATTTATATTAATGATTCTTCCATAACCATAATTCATGCTGTATGCATCCCCATCTGTCATATTTCCCACCAGTTACCTTCATGTGGAATAGCATTTCCTTCCAGCTTCACTTCTCAAATATTATCCATACTTTGACCTCCAGCTCAAAACTATCTCTTCTATAAAAACAAGCATGAATTCCCTCTTCTATCATGCAATGAGGCCTCTGGTTACAAACTAAACTATGTTTATGGCTTTATATAGCATGCTCTGCTTTGTGTTATAGTTCTTGCATCCATGTCTGCATCACCACTAAATTGTTGGCTCCTTGAGCACTGCACTTCTGTTTACCCACAGGGGGCCCATTTTTCTTCCATTTCATATCTCTATACCAAGCTCAGTTATTCGCCTAGAGTAGGAAGTAAAAAATATTTTTTTTAATTTAATGATGCCCACATCCTCCAAATAAATATACCAAATGACAAAGTGGTGGGAGATTGGGTCGGTGGGGGGAGAATAACAGGGAGGGGAAGGAGGAAGAGGAGAGTGAAGACAATGTCAAATTGGAAATCCCACCTGATTTAACATCTAATACATAATTATTCATATTGGCAACTATCATGAGGACAAACCCAGACACAATTGCTCTGCATTTTAAAATGTCTGATTTTTCCTTTAGTATTTTAATACTTACACACAAACAACATTTACTTTCCTCCTGATTGAAACATGAACATTTCCACTTGGCTTTCTTTTGAACAAACAGCTTCAAGAACAAACCAATTCTGATAATAAAGTAATCTCACTTCCCCTGACCAACAACCCCATCCTTTGTTTCAAAACAATAATTTGATGCCTAAATACTGCCTTCCCGCAAGGCAATGGAAGAAGAAGACTAGAGCCAGTGAATGCTAATATGTAACAGCATCACCAGTGAAATACAACTCCCATCAGTATGGAAATGACTCTGAGTGGGCGGTTGCTGCCACAAAGGAAAAGTACATACTCAGGAATGAACTACCTGTAACATAGGAGTGAGAATTTCTTCATAATACGCTTAAAGAGGTAATCCTATCCTAAATGCATTTTTAAATAAGAGTCAGTATTCTTGGGGAATTCAGGAAGCAGATATTTTTCAGAGTTAGTGACTGACCCACAGAGAATTTTATTTTAAATTTTGGGAATGTTCAGGATTCATGCTTCCTCATCTATATTGATAATTGACACTCTTTCAAATGTATTGCCTGGGGGGTTTGATGGTTCTGTTTTTTTAATAGAGATTTAAACAACCCTACCATTTTTATTTGGTTTGATTATTAAAAACAGAATCTAGGGATTTTACACTATGTATCACGAATTGTGAACCTTTGCTCTCTGCTAATACTGTACTTGAGATTTCTAACACTTAGCAATTTTCTAACGTTGTGGTTGAGATCATCTTAGAAAGACCTACATTTATATTTTCCCCTTGTGATGCAAAATCAATACTTTACTGGCTGAGAAAGAGTGAGGCACTCCATTCATGTTAGACTGCTGAGTGAAAATGCAAACAAGTAGGCAGCAAATCTTTGCATGTTATGGAAACACAGAAGCTAAAAAAAAGTCTTGCTGATTGCTGACTCGCTTGCTGGAAATATTAAATTTGTCCAGTTTTCAGTTTTTAAAAATCTCAGCTGTCTGTGCTTGTTTTTATGAAGAGTTTCATCAAGAGCATGCATAATTACCAGAGGAAAATCTATAGTATTCACACCTAACACAAGACTTTCCATCTAACTTTCCACATGCTTTCTGCAAAGTCAAATCATTTTTCTTTTTACATTTCTCTTTTTTTTTTGGCCAATAATAATAATACGATCAAATAATCAAATAACCTGCAGCATGTGTCAGTGAAAATATCCGTGATGCAATGGAAAATCAATTAACTAAGATAATGTGACAAGGAGGACTAAAAATAATAAAATCTCTAGCCCTTAGGATTCTACTAAAAGTTGCCCACAAGGTCAAAACATTTCACTTTGGTTTAAGTGTAGAGGAAATTAGCTGTAATTTATACAGGAGAGCTTGAAGATCCAATCATGTCCTTGAGCATGTATGTTTTTTCGTGAAAGCCAGCTACACGCTCACCCACAGGGACCCTTGCCATTGCTGCCTGCCACAGGACAACACATTCTCTCTCTCTTTTTTTTTTTTCTTTTTTGGAGGATTTTTTTTTTTTAATTTAAGTTCAACTAGCCAACATATAGTACATCATTAACTTCAGATGTAGAGTTCAATAATTCATCAGTTGCATATAACAGTGCTCATCACATCACGTGTCCTCCTTAATGCCCATCACCCAGTTACCCCGTCCCCCCACCCACCTCCCCTCCAGCAGCCCTGTTTGCTTCCTAGAGTTAAGAGTCTCTCATGGTTTTTCTCCCTCTCTGATGACTTCCCATTCAGTTTTCCCTCCTTTTCCCTATGATCCTCTGCACTGTTTCTTATATTCCACATGTGAGAGAAACCATATGATAACTGTCTTTCTCTGATTGACTTATTTTGCTCAGCATAATACCCTCCAGTTCCATCCACGTCGATGTAAATGTTAGAGTGCTTTCTTGTCCAGCAGAGTTTCTCAAACTTAAGCAAGCACCCGAGTCCCCCAGAGGGCTTGTTAAAAGGCAAACTGCTGGGTCCCACCCACAGCTTTCTGATTCACTGGGCCTGGGGTCCGGCCTGAGAATATGTATTTCGAAGAAGTCTCCAGGGGCAGCTGATACTGCTGGTTGATGATCACACTTCGGACACCTCCATCTCAACAGGAGCAGCTTAGAGCAGCTCAGAGGACAGGTGGGCTAGTGAGTGGAGGGGCTGGGAAAGACAGGCATCAACTGGAGCTGAGCCTGTGAGGCCTGAGAAACAAGGGACTTCCTGACAGCCATTCTGTGAAAGAGAATTACAGTCTTAGAAATACTCCATGTGGTCAAACTGAACCAAGGGATATGAGAATGAAGAAGACAACAGAAAAAAGAAAAACCCACAATACAAACTTACAAGGGAAAAAAGAGAGCACATACACCGAGTCCTTCATAAATGACAGCAACTAAGACAGATTACAAGGAAAAACTATTCGGCACCAGGAATACGATCATCCTCCAGTCATCCCCTCCTCCCTCTAATGGGAAGGGATGGAAGCTCCCTTCTATAAGGAAGCAAAATGCGTGTGAATCTCAGTCCACTAGCTGCAGTGTATGGAAAATGCCATGTTCCCGATTATCCAGGATTCGACTTCATTGCCAAATCCAAGTGCTACAGCAGCTGGGGAAATGTAACCTCGGTTATGTGTGAGGTGTCCCCCTGGCCCCAGGGCTGTGATACTGAAAGTTCAAGGATGACAGCTAGGCCCAGGCATGACGTAGTAGAGTTTAGGCCTCTGTGGTCTTCAAACACTAGTCATCAATGCACAGATACCATAGTTGGGATGTCATGGACCTTGTTCCATAGCCAGGATCTGCTGCTTCCTTGCAACACCATTACTGTGAGAATCTCCTGTGACTTTCCTACAAAGCAGTCTGACCAAAGGCCCCACAGAGCAATTCTCCTTTGCCTTCTTGCTACCCTCTCCCAGAGGGCAAAATTACCCACTGCCCTGGCACCCACAGACCGTCTACTTCTCTCCATCCCTTGGGCTGGAGGGTGATCTCTTTCCAGTGTGTGGTTGACAACAAATCCCTGAGCTCCTCACTTCTACACCTACATTTCTCTGGGGCCCAAGAACCCTTTTCTCTCTTTTACTTCCTTCACAACTTCCTAAGTTTTCAGGATTTAAGTCTAAATGTCTGAGATTCCAGCACCCTCAGGAGCCACAAGTCTAAAGTAAATAAAAGAAACAGGTCAGGTATATACAATAAAGAGGGATGGAGAGTGTGGTACACTGGGGTGAACCTTGAAGACATTGATATTACACTTTTTATAACTGTAGAGGCCAAAACACACACATTTGGGCCAATGTACCTCAGGCTTCTTAGTTGTGATTATGGTTCAAGTTTATGGAACAAAAGATGTGATGTCTGTTTCTTCTTTCCTCTTGGCTATTCCTGAGGCACTATTTTCCTGAAAGCAGAGTTTGTGGCTGTGCTGTTCGTTGCTGCACCCGCAGCAGGAGCACGGTGCCTGGCACACTCTGAGTGACCTCAGTGACTATCTTTTGAATGACTGAGTGAATGAATAAATAAATAAATGCATAACAGAAACAAGTACAGCATTATTTTTAAAATTACACAACTCTATTATGTATACAAATCACACTAGTGATCAAATGCCACATTGTGCAGAAGAGCAGACGGCACAGGGATCAAATACGAGGCACCCTTACAAGGTTATATACTTCCACGAGAGACAAGACCTCTTCTTTGCAACCGTCCACCCTACCACTGGTGGTTCATGGTAGCAAAATCATAAATTCCTGATGAAATGCTGAATGCATTGGACTGAAGCTAAATTAGGCAAATAGGTTTATGTCTGACGATGGCCTGTGTGGTGGCTAAAGTAAAAAAGAAATCTGAATCATCGGGAGTGTTCTAGATTTCAGAGATTTAAAAAAAAAAAAATCAAGAAATAACCTGAGGAACCCAAACTTAGAAGCTAAAAACTTGATCTGAACTAATGTGTGCTGTGCTTCTCAAATTCACTGAAAAGCAGTCTAATTTGACTTTCTCTTGGGAAAAATTATCATTACATTGCTACCACCTATTTGCCTTTCTGCTTCAGCCAGCCCCTGGAGGTCACGGCTTTCTGCCTGTAGCTTCCTCTTTTATCTGAGGCCATTCGGTGAGACCCTGATCCACTGGAAAGAAACTTAATCATCTGATCTGCATGGATGCTTCCACCCGTGGGTTGCTTCCCTTGGTGAAGCATTTAGCACTAAGCCAGGAGCACACAAGCTCTGATAAAACACTCCAGAGGAAGAGAGGATTTGCTATTGCAGCTGTTCATTATTTGTGAACCTCTGCAATGTTTGTCCTGTTAGTATTGTCCAGTTTGAGGAATACTTTGGTAAGAGAAAAGAATATTTTTTGGAGCCCATATGTCCTTAAGCGTGGATATCTGGGAACCATGCATTGTTCATTCTCACTTGTAGCAAAGATGTTCTCCACCTATTTGGACCCCAGCGTCTCTATTTCAATTAGGTGCACCTTATAGGCTACCTTCGCAGGTACCTGTGATCCAGGACTTTTTATCACTTGAACTGCCACTGCTGAGAGCAATGAATAAGAGCGGCAACCCGCAGCACCGTGTGGTAGAAAGATCATGAAACGTGGGGTTAGGAGGCCTGGGTTGAGTTACGGCTCCATGAGTTGCGTGGATTTGTTTAATAAGTAACCTCTAAAACATATTAATTAATTAGGTGCACCTTATAGGCTGAAATCTCTGAAATTAATGAAGATTTAAGAAAAGAGATTGCAGGAAGGTTTTGAAGAGCAAATGGAAGAAAAGTATGAGGAAGCATTTTGTAGGGAGCAAAGAACAATAAAACGGTTAGTCATTGCCTTGATGGTACCGATACAGTTAGGAGAAAGAGAGTGGGAGGCAAGAGGAAGATGTGAATGGGAGATTAATTGTGGCAGCAGCAGGAAAGACAAAGGCGGAGCTCCAGGACTCTGTGATAAGTGGTAGTTGTGGGGCAGGGGGGACATGAGATCAGGGACCCAAGCCTGACTAATCGCTGTATGAATAATCTGCTCGTCATTGCCCCAAAAAGAAGAGCATAAACACCCTGGCCTGCAAAAGGGAGGGGGCGGAAAGATGAGACATACACTGTGGGACCTTAACAGTTTGTGTCATCTTTCTCACAAAGCAGGCTCCATGATATCATGGAAGATGGAGGAAGAAATGAGAAATGCTTTATAAGCACAGATCGAAAAATTACAAACATTTGAGATGCCAAACATGAAAAATCTGGATAAAATGTGTAATTTTCTAGGAAATTACCAAAATTAAGAAGCCAAACTAGATTGATAACCATGATAAATAATGTAACAGTTATCAAAACATACCCCTGAAATGGCCACTGGGACCAGACAGATACATGAGTAAGTTGAACTAAATCTTTAAAAACTTAAGAATTCCCATGCCATTTAAACTTTTTCAGAATGCATAAAAATATTTCAACTTCCCGTGTCCTTATATAAAACGGGCACGACGCTGATGGCAAAACTGACGTAAGCAGCTCAAAAAAGAAACTGTGGTTTGATGTGTTACAAACATAGCTATAACAACTTTAAATAAATTGTATAAAACCCGCTTCAACATAATATTTTTTAATTTTTAAAACAGCCAGAGAAATATATGTCCCTGGGAGAAAAAATTTTTTAAATGCACATATATTGGGCCACCTTATTAAAAAGGAGAAAAAAGAAAGAATGGCAAACAAGTTTGGACCTCCCAGTGAGGATAGTAGACAATGAGAGGCTCTGCCTACTCCAGCAGTTGATGAAAGGAACAAAAACACATGACATAAACTTTGAAAAGAGATGGCGAAGCCAATAAATAAAAGATGCTTATTTGGCTCAGGAAGTCCTTTAACCTTATCTGTATCTCTCAGAAGAAATTGTAGGGAAAGTAGATGAGTCAAATAAGTCCTCAAGACGTTATTAATATTTCTAAAAACAGAAAGAAGCTGGGAGAGCAGGCTGCTGGTGAGAAAGTCAAGGGAGCACCTTTGCAAACATCTCCACCAAAGGAACTCACAACAGAAGAAGAGAAAACTTGCAGCGAGTGCCATTCTGCCCTCTTCCAGCTGGAGAGGAAAAAACAGGACACTAAAGATCTCCAGCAGGACACTGCAAAGATGAAGACAAAAGAGCAGATAAGTAAGAAAAAAATTAACACTGTCTACAAGTGCCAAAATTGGAGAGATTAAGCAAGAGATAGAACTCCCCCATGGCCCCCAGTTGACATGTTAATGGGGCTCTACCCCACAGCTAACTCTACCTTTTCCTATTCTGCCTGGGGAGGAAGGGTGAATAGACTCATGACTGCTGGGAGAAATACGTAAGTAAAACAAGAAAATGAATCATCTAAACAATCTCTCGTTACTGGGAGCATAAGCTTCACGGCATCACACACAAGCCAAAAGACGTCTGAAGGACTCAGGAAGAGAACACATTCCCAGGTAGACGGAGTAGGTTGTGAAACAGGAAGTTTGCCCAAATCAGAGAAGAAAAAGCAGAGCCTGAGTTTCCACCTTCCCTACTGTCATGACCTGAGGCTAGAGAAAAATTAAGTGATAGCAACACCGAGGCCTCAGAGTGCAGCTCTGAGAGAAAGACAAGGTAGAGAGAGCTCCTGGAGAGGGTATCCCAAAGTAATTCACAGACACACTTCCAGAGCAATCGAAGGTTGGGACCACTGTCCACAGTAGGCACGAGCGAGATGAAAAGAAACAGCATTGCACTTATACATAAGTACAACAAAAATACAAAGAAGAAAAGTGACACGGCCTACAAGAGGGACAGAAAAATTGTACTTGGAAAGAAAACATTCTAAGCGCTAAAGAGGTTCTCTTAAATTGATTCATTGCATGCAAGGACTTAGTGGCAACATGAAGGGGGGAAAAAAAACAAAGCCCCTAAAACAACAGGAGTTGGCATAAAAGAAGTCTGCAAAGATAACCTGGGACTGCAACACCACCATTAGAAACATTACACCTGGGCACCTGGGGGGCTCAGTCAGTCAAGACTTGATTTCAGCTGGGGTGATGATCTCAGGGTCCTGAGATAGAGCCCCGCAAGGGGCTCCCCACTCAGCTCAGAGTCTGCTTGAGATTCTCACTCTCTCTCCCTCTGGCCCCTGCCCCTCCCACTTGCACTCAAAATAAACAAATAAATGAAACCTTTTTTTAAAAAAATTACACCTCTATTTGATAGATTAGAAAGAGCAAGAAAGAAGCAGTAAAAGTCATATTAACAGGATAGAGGAAAGGCTTAAGATAATATCAATATCAGAAAACAAGTTAGAAAGAAGCTGGTAGAAGGCAAAGCCAGTATAACAGAAGGATAGTTTATACCTTTGTAATTGTGACTCAAACAGAAGAAATATTCAGAAATACTAGAAAGAAAAGTCCCTGAAATGAGAGAGAAGCTCAAATTAAAGGGCAAATCTTCTCTACTGAGAAAAAGATACAGAAAGATCAACATCACAACATATCCTGATTAAGGTATTACGATTCAAGGACAAATAGGTTTCCAGCCATCCAGACAGAAAAAGCAAGTCAGCTAAAAGGAGGGAAATCAGGTTGGTTGCAGACTTCTCCACATCAACATACTAAGCCAGAAAAGAGTAGAGCAATAGCTACAATATCTTGAAGGAAAAAAAGTATACTATATCAAAATATATTACCAACCTGACATGTTGGTTTTGAAATAAGGACAACAGGCAGACATGCCAAAATGTGAAAGAACTTAGGGAATATAATACATAGGGCCTTCCTGAGAAAAAATATTGCAAATAAATTAAGCCCACCAAGAAACGAATGGGGAAATCATCGTGAAATGACTAGTTCAATATATCATGCCATAAAATAATAGAGTGATGTCAAAAAAAAAAAAAAAAAAATTCTAAGGCCAGAGTTGCAAACTCGAATGCCCACAAGGATGAGGCAGAACATATAAGTGATTAAAATAGATTGGATTCAGTGAACTGAAGAGCACACGCATTACCAAAAACATATAGCTACAGCCAATTTTGTCTAAAAGGAATAAGTTAAATGTTGTATTACCAGACCTTTGATATTTTCAAGAAAATCCAGAAACCCAAACTTCCGTTTTAATTCTCCAAATAAGAAAAATAAAATTTGTCTGTTAATGTTGGTTCGTAGGGCAGAGAAAGAGCGAAGAAAGGGGCAGACCGCTCCAGACTGGTAAGTGGCAGTTTTAAAAAGCAGGCGGACTTACTTCTGAGACTTGTCTTGGGCGCCTGCAAGACAAGCTGAGTAGATCTCTGCCTTTGCCGGCCAGAATCTGAACAGTTGATAAAGAGGCCTTGACGGGGTGCAATCACGTACGCAGACCAGATAGCCTCAACAGCACCTTACTCTCTCAAGACTATGTCATTGAAACAGTGCCTAAGTGTGGGCATGGTGGGCAGAAGGTACATTCCAAAGCCAGGGGAGGAGCCTCTGATTAACCGCGACCAGCTCAAGGGTGAACCCGCAGTCATGTCCTCCCGATGACCTCCACCAAGTGAGCTGGACTAGCCAGTAAGTAACCAGTCTGTCACCTCTATAAGCAAAATAAAATAAGATCTAAGAATGGTGCCCACTCAGTCTAATCTTGGAGAAGGGCAATAAACTGATAGCTTTCCATATGAAAGAATTCATGAAATAGTACTTATGGACCCTCCTCAAAAACTGTACCTAATGATAGAAAGTGGGCAATAAAGGAGATATGGAAACTGTGATAACGCTGGGGGCAAGCAGCAAATCAATTTAAACACAGAACTAAAACTATGACTCTAGTAATTATATTTACTGAGTAACAACACAAAGAATATAAATCTTGACAATGTAGAAGCAAAATATATAGTATATGTATATTACATATATACGTAACTAACAGGTGGAATAAAGGTGGGGATAAGTATAAGCATACTAAAAACATAATGTAGAATTTTTAGAAAGATATTCCAATATTCTAATGTTTGCACACATTTTCTTAACCTTTCAGTGATTGTTTAGGAATTAAAATATGTTTCAGTAAAGAACCTCTTTGGTTGGGCTGAAATGTGTTCCCCCCCTTACCCCAATATTCAAATGTTGAAATCCTAACACCCAGAACTTCAGATTCTGACTATATTTGGAGATAGGACCTTTAAAGATGTAACTGAGTTTAAATGGGGTTGTTAGGGTGGCCACTAATCCAATATAACTGGTGAGCTTATATAAAGAGGAGGTTAGGACACAGAAACACAGACAGGGACCACCATGTGAGGACACAGTGAGAAGGTGGCACCACTCTCACCAAATAATGTAAACACATTAGAAAATACAGTTTTATAATATCTTTTTAATGTCTGCTTAGTCTCACTTGAGGATATATGCATTAATTTATTTAACCAATATCCTAGTTTTGAACAGTTAGGTTGTTTTTAAACCTTTGCTTTCCTATATACTGCTGCAATAAACATTCTTGCAGCTGCATTTCTGTCCACATTATTTTTAAAGAGAAAATTCAGCAGAATATTAAAAGAATAAAACACCAGGACCAAAAGGGATTTATTCAGAAATATAATTGTGACTTAACATAAAGAAATATGCTAATCAAATTTATCATACAGGTAAATTTAAAGAATAATTGTATGATAATTTTTATATAAGCTCAGAAAGCACTGGCTTAACCTCAATATCCAAAGCCCTTAGTTAACAAAAGAATACTTCCTCAAAGAATATCTATCCCAACTGAACAATGATTACAATTAACAAGTCAAAATAACAAATAACTACTAAATAAATACACAAAAATCAATGCTTTTTCTAGATACCAGCAATGAATATATAAACAATCAAGAGAAAAAAAAAAAAAGATGCTCTTCATATAGCAACAAAATATGAACTAGCCAGAAAAATTTTAATGTGTAAAACATATAGAGAAGAAACTATAAAATCTTGCTTAGAGACATACAGATTACTTGAGTAATGAAAAAAACATATTCCATGATCCCAAATGTCAAAACTCAATATAGTAAAAATTAAAACTATCCCAAATGAATGTATACAATGGGGCTGTTTTGGAACTTGAATCATGACAATCATTTTTGGAAAAGTGTGATAAAACAAGGATTTTCATACGTCTCTGGTAGTACACAAGGATAAACTTTTTGGAAGATAACTGCGAAATATGTATAAAAAGGCCTTTCAAAATGCCCTTGTCTTTGCCCAACAATGACGGATAGATTTATATATGTGGAAAGATTTATCCACAAGCCTTAATACCACATAGGAAGCAAAGATAACCGTTTCACAGTTTAAAGAGCTCTGAGATCAGTATTAGGGGTACATATACAAAGCTCATGAATATATCTGAATGTATGTGTGTGTATATCTATATATATATTCACACACTTAAATATTATAAGCAGGACAGTGTAAGACAGGTAAGACAGGTGTGAATGATAAAGGTCTTTATGACCACATCATTTGGAGAAAAGGGTAGAATCTAATAGTAGGGAAATGAATCCACCGTGAAGCTAATGAAACTTAAGCCTCAGGGCTCCTCGCTTCCACAGGACACTGCCAAGTCTCTGGTAGGGGGCTTACCAGTGTGTTCACATGGTCATATAATTTTTTTGCAAAATTTGCAAGAGTAGGATATTTTAACCTCAGTTAGTAGGGCTTCTGTCTCTTTCTACTCATTTTCCCCACTGGCCCACTTTCCCTCCCACAGAGTGGCCATGAGTATTTGTGGTTCAGCTAAGGAGAAATTAAGTTGGGGGTACATTTGTCGGGTTTTAGCGGCATATACTGATGTGATTCACAGTCACCTCTATATATCGTTAAGTAACTGCTCTCCTTTGCAGCATAGGACTGGCTTCCCAAAATACTCTGCAGTGTAATGTACCAACTCAGTTTTTATCCTGACTCAAAGGTGCAGGCCTATAGGATGGAAGCATGCCCACAATTCACAACCCAGGAAACATGTAGATCATACAAGGAGAAACAAGACTTGAAATGTACAGACCCAGGAGCCAGTCTGCAGAAAACTCTTTTGATCATCAGACCTGTAACATTGTAAACAGATGAACTGGCACCTTAGTATGCCTCAATTAGAAGTTTTTTCTGGGCAGAAGTTAGACTTGATGAAGCAGAGAAAACAATTCTGACCAGGGGTGCCTGGGTAGTTCAGTCGTTAAGCCTCTGCCTTAGGCTCAGGTCATGATCCCAGGGTCCTGGGGTCAAGCTCCGTCTGCATCGGGCGGGCTCCCTGCTCAGTGGGAAGCCTGCTTCTCCCACTCCCACTCCCCCTGCTTGTGTTCCCTCTCTCGCCACTATGTCTCTCTCTGTCAAATAAATAAATAAAAATCTTTAAAAAAAAAAAATTCTGACCACACTGAACTTTTTTTTTCCTTTTTTGATGGCAACATGAGAAATAGAATTTATCAGACTTTCTGTGTTTGTAGCACATAAACCTAAAACAGAAAAACAGGAAGCACATCTGCATGAGAAATTAAGCATCCCCCCTCCTTCTGTGATAAAAAACCAATTTCATTCAGCCATGGTAGAGGTAAGATTAAATTATCTGTCTACCCTATCCACAGAAAACGATCTCAGAAAATTGCTGTCATGTAAAGAGGCAATCAGATCTTACAAAACCAAACATACTCTCACCATATGATCCAGTAACTGTATCCTTCAGTATTTTCCCAAAGGAGTTGAAAATTTATATACACATAAAAAACCTGCACACAAATGTTTAGAGCAACTTTACACATAGTTGCCAAATACTGGAAGCAACCAAGACGCTCTTCAGTAGGTGAATGGATGAATAAACTGTGGTTACATTCTGACAATGGAATAGTATTCAACACTAAAAAGAAATGAGCTATTAAGCTGTGAAAAACCAGAGAGGAACTTAAAATGCATATTATTAAATGAAAGAAGCCGCTCTGAGAAGGCTACATATTGCAGGATTCCAATTATATGACTTTCTGTAAAAGGCAAAACTATGGAGACACTGAAAAGATCAGTGGTTGCCAGGGATTGGGGGAAGAGATGAATAGGCAGAGCATAGAGGATTTTTAGCTCAGTGAAAATAATTTGCATATTATAATGTTGGATATATGTTATGATACTTTTGTCTAAACCTACAAAATGTACAACACCAAGAATGAACCCTAAAGTAAACTACGGACTGTGGGTGATAACAATGTGTTAGTGTAGGTTCCTCCTTGGCAAAAAATGTCCCGCTCTGGTGAGTGATGTTGGTAATGGAGGAGGCTACGCATGTGTGGGGGCAGGAGGTACATAAGAAATCTCTGTACCTTTCTCTCAATTTTGTTGTAAATCTAAAAGTGCTCAAAAAAAAAAAATAAATAAAGCTTTAAAAAAGAAGCGGAGATTATGCCGCCAAAAAATAGTAAAGGAGAAAAAAGGCATTGCAGAAATATATCAGGCAGTTTATTAACATGGATATTGTGTTATTTTTCTGAATTTTATTATGTCTGTGATAATTGTCAGCTTTTTTAGTTTTCTGATTCAATGTGGTTTCTTTTCTCATTCTAAACAATTAGCCTAACACTTACTTTCTAAACACTCCTGTAGTTAATTTTGTATTTGTAACTTTGTATCCTTTTTTTAAAGAGGGCTCCAAAAATTGTAAATAGTAGGCTCCATAAAACCTACATCTGTCTCCGGGGCACCTGGGTGGCTCTGTCATTAAGTGTCTGCCTCCGGCTCAGGTCATGATCCCAGGGTCCTGGGATCGAGCCCCGCATCGGGCTCCCTGCTCCGCAGGAAGCCTGCTTCTCCCTCTCCCACTCCCCGTACTTGTGTTCCCTCTCTCGCTGTCTCTTTCTCTGTCAAATAAATAAATAAAATCTTTAAAAAAAAAAAAAACAACCTACATCTGTTCTGGGGAGGTAATTTCGAGCAAAAATGATTTTAAAATGACAATGAATAATACTATTGAGGACCGTTATCGCATCACCAAGGTCCCCAAATGCCCTAGAAAGTGCTTAAAAGGTTACAGCTGAAGTAACTGAGGGTTACTGGAGACCCAGAGGTCAGCAGGTGTTCACACAGCTGCAGAGCCTAGAGAGAGACTGAATTTCATGTTTGGCGTTTTCCCCCAGAGTTCATTCACTCTTCTTATAGCCTTCTCAACATAAACAGATCACACCTTATGAGCCACCTTTCCTTACAGTGTCTGTGCAGGCTTTTCTCAAGCACAGTACAACAGAGCACCTCTGGACACAAGACAGCTTATTTATTAAGTCCCATGTATAATATGTGGGAAGGTCTACTTAATCATCCTGTCCTCGTATCTTCATCCCTCTGTCCCCAAAACAGAGCGGAGCAACAGAGCACGTTTCTTCCATATGTTACTCCTGTGGCTGCCCCATCTTCCCTGTTTCCCCCAGTTTCACAAACCTTCACAGCAGCATTTGAGAGAAGCCTGGAATGTCTGGAGAGGCTTTCCATCATGGGAGTTGTATTTAGAGAAAATAAGAGCCGGAGCAAGTAAAGTAAGCCATAAACATCTGAAGTGCCCTGTAGTCTGAAGCAAATGTAGATGGATTCCTGGCTTTCAAGCTTTTTTCACAACCTTAGAGTCAATGATAGGATATAGGTACAAACTTAAGGCAGATCTAACTCTGGTTTCTGGTTTAGAAACCAATAAGCTCAATTTGTGATACCCATTCCCTAACTCTACCTCTTAAAATGACCAACCAGGGGGTAAATGATGATACAGAGAACACTACTATGAATCATAAACACATTTCCATAGACAGATATTTTGTTCTCAATTAAATTTTTTATCATTATTTCTTTCATCATTCAGGCAAGGATTTTGCCCAATTCATAAATTAAGGAGCAGGACTCGAAACAAAGAAACATAGCTAAACAGGGCGTCTGGGTGGCTCAGTTGGTTAAGTGACTGCCTTCGGCTCAGGTCATGGCCCCAGGGTCCTGGGATCGAGCCCCACATCGGGCTCCCCTTGCTCAGTGGGGAGCCTGCTTCTCCCTCTGCCTCTGCCTGCCACCCCCCCTGCTTGTGCTCTCTCTCCCTCTGTCAAATAAATAAATAAAATCTTAATAAAAAAAAAAACATAGCTAAATAGCAATAGGATTATAAAAAGTCTCTCACTTGTGAAAGGGGAAGCCTCCTATACTGTTGGTGGGAATGCAAGCTGGTGCAGCCACTCTGGAAAACGGTATGGAGGTCCCTCAAAAAGTTGAAAATAGAGCTACCATACGACCCAGCAATTGCACTACTGGGCATTTACCCCAAAGATACAAATGTAGGGATCCGAAGGGGTACGTGCACTCTGATGTTTATAGCAGCAATGTCCACAATAGCCAAACTATGGAAAGAGCCAAAATGTCCATCAACAGATGAATGGATAAAGAAGATGTGGTATATATACACAATGGAATATTATGCAGCCATCAAAAAAACTGAAATCTTGCCATTTGCAACGACATGGATGGAACTGGAGGGTATTATGCTGAGTGAAATAAGTCAATCAGAGAAAGACATGTATCATATGATCTCACTGATATGAGGAATTCTTAATCTCAGGAAACAAACTGAGGGTTGCTGGAGTGGTGGGGGGTGGGAGGGATGGGGTGGCTGGGTGATAGACATTGGAGAGGATGTGTGCTATGGTGAGTGCTGCGAATTGTGTAAGACTGATGAATCACAGACCTTGTACCTCTGAAACAAATAATACATTATATGTTAAAAAAAAAGAAGATAGTAGAAAGGGAAAAATGAAGGGGGGTGGAATCAGAGGGGGAGACGAACCATGAGAGACTATGGACTCTGAGAAACAAACTGAGGGTTCTAGAGGGGAGGGGGCTGGGGGGATGGGTTAGCCTGGTGATGGGTATTAAAGAGGGCATGTACTGAATGGAGCACTGGGTGTTACATGCAAACAATGAATCATGGAACACTGCATCAAAAACTAATGATGTATGGTGATTAACATAACATAATAAAATAAATAAATAAATAAAAAGTCTCTCACTTGTAGTTTTTGGTTTGTTTTGCTCTTTGAATCCAGGCAAATAACCAACAACCAAGGCAAGAAAAATGTGATAAAGGATTTGATATATTTGAGAACCCCAAGCCCTGGTAACCTCCTCAATATATGCCATTATTTATATAAACATTGAAAAATTCAGGAGATTTAAGGTCTGAACTAATAGTAGAAATGACCAATGATAAAAAGTTTATTGAAGAAAAAAATAATCACAGCATTATTGAAAAATTTTTGCCTTCAAAACATAACAGAAGGTCATTCTAGAACTTTCTAACAATAGATACTATTATAAAGCTTAACTATCAGACATAAGAATGTTGCTTTGAATTTTCTCTGATACATTAAAGCTGGTTGCAATTATTTTAATGTTTTCCAGGATTAAAACATCATTATTAGTGAGAGAAAAAAAAGTCAGTATATTTATAAAATGTCAACATTAATATTTCCTAATTCTTTAAGATATTTCTAACAAATATTCTTTGGATTAGGTAACACAAGGATAAAAATGGCTCAGCTACTCTTTGGTGTATTTGTACACTTATCTTCTATTATTTGACTAAAATACATGTTGTTATCTAAAAGGCTTATGTGGATGTCTTAATTCATTGTATCTTCAACTTCAAAGAATGTTTATTAAGGAGGAAGTCATTCAATTTCATAGGTTCCAGGACATGAAGTTTTCAGACGGGGTTTTCTGGCCTTCCACTCTGCTTCAAAGAGCACAGAAGCTCAATATCTAGTCCAGGGTAGAGGGTGAGAAATGACCGTATGTGTGGCTGGATGCCACATGAGGAAGCCAGTGAAGTTTTGAAGTTAGTCATATTCTTCAAACAACCTTCACTATTAATTGATCATCTACTGTATCCCTAAACAGTTCCTGAAGTTGAAGTCCAAGATATATAAAGGGAATGTAGATGAGCAGCTAGTTGGACCTGGCTCAGGCACTTACAACCTTAGCCACCTGGAACAATTTACTCAGACACTTGTGGTCCTGATTTTTACTTCGTAAAACACTATTAATAGTATCTACTGGAGATTGTTGTCATAATGGTGCAATGAATGATATAAGCATTCGCAAAATAAAAATAAACCCTTACAATTAGTTTCATTTCTTTAAAAGCTCTGCTCAGCTCTGACTCTAATAAGAATGAGATTCAGCATTATTTCAGGGTGTCCCCAAGAATTCTCCAGAACAACACATGGAGTAAGGCCCACACTGAAATTGCCTTCCGAATTTGAGAAGAGAAAGTGACCACAGAGAAAGGGAGAGGAAAGAAAAGGTGGGTGGGGAAGAGAGAGGGGAGAGAAGCCAAACATTTTTTTTTTTTCTCTCCTGTGCTATTTCAGAGCCGAATATACCTCTAAATATAGTAGATTATTATTATTATTCAAAAAATCTGGAAGGAGGAAAAAAAAAATCTGAAGGAGAAATTGTAGCCACCCTCTGAAGTCTATTCACATGCTGTGGTAAACACATCTATCAGTGTGGAAATGCCTGAAATTTTTTTAATGTGATCAGATTTCTCCTTGGAGTAAATGCTTATTCACACATAAAAACCTTTTGAAAGCTCATAATTATCCATATATATCGCATACACTTTGTTGACCACCCACCGCATATTTTAAATTCGAGCTGGCTCTGTCCCAGCCATTTGCCACAAACACGGCTAATCGACAACCGGTGTCTCAAGAAGCACAGATTTCCACGTTAGCTCAAAGCAAAAGAAGCTAAAAGAAGTGTTACAAGATCAAAGGAAAATGATTTGAGGATTATCTACCACTTTTGTTTTATCTATGCCACTACGCTCTTCCCTTATTTGGATGGTTAAGAGTTGTCACTCTCTGCTTCTAACACTGCAGTGCAGATGACAAAAATTAATGCCAAGTCGGAAATTTAGAGACCGTATACTGGGCCTCTGAAAACCCTCTAGAGAAAGTAATTATTTTGCCTTTTAAACCTCTTGAGATTGTACATAAATGTATGTGCATGCAAATGCCTGATGGTGTGTGAGCTTGGAAGAGGGTTTCCGAAGCTTTCCTCAGAGTCTCTAAGGTCTATGATTTTGGCTCTTGATTATCGTAGCCAACTTAACGCAGCTTCCTAATTTTGTTTTACTGGTTGTCCTATAAGCCTATTGTATTTTCAGAACTAGAAGTTTAGAAATGTAGAACAAGAACAAAAATATCACTTAACTCAGAATTACACAGAAAGCATTTATTGCCTACAAAAAAATTAATGTAATTTTTTTCCTGGAAAACCTTAAGAGGTCAACCGAGTGTGTAGCATGCAAATTTTAGTTCATGCATCTTGTTCTTGGTACCTGCAGCCCTCAGACTTCTGGTGAAGGAGTAGAAGTTTATTTGTGTGATAGCACGGATTTGTAAAAACTACAATGCATCCAGAAATGTAGTACCATTTCTAACCAAATCCGATTAGAAAGCAGAGGACAAGCCTGAGGTGAAGCTGAAAATATCTCTGTTTTGCTTGGGGTGAATCTTTGAGCCGGAAGGTTGGAAAGTATCTAATTAGACATCACGATTTGGTAAACTGAGGCTCTTTCAATTTTGGTAAACTGAGGCCCTTACAATTTAAATGAATTTTATCAAAATTACATTACTTGTTAGCGACAAAATCAGCACTACAACTCAATTTTCTCTCTTCTAGCCCAGTACTTATAATTTAAAAATCTGAAACAAAATACAGTCAAATATAGTGCATCATTATTCATGACGGTGATTAATAATTGTTAAATTCACTTCTAATCAAGTCTGCCAAAATCTACTTTCTGAATTTATAGTCATAAGTACATACCCTACTCCAAACCACCCAACTTCTTAGAAAATGTAATATCTGAACACCCATCTTAAGTTTTTCTAAACCAAGAAACTTAAGCCTACCCGCTACTGATTCTATTCTTGTGACCTACTGCAAGGATTTTCTTTGGCAGCCCAATAAAAACCTCACATGTTGAAATAATTTATTTCTGAACCTAATATCCTTCCACAAATTCTTCCATTTGATTAACTTTTTTTCTCTTTATCATCTCACAGACATTCTAACAGAATTGGAAAATAGCTCATTTCTCCAATTCTGAGAAGAAATTAAATGAGGGAATTTGAGAAGGGAAAGGTGGGAGAGAGAGAAATGGAGAATTCACTTGTGTACATTTCTTGGAGATTATATATGGTTCAAGTAATTTAAAGATAGCTTCTTGGGGATTTTACTTATAATCTTGTTACAATGTTTTTAAGAACAGCGTAGGTTCCAAAAAGCTGTTTCTCAATCCAGTTGTTTGAACTTGTCAAGTATCCCTCTGCAAGCAGCCCCTGAAACCTTTGGGTGGTGGGTGCTGCTAGAGGTGAGCCCTTAGTGCTGGACTCTGTTGTGTTTTTCAAACCTGTAAAGTTTGCAGATTGAACATTTGTAAGGAAGAAGCTTTTTTCTGAGTGCAAACAAGGGAGAGAGTACCGAGGCTGCTCAGGTCAAAATTAAGGGACGTTTAACCAGGAGCAGATGTAGGCATACAATTCCTCTCTGTCTCCGACTTTCAGAAGCACCTTTCCACCATGAGAGAAGCTAGGGATGCCTTGCACCAACGTTACTGGTTAATCTCATCTTCATTGTAGCCACTTCAGAAAAAGGGAAAAGAAATTGCCTGCGAACCCTGTCTCCCATTTTGCATCTCTCCCCACCTAATACTTGGGTCGGAATGGCCTACCAGGAGAGGCATGGCTGAGACCAAAATCAGAGCCTTTTTTCTCTCTCAGAACACGAACGGAAGAACCAGGTACTAAGCACCAAATGACTAAGTACTGACTGGAATGAATTGACAGTTCTGAAAAGAAAGGGGGTGAGCTATAAATATTTGATGGAGTTAATGGAAAACTCACTAGAGAGAAGCAAACAGTGTCGCAGTTCGCGCTGGTATAATCACACAATGTGCCTCCTGAGGCATTTTCCACTTAGCTTTGCCGTTTTGTGCCTTGGCTGCTAGGCATCAGGTGAGTCCTTTTTTTTCTGATTATCACTGGTAGGAGTTCCGCTTCACCGTTTACATTCCTATCATCACCCACAAGCTTACCAGTGCCTTTCTGTGAGAAACCAACACCACAAATTTTTGACCTGTCTGACCCAGAGTATATCTGTGGAGGTTTTAAAACCTGTGTTTACACACGAAAGTGCATACTCTGTGTAGAACATCACCTTAGCAACTATCATGTAATCTAATCCTGGAGGAGAACAAATAATGACTGTTTATTCTTCCTCAACCCACTCGCAGTTTGCGAAGTCCAAATGGAAAGCGCTCACAAAGCCGCGCCAACCCCGAGTAGGTAGCCTGGCAGGGGTGACGACTTATTCAAATATTGCTCAAATTTAAGGAGAACCTCGGAGCATTGTAACACGTTTCCTTTACACAAGAGAACTTTACACTGTATAAAGTCCACAACAATTATTTTATATAATTCATCTGGGAATTCGAATGGTTATGGGAAATATGGCGTCGATGTGGGCTTTAGTGTTAGTGTTAATTCATATCTAAAAACCTAGCGTCTATTCTGTAGAGCACATTGAAAGGGTAAAGCCAGGAGAACATACTACATGGGAGGCCTGTTCAGACATCCAAGTTCTGGACAATACTGACAGGGCTCAGAGATTTGGAGGGGAAACCCAGAATATTCCCTGAATACTAAATAAATTATTTCCAAAGCCCTCTTCAGAAATAATTGAACACAATATTAGGACAAACCATGGTCTGATATCAAGAATTAATCAACAAGAGAAAGAACAAATTCAGCCAGAGTAAGCAAACTGACGTGATTTGAAATTCAGACAACTCCATTTGAGAAGGAAAATAAAGAAAACAGACCTTAATTCAGGTCCAATCGCCCTGTCCAACTTTCACTTTTGATTTACACATTGAGAGCCCTTCAGTTGGAAAAGAACAAGGGCTCAGCAAAAAGATGGAAATGCCTCAAGGACGCTGGGAGGAATGGTCAGCTAGGGGTCTTCTGTACCAGCCATGGGCACTTTGAAGTCCTAGAGAACCTACAAACATACAAGTTCTGACCAGAGCTCAGCCTCGGAATCCTTATGGCACCTTGCTGACACTTCTTGAGGAACCAATCCAATTGTGCTGCACGGGGTTTTGCCAGATGAACAACGGCTTCCACAGTAAGATCACATATGCTGTGCAGAGTTTGCCGAGGTTCCTGGAGCTTTTATTAAGTATTTCAGATAGCCCAGAAATAACTTTCAGTTGCCCACCGCCACTAGTAGCACGGCGCTCCTTCTAAGCTACAAGAGGTGAAAAGGCCCACGGGCATACAGCCTTCTCTGGAGAAAGTTCTCCGGGGTAACAATAACGGCAATGCGTCAGCTAAGGAGTTTCAAGGTGAGAATGGGAAAACCTTTCGCTTCCATTGTTAAGTTTATTTTGAGTGGTTTCAGAGCAAACAATTCATTGCTGAAATAATTACAAATATCACTATCTTCTTTTCCCGTGAAGAGATATTGAAGCCATGAACACATGAGCAAATGCCCTTCTCCTTAAGACAGGATCGTCCATGCTTCTCACAGGGGACGAGCAACTGTCCTCCAAAAGCCCCCCTGCCCTGGCCTCCAGCCTATCACAAACCATGCTAAGGGAACTCCAAAAAGAAGACATCTGGAGAAGAGCCTCATGAGCCTGCGGACAGTTTTGAGAGATTTTCTCACCTCTCAGTTCCAGTCACAAAATGCGTAGTATTACCTACGACAGTAAAACATTTTCAAATACGGGAACATCCACGAGTAGAAAAACTACTGTACCTGCTGTCCCTCGCTCCATAATACTCTTTAGCCCTTTATTCTGCTTTATATGCTTACGGAACTTTTTATCGCTTAATGTATTAGATGTTTTTTATGTCTGTTTATTGTCACAGCAAAGACTTTGTTTTATTCACATTGAGCTCAACCTTTAAAACCTAGATGATGCAAGATACATACCAGTTACTCAATACACTGCCTCCAAATAAATGAATATATGAAATGTATATTCTCATTCCAATTTAATAAGAAGAAAAAAATGAAAACCTGAGGCTCGGGGAGGTTAAATAGCCTACTCGGGGATGTACAGTGAGGTGGCAAAGCCACCTGCTTTTCCCTAAGTGTGACAACTTTAGCTACTGGTAGGAAAAAACGCTTTCAGCAGAATTCGTGCTGTATCTGGGAGAACACATCGTTTAGATATCTAATATTCACTACATATTTTATCCCCATGGAGTATTTCCTAGCCCACGTAATCTGTGTTATACGGAAGGGATGCCTCAGCAGGGATAAACTGCAGGAAAATTCTAGAACTGATTTTCAAACCTTGATTTTCTGTGCACTGGGAAGTGAACAGTGATGGTTGGCTGTCAACACAGGTTCAATACCAAAAGCAAACAAGCTCACCCTTTGTCTGGGGAGGGTGGCCCAGTGGTGCTGCTGATGACAGCCAAGGCAAACACTTGGTCGGCACTGACTATGGGCTCAGCGCTGTTCTGGGTATACCACTTGTCACTAACTCATTTCATTCTCACAGGAACCCACACATTGTTATTATCCCATTTTACTGATAAGGAAACTTACAGGCACAGAGAAGTTAACTTGCTCAGAGACAAACAGCTAATAGTATATAGTTGAGCCAAGACTCAAACCCAGGCGGGCTAGCTAGTCTGTGCTTAAACATTGTATTCTCCTTTCCTCAGGAAAAAAAAAAAAAAAAAAAAAAAATAGCAAAGTGTGTCTGTATTTAGCAAGTCACTTGGCAAGTCTCGGTCTCACAGACAACATAAGAAATGTGAGTTGAATTAAAGCAATTAGCAGGACTTAGATATTGTTTACTACGTCAAGGAATACTGATTAATGAAACAGTGTCACCCTAGTGGAAGATTCCTAGACCAATAGGCCCCCTTCTGATCAGTATTTACATCAATTGAAATGATGCACAGAAGGCGTGCTCATCTGGTTTGCTGATGACACCAAGGTGAGGGACTCTGCAAAAGTGTGGTTTGACACAATTTTTAAGTAATCTGTGTAGCACCCCCATTGGAAGGAGAGTGGCAGAGCATTTGAACAGGGGCAGCTACTCTCTAGTTCTCCACCAGCATCCCTGATGTTCCCCTCCTCTGCCCTCCTCAAGTCCTGCTTCCTTTCCCTTATTTTAGACTACAGCCTGCATCATGGCCTATGGACAAATTGCCACTTGGAATGGGTTTGCTGTAATTCCGCATTACTGATGATGGTGACCTTTGGTGTTCTTGCTTCCTTCTGAATACTGAACAGCCCGCCCCCCTCACCCCATCACCCAGGTGGATAAAAACCAAACAGCTAAAGCAAAATATCGAATTCTCCACCTTCTCGTGAGCTTTTTGAAATCACTCTATTACAGTTCTTTGGTAAGTACCATTGTGTTCCCACATCATCCTCTGAACATATTAATATTTAATGTTTGGTCGATTTAAATGCATAGAGTGGCAGCAACGTGCACATATAAATTTCTAGTAGTTATCATTTAAAAATAGAGGGATGACTCACCAGGCTTTCCTTTTCTTGTAAACACCGCGTGGTGCAAAACACTTGAACCCTGTGTGTTTTCAAAGTCTCTGACTTCCAAATGTACCTGCCTGATAGGGGCAGTTTATCGGCTAAAGCCGCCTAACGTCGGAGGGAGATTAAGCCTTGCAACCCGACGCGCAGCAGTGCATTTCCTGCGGCCAGGTGGAAGGAAGCCTCCTTGGCTTCGGGCTGGGGATGCGCCCTCTGCTGGCACCAGGCCTGCTCCGCCGGCCTTCGGGGCTTCTGCATCCACAGCTGGAGTTGGAGGGAGCCCAAGTGGAATATAAATGAACGAGAGAGGCCGCAGTTAATGAGTTCCGGAAATTCTGCCATTTCTCTAGCGGAGGTCAGCATCTATAATAGGGTTCTTTCCGCCTGCCCTCTCCGCCTGACCCGAATCCCGCGCCATTAGGAGAATCACGTGGAGTCCCCATGTGGACTGCAGAGAAATTTGTGCTCGAATTGGCTTTTCGCTGGGTTTGACTTTGACTTGAGGGGGCAGAGCATCGAAGCTACCTTTAACGAACAGCATCATTTATTAATGCTTCTCCGTGCCTAAAGCCATCCGTTTGTTATAGTGCCTGGGAACACGGCCGTTGAGCTCATTTCTAAAGAAAAAAAGAGGAGGCCACTGGAAAATGTTTCTTCCCGGACAGACATGCTGATGAAAAGTTGCTTGGTGCACGTCCAGATTTCTGTCTTTTGCAGAATTTTTAATCTTGTTTCTCTTGGATGAGCCCCCACTTCTCTGGGTTTGACCACTGATACATGCACCGGGGTTACTCTATGCCGAAACTATAGATTTTGTTTGAGAGGGGCAGACACTGCACCTGGAAACACTGGCTAGGGAAACAACGGTATTGTTTTATTAACTCCCTAAGCACAGTTCCTATTCTTTACAGCTTTCTTGAGAAATTGTACTAATAATAAAACACGTTTTCAGTGAGCAATTATAGTTCACAGAGTTTTCCTTGCTTTGCTGAAAAGGTATTACCTTCGAAAGGATGCCAAAAAGCAAAGCTGTGCATTCAAATAGGGAAGGGGAGTTGTGTGTTTTAGAACTACCTAAATCACTCTTGTAATTTGCAATGCCAAAGAGGGAGTAAATGTCCTCATGTAAAATTCAAAAGAAATACTGGGACAATATCTCCCATAGCAACAGCTGTTTCTGAAGTTCCAGCATGATTAACAAGCGTCTGTTTCATCTTTTCCTTTGTTTAAAATCAGACCACAGCCTGCTCAATCTGCAGGTCAAAATAGTACTAAGACTTGACAAAAGAAAAATGTGATTACTATGGATTTTTTTGTTTTTATTTTCCTGGTGCGTTCAGTTATTCGCCATATTGTCACCTGCTTTTAATTAATTACTAGCTAACCATGATTAAGAAGCTGGCCGTTTTAAAGCATCAGAAACTATTAGTAAAATCAAGATACTCTATGTTCATTAACATTTATATCTTTTAAGTGATCAGGATACATTTCAGTGTAGTAATAGCTGCTAGAACTTACTGTCAATTGGCAATGTCATCAACACGTTTGACTCCTGAGTATTCAATGGGGCGTATTTCACACCTTGGGTCTCCCAGATAGCATACTCGGAGATGGAGGTTTGCGTGGGAAAGCCCTTGGAATCAACACCTGTGGAAGAAAGAGTAGGTAGCAGAGAAGTTGAGCTGCACTGCAATCCCAGTGCCCCTAGCAGCCTCAGGTGGCCCTACAGGGAGCTGTGGAGTTGGAAAGCCCCTCAGAGACCACTGGGCCTTCATACTGTATGTTGATCAGCCATTGGATGTGGGCTGCTCAGGGCAGGGAATCCAACCTGATCCCAAAGAGGGCTGATAGCTGATGACCTTCTTCTAACGGCACTCCCACCACTAAGAGAATAATTTCTGTAATCCAGAAGAGGGATCGGGGGGGGAGGCGGTTGCATCACATAGCCTACCATAGTATATATGCATAAAATGCGACACTCAGGGCCCCTGGGTGGCTCAGTTGGTTAAGCAACTGCCTTCGGCTCGGGTCATGTTCCCAGGGTCCTGGGATCGAGCCCCACATCAGGCTCCTTGCTCTGCGGGAGCCTGCTTCTCCCTCTCCCTCTACCTGCTGCTCTCCCTGCTTGTGCTCTCTCTCTTTCTGTCAAATAAATAAATAAAAATTCTTTAAAAAAAATAAAAATAAAAAAATAAAATGCAACACTCATCATCTTTTCAATAAGAGACATGGAAATGAGAGACTATAACATCTAACCTAAGCCAAGTCAATCAGTATTATACAAAAATGACTAAACATTTTTGGGCTGGGAATAAAGCATCAGCTCAGAGTCACAGTATCTACTAGTTCTTTAATATATCTGGAAAAAAGACAAATTTAAATGTATTGAATTCTCATTAAAAATAAATGAAATAACCACTTCTGAGAAGAAAAAGATATTAAAACATAATTACTCAAAGCATATGGAAATTAAAATATTTCCCTATGTCAGTTTCTAAAGTAAACTCCCATGTGGAGGTATTTTAATTATACAGCATCCACATGTGTTATAAATGTGCTTAACTAGATAAATGTACCTTCTATAAATGTCCTGTATAAATGCAAATGCCAGCTTTGATTATAGCGTGTGGGCTTAAAATACAATTTGTATGCACAAACATTCTGTCTCATTATGAATATTTATAGACAGCATTATTTAATAATTAGTTGTGCCTTTATTTGATAGCAATAAAATGTAAATGATCAATAACACTGGGAGTTAATATACAGATTTTTTTCCTATAAAGAAGCATTTCATAAAATCTAGGCATAAAACAATCCAATTAAAAATGGGCAGAGGAAGATGCCTGGATGGTTCAGTCAGTTAAGCGTCTGCCTTTGGGTCAGGTCATGATCCTAGGGTCCTGGGATTGAGTCCCACATCAGGCTCCTTGCTCAGCGGGGAGCCTGCTTCTCCCTCTGCCTACCACTTCCCCTGCTTGTGCTCTCTCTCTCTCTCTCCTGCAAATAAATTTAAAAAAAAAAAGCTTTTAAAAATTAAAAAAATAAAAACTGGACAGAGGATCTGAACAGACATTTTTCCAAAGGAGACATACAAATGGCCAACAGGTATATGAAGAGGTACTCAACATCACTATTCATCAGGGAAATTCAGATCAAAACCACAATAAGATATCATCTACTCCTGTTAGAATGGTTATCATCAAAAAGACAAGAAACAACAAGAATTATCGAGGATACAGAGAAAAGGGAACTCGTGTGCCCTGTTGGTGAGAACATAAGTTGGTGCAGCCACTGTGGAAAACAGTATGGAGATTCCTCAAAAAATTAAAAATAAAATTATCATCTGATCTAGCAATTCCACTTCTGGGTATTTATCTGAACAAAATGAAAATGCTAACTTGAAAAGATATATGTATTCCCATGTTCACTGCAGCATTATTTGCAATAGCCAAGATATGGAAAAACATAAATGTCCATTGATAAGTGAATGGATAATGAAGATGTGAGATACCTAGTAGTGCAATTGCTGGGTCGTAGGGTAGCTCTATTTTCAACTTTTTGAGGAACCTCCATACTGTTCTCCGGTTGGCTGCACCAGCTTGCATTCCCACCCACAGTGTAAGAGGGTTCCCCTTTCTCTGCATCCTCACCAACATCTGTTTTTTCTGACTTGTTAATTTTAGCCATTCTGACTGGGGTGAGGGGAAATATATATGTGAGATATATAAAATGGAATATTATTCAGCTATAAAAAGGAGGTAATCTTGCCACTTGCAAAAACATGGATGGATCTTGAGGGCATTATGCTGAGCGACATAAGTCAGCCAGAGAAAGGAAAGACAAATACTGTATGATCTCACTTATATGTGGAAACAAATAAAAAACAAACCAGCTCATAGATACAGAGAACAGAGTGGTTGGCAGAAGTGGGAGGGGAGGAGCAAAATGGATGATGGTGGTCAAAAGGTATAAAGTTCCAGTTATAGGGGTGGCTAGGTGGCTCAGTAGGTTAAGCCTCTGCCTTCATCTTGGGTCATGATCCCAGAGTTCTGGGATCAAGCCCTGCATCCTGCTCACGGGAGAGAGCCTGCTTCTCCCTCTCCCTTTGCCCCTCCCTCTGCTCATGCTCTCTGTCTTAACTCGCTCTCTATCTCAAACGAATACATAAAATCTTTTTTTAAAAATTAAAAAATAAAAAATAAATAAAGTTCCAGTTATAAAATAAATAAGTCATGGGAATGTAATGTACAGCATGGTGACTATAGTTAATAACACTATATTGCATATTTGAAAGTTGCTAAGATAGTAAATCTTAAAAGTTCTCATAACAAGAGAAAAACTTTTTGTAACTATGGATGGTGATGGATGTTAACTAGACTTATTGTGGTGATCATTTTGCAATATACACAAATATTAAATCATTATGTTGTATACCTGAAGCTAATATAACATTGTATGTCAATTTACCTCAATAAAAAAAAAAGCTAAGCATAATATATTGAGTCACTACATACTCAAATGAATCAGTCATCATTTATGTGATATAATTAAGAATGTATATATATGTTCTTGAAATTGAAAAGCTGGTCATATGTAAGTAGAATATAAATTGCACTGCAAGATAAAGAAGACATGAAGAAAATGTGTAACTGTCTTTTGTAAGCTCTAGGAGGCCAAAGCAGGATCTGCATCTGTTCTACTCACCACTGAATCCCTGGGCCTTAACAAAGATCGGGCACCTAGCAGGTCCCCTCAGTAAAGATTTGGTGAATGTTGAAAGGATTATAAATCTCAGTTCAAAAAAAAAAAAAAGGTGAATTTATTTCCCTTTCCAAGAATGAAGGAAGCTGGGCATTGATTGTTCTCAAGTTTAGATAAAAAATAAGCAATTGAATATAAATAATTTTAAATGACAAATTTGAACTTACATATTCAGGTTGGTGTAGTCTTTTTTTTCTGTATAGTTTCACATACTGGGATGGATTCTCCTTTCCCTTAAAAATTAAAGATTTATTTCCATTTCAAGAATATCAAAATGAAGTCCAATTGCAATTTTTATAGCATGTTATCTAGTGAACATACTAGACAGCAAGCACTAAATGTCTTGGAGAAAGAGGTGTTAAAATTTTGTCAGCAGGTTTAACAAAAACAACATCTAGAAGTTTTACATATTTTCTCTACACCTGTTCACTCCTAAATTTCCCAGAATGTTCCTAGAACCCAAATGAATCTCTCCAAAAATAAGTAGGAAAAATTTGAAGGAAAAAATATAGAATGTATATACAAACAGAATTGCCAAAGGCCAGCCATGTTATTACAAAGCACCAAGATAAACACAGAATGAACATGACCCTAAAAAGTTGCAAATGAGTATGTTTTGCCGATTTGGAAGTACCAAAATCCAACCACCCCCTGGTCTTCGGTACTTATAGTTACTACTCTTTTCTCTAGAAATAGAAACATAGCCACTCTATATTTATGTTCTATTAGTGGTTGAGTTTTGGAAGTCATGCCAAGAGGATTCCAGAAATGAAAAAAAAAAAAAAAAAGATTTTGTATGAATCATCTGTTATAATCCTCCATAAATCTACATCATTACCAAAATATGACCAAAATTGCTATATAAATACCAAAGACTTGGAACAGAGGAGAGGAAGGGAGTATTATTTCAGAATTCAGTTAGTTCTAATATGGAAGGAAAGCCACATTCATCTGGGAGTCCATGAAAAGTTCTTTTGTTGTTTTTGATGTTTTACTTGTTGTTATTGTTCTTTTTAATGATGCGCTCACCTGAGCATGAGGCTGATTCAGGAAAAGATCCACGGCACAGATTTGCACCCCGTATTGTGACCACATCATTGTGTCGTGATGTGCTCTGTCTTTCCCCTAACCCCTGCATTTCAAGGCTTAATTTAAAATGGTCTTGGGGCACCTGGGTGGTTCAGTCGGTTAAGCATCTGCCTTCAGCTCAGGTCACGATCGCAGGGTCCTGGGATCGAGTCCTGCATCGGGCTCCCTGCTCAGTGGGGAGTGTGCTTCTCTCTCTCCCTCTGCTGCTCCCCCTGCTTATACTCTCTGTCTCTGTCAAATAAATAAATCTTTTTAAAAAATGAAATAAAATAAAATGAAATTATCTTAATACTTTTAGAATATATTCATTTCAATCAAAATCCTCAAAAGAATAGCTTTCCATTAATTTGTAATATACTTTGGCCTAATTTTCCTCCAGAAACTTTTCAGCCGAATTATATACTCATTACTAAAGTTTTGGATACAAATAAACATCTCATGTCTTTGAGTTTAAACATAGCTGAAAGTCACTTGGAAAAAGATATAATTTGACATTTTTTCTAACATTTTACTTCTAGTTTTATTAGTTTCAAAGGTTTTACTGAAAAACACTTTTAGAAAAAAAGAACTCTAAATATTCAGATAGTGATATTTTATATCATCCCCATTAACTTGTTACTCAGTACTTAGGTCATCTCCTAAAAACCTAACACTGCACCCACACCCCCCACACACACACCCCATCATAGCACTGGTACCTGTCAGGAGCCTGGCAAATGCTACATCAGAATGTAGTGGCAATTCCTTCTAGTAGCATGGATTAAAACCAACCGATGGGGCCTAAGTGGGAAAGAAAGTTATTTTTTTAACTGATCATCTCAATGGGTCACTCTGAAATTACTTTCTGAGGGACAAGCATTCAAACACATTTCACTAGCTCAATTCTAAGACTAGAACAATGTTAGTGAAATGGGATCAAACCACATATGAAGAATGGTTTTGCAATAGAGTATAATAAGATTGAAAATCATAGGCAAAATAAAAAGTTCTGAGCACCTTTGCATGCATAAATTCTGCCATGACCTCTATATTAGAGATGGTAAAATTAAAGCTTAAATGAGTTAGTTAATAAATTGTCCACGAGCCCACTGCTTATAAATAGTAGCCTCAATTCAAATCAGGCTGTCTGACTCTAGAGCCCACATTCTTGTATGGTGATTATATAACAGAGAGAATAACACACATATGTGTACTGTCAACCATTTTTATTCAATGGTATTTACATTATTCTGGGATTTAAAAAAATAATAATAAATGAAACTGTCTTTTCATTGGCACATGCAATTTTTTAGAAAGCAGACATTACAAATATGTGGAAGAGTTAAATAATATGAAGCACTGTATGATTAATGTCTATGTTAAGTATTATGGACAAAGAACTACACAGCGGTCAAAAAACAGAGCAGTAATGTGGACTGGAATAGTTATAAAAAAGCTTCACAAAGACAGTGGACTTGAACTGGATCCTGAAATTGAATGAGAATTGGACAGTTATAGTTGAGATAGGAGGATATTCCTACCTGGAAGAAAATTACCCGAATGGCTTTGGCACATTAAATAAAATTACATGAACCACCTTAGTTGCATAAAGCACAGAGAGCACATAAAGTTGTATAGCACCATACGGAGGTGATTAACATCCATTAGAGTTAAGGTTATTTATTTTGAATAACACAAATAGCTAAGTAAAATAATTTTAAATATTGTACAATTTGGGGTGCCTGGGTGGCTCAGTCACATTCCACTCTTGATTTCAGCTCAGTTCATGATCTCAGGGTCACGAGATGGAGCCCCATGTAGGGCTTTATGCTCAGCAGGGAGTCTGCTTGAGATTCTCTTTCTCCCTCTCCCCCTGCCCCTCCCCCCACTTGCATGCTCTCTCTCTCTCTCTCTAAAATAAATAAATAAATCTTTTAAAAAAATAAAAAATAAATCAATACTGTATGATTCTGTGTATATGAAGTTCAAAAACCGGCAAAATTAATCTACTGAAGTAGGTATCAGATTAGGCAAAAGGATATTGACTGGGAAAGGACCCAAGGGAACTTTCTCAGGTGCTGGAAATAGTCTGTCTTGATTTGGATGGTGATTACCGATGCATATAAAAAGTCACTGAGCTCTACATGTAAGAACTGTACACATACAAACTGACTACTTGTGAGTTACACCTCATTCAATAAACGAATAAGGGTTAGTGTCTGTGATAGGATCAAGGTTTTTTAGAGTAATGTGTATTTAGCATTAAAAAAAAAAATCTTTCAAGGTAAACTACCTCTACTCTGTTCTTCACAGATGAGGGAACTGGCATCAAACAGATACAGAGATTTGCCCTAGGGCACACAGATGTTCAGGGGCTGAGATGCGTAACTGTTACATGTTTTCCATGCTTTGGTCATACCTCCAAAATATATTTCATGTGCCACATATTCCTAAAAAGAAGATCCAAATGTACCATTGAATTCTTAGTGATATTTACCAGTTTCCTAATTTTTTCTCACATTGATCACATTTATTTTTCCTCTTTATTCTCGGCATCTCTAGACTAAACATTCCAATCTTTTCTTTCATACCTATAATCAGGAAAACATATTTTCCCTAGAGGTGTACTTTCACATGTACTAATTTAATCTCAACCATTTCATAAAAATTCAAGAACTGTACCTATTCAAACTTCAAAGAGATTCCTTCCATTCCCCTGAAAGACCTTTTACCTGAGTCATTTTATATTTATCATATCACCATATTTTAATTCTTATAATCTTTGCTCTTTTGCTCTATAAAGAAGGAGATAATGTAGATATTAACATGGACGGCTTTGCTTTAGGTAGATGTGTCCTCTCTGATTTTTTTTCACCTAATTTACCTGCCACTGGTCTTTCCCTGAAAAGCAGTTCAGAGGTATTTCCCATCCTGCTCCCTACCAACACCTTCTCTCTATTCTCAAGTACTTCTGAGACCTTGACAGCAAAACCGGCCCGTGAGAAAACTGCTAAGTGTTTTTTATTCAATTGTTTTTCCATCCAAATAGGATAGATTGTTTCTCAGTTCAAAACTGCATTCTCTGAATTCTCTACATAATGCCCAAGTGTCTTTCTTTGCTTTTTATAGGGGTCTTAATTCTACCCAGATACATTAAGTTTTATAGAAAAACTTTAAACAAGTCTACATGTCATGATACAAGTGAATTACCTGCAGAACAATCCTCTGGCAGATTCATAAACTACTGTAAAATGATCCAAGTACAAATATTTCAGAGATAACTTGATGGAAGGTATCTTCACAGATGACTGCAATCCAAGTTTCTGTTTTTTACAAGGTCTATTATTTTACCTGTAATTGGAAACATTGCAATCTGGTAAAAACCATTCCAGTAATCTTCAGAAGAATAATTTATGGTCAAATGCAGCAGGTTCCAGAACATTGCTATCCACTGCAAACCTTCCCCTGAGTTAATTTGGTTCATATTCTTCTGTGTTGACATAATATGACAATTCACATGACAGCAAATTCAGAGACTTCTCGATGAGCTGTGCCAGACTCCTTCCATCTGCCCCTTCAGATTCACTTTCCACCCTAATCCACCCTATTCTGTGTCCCAGGAGGCTGATTTTAATGGACTGTATCAAAGAGCTCCCTGTTTGCTGCCTTCCCGCTGTGTCAGTCAGTGGAACACCAGTAGGATAGTGGAGAATGAAGTCTAGGCACTTATCTCCTGGATCCTTCAGAGGAGGATCTACCCACCTTAGAGAATCCCTTGAATGAAGGTCACTTTCTTATTAGGTTGCCCTTTCTACTCAGTCTGCTGTGTCCTAGATTACCTATGTGGTTTCCCTGTACCCTCCCCACATCTTTTTAAATGACCCCTTTATTACACTCTCTTGAAATTACCCAATTTGACTGCGCCATCTGTTTTGTGCAGGGACCTTGACTGATCATTGAGTTTCTTTTTTTTTTTTCTTTATGGTACTTTTTAAATTTTATTATGTTATGTTGGTCACCATAGAGCACATCATTAGTTTCCGATGTAGTGTTCCATGATTCATTGTTTGTGTATAACACCCAGTGCTCCATGCAGTACGTGCCCTCTTTAATACCCATCGCTGGGCTAACCCATCCCCCCACCCCCCTCCCCTCTAGAACCCTCAGTTTGTTTCTCAGAGTCCATAGTCTCTCATGGTTCGTCTGCCCCTCTGATTCCACCCCCCTTCATTTTTCCCTTCCTACTATTTTTTTTTAACATATAATGTATTATTTGTTTCAGAGGTACAGGTCGGTGATTCATCAGTCTTACACAGTTCACAGCGTTCACCATAGCACATACCCTCCCCAATGTCCATCACCCAGCCACCCCATCCCTCCCACCCCCACCACTCCAGCAACCCTCCGTTTGTTTCCTGAGTTAAGAATTCCTCATATCAGTGAAATCATATGATACTTGTCTTTCTCTGATTGACTTATTTCGCTTAGCATAATACCCTCTAGTTCCATCCATGTCGTTGCAAATGGCAAGATTTCGGGTTTTTTGATGGCTGCATAATATTCCATTGTATATATATACCACATCTTCTTTATCCATTCATCTGTTGATGGACATCTTGGCTCTTTCCATAGTTTGGATATTGTGAACATTGCTGCTATAAATATTGGAGTGCACGTACCGCTTCGGATAGCTACATTTGTATCTTTGGGGTAAATACCCAGTAGTGCAATTGCTGGGTGGTAGGGTAGCTCCATTGAGTTTCACTTAGAAAGTAAGAGTCACTTTGGAAATCTGGCGCATCTTAAAAGAAGAAACATTTGGTTTGCACCACCACCGCCACCCTCCTCAAGCTCCAAGAAAGCACAGTTGCGCATTGAGTACCAGGCTGTTGCATCAACAAGATTGTCAATCCCAACCCTCTGTCCAAAATCTCTTGATGGTACCTCTAATACAAACTGGAGCGTTGTAGCTACATCAACAAAGTAACTGTGATATATTGTAAGCTTGTCTGTATCTCTGTTTTAGGGGAAATTATTTTAAACCATAAACCCCTGAAAGTAAGTAATATGTTATTTGATCAATCTTCCCTATATGGTAGGATTTATGGACTAACTCATGATGGTGATAATTAGTGAGAAAGTGAAAGTCAGCCCCACTAGTAACTGAACTATGATGTTTCCTAATGGAATATCAATAGTATTTCCAATTAGACATGAACAAGGCCAACAGAGAACAATATTTCTACAGTGACATCTCCAAGGCCACATGGTAGCTGCACAATGACTAACACCTTCTTCTGAGTCAACTGTTGCTTCCCCCAGTGACATCCACAGCCCCGCTTCACTCTTCTTGCCTCCTGCACAAAGATCAAGGAGATACCCAGCTGCTACACTGCCCCACCCTTTGACATCATCAATAGAAAGCTGATGGCCACTTCCCTGATCCCTCAGGAGAATCCTACAGCACAAGCCTGACCCTGTGAAAAGCCCTCCCTACCCTGTCTTATTGAGATGCCCTGAAGTTCCTCTGCAGTGCATTCCCCTTGCTGCAGCAAGCTAAATAAACCTCACTGTTTGGGTAGGATGATCTTGTGGGACCATCAGAATCGAATCCAAGAGCAGATGCTCCATCTCTACTCCTCAATCCCTTTTCTGTTTTTATGCAGTCTCTTGGAATGTGCTTTTACTCAAAATAGGCAACCCTGGCTTGGTTATTTACACATAGTGCTTAAAATACCTGAGATTTTACATTCTCCTGGAGGAGAACCTTAACAATGGCTGAAAAATGCATAACTATGTCTACTCCTTCTCCCTCACACCAATCAAGACAACTCTGAGGTGTGACCTATGCTCTTTTCAGAGCACCCCTGTGAGCCTGAGCCAAAGGTTCCCTTAGGTAAGACTTTGGGTGGTAACACAGCTTTTTCTGTCTGCTTCCTTTCCCTTCCTGGTCTCACTTCCCCACTACCCCGTTAGTAATTCCTGGGAAGTTTTCTTAACATTTCCACATGAATTCTCCTCTCAGGGTCTGCTTCTGGAGAACCCAAATGACAACAAATGGCAATCCAACCTAAATGGGAAATCAATTCAACGAGGCCTTTGGGAAGAAATGATCTTCTCACCTAATAGTTGGAGAATATATAGGAGCTCAGCAGGTAGAAAAGTAAGGAACAGCTTAAAAGACTAAGTAGACAATTCAAAAACAAAACAGAAAAGGACACAAAGAAAGAGGTCATCTGCGGTCTGCAGGGATTCATCCGCCTCTCCATATGGCGGGAGCATCAAGTGTGAACAGTGAGTGTCCAGTCACTGCCAGGTCATGAAAGACTTTTTATGTTGCCTTGAAGGTTTGAACTCTATCTCATGGCTGGGAGAAACATGGTCAGATTTACATTTCAGACCCACCACTCTGGTAGCTGTATGGAAGATAGATCCAGCCAGAAGTCTACTGCCAAAATTGCAAAAATAAATTAATTAATAACAATAATAATAACAACAACAACAACATGCACTGAACTAGGATACAGGTTGGAAGAGATAGATTCAAGAAATGAATCAGAAGTAAAACTGTCAGATTCTAGTGGGTATAGGTGCTGAAGGGAAGGAAGGACCCACAGATTTCTAAGCTGGGTATGAGGTGGACAGTAAGAGATTCTGACAAAGACAGGGAGAAGAGCTGGTTGAGTTGGTCCCACAAAGGTTTTACTTTGACATGCACTGAAATTGAGCAGCCCACAAAATTCATAGAAGAAAATACCCAGCCAGCAGCCAGAACTAAGAATATGAGTGTCAGGTAATGTCTGTGAGGGAGATACAAGTGGTCATCGAGACCCCCAGAGTCGACGAGATCAGTCAAGAGTGTGTGTAGTGAGAAGAGCACTAGTGTAAGGAAGGAACCCTGGAAATCTCAGCATTGAATGTGCAAAGAGACGAAAGGGGCCCTAAGAATCAGAGATGTTTGAGGAGAACCAGAAAAACATCTCTCCACTTTCCCAATCACCAGTCTGCCCACTTTTCCGCCTCATGCAGTGTCCAGAAATTTATGGGACCCTGGCTCAGGATAATAGCAAAGTTCCTTTAATATGTTGTGCCCTGAAATTTTCCTCTGGCCTGCAAACTAAGTATCCCCTAAATTGAGCAAAGTGCAGGCCTCTGCCCAAAAAATAGCTAGGTCAACAAATTGGGAGGACTGCTCAATGATTTCTATATAAATGGAGCTTACGCGGTGAGAGAAGAAGCAGTATCATTTACATATTAATATGCATGCACTGAAGCTAATCTGTCTCCTAAACTTTTCATACTTGGTTGTCAAAACCCAGCTTTCTCTTTAGCGTCCCTTGAAAACAAAGTAGGAACAAATTCTGCAGAAGAGCCATGCATTCTGGGAGGACTTAGAAACTGCCTTTTTCCCTAGCCATCATCAAATTAGTTACTTGTCAAATTGAGTCATGGAAGAAATACATCAGAAGCCTGGAGAAATAAATATAGAAAGGAAGAAGTAGGGTACTGCTGGAATTGTTCTGACCACAACAGATGTTAATAATATAAATTAAAACAATATTGCCACTGAATCAGGTAACTTAAACATGACCGAGAACTATTCTATATCAAGTGCTCGCTCAATGCCAGTTATTATGCCTGATGTTTTACCCATATTTACTTGTTTAATATTCAAAAGAATACTTCGAATAGGAAATTATATAATCCCATTTTTTAAAGATTTTATTTTTTATTTATTTGAGAGAGAGAGAGACAGAGATAGTGAGAAAGAGCATGAGTGGTGAGGAAAGGGAAAAGCAGGCTCCCCGCTGAGCAGGGAGCCCGATGCAAGGCTCGACCCCAAGACCCTGAAATCATGACCTGAGCTGAAAGCAGATGCTTAACCGACTGAGCCACCCAGGAGCCCCAGTATAATCCCATTTTTAAAAATAAAGCAACTGATAGGGCACCTGTGCATCTGACTCGGTTTCAGTTCAGGTCATGATCTCACAGTCCTGAAATCAAGTCCCACATCAGGCTCCCACCCAGTGTTGAGTCTACTTGAAATTCTCTTTCTTCCTCTCCCTCTGCCCCTGCGCCCACTCATGCTCGCTCGCTCTCTCTAAGCAATAAATAAAATCTTTGGAGAAAAAATAAAGCAACCGAGGGTAAATAAGAATTCAAGGGTCACTTAACTAAGGAGCAAAAGAACATGGATTTGAACCAATGTTCTATCGGGCACTGTAACCCATGCCCTTAACCACCAAGCCACATTGCTTGTTCCACTTTTCTACCCTGGAGCCCTCAATGCCAGAAGTTTGGAGATTGGGACAAAGAGTATAGGTCCCAACTCAAGATGGACCTTTGCTTTTTCCTTGCAGAAGTCCAGGTAATAATAACAAAGCACCAGAAGAGCATGTAGGAAAGCCTTGAGTCCAGTTTAGTTTTTCATACTGCAAGGACAAAATATTCACCTCTACATCTCTACCATAGTTCTGTGGTAGAACTTAGGAAAATGCAGACTTTTTTTTAAATGGATATAACATTTTTTAATATACGATGGCATACCAAGTCAAAACAACCAATGACTATTGCATCAAGAAGACATGGTGAATTTATTTTAAAGTTAATGGAGACAAAGAAATTTCAACTTTGAGCTTCAGTGGTATGACGAAAAATTGTAACAAAGTGAAATGTACACAAAGGAGGGGCTTCATAAAATGTTATTGGAATAATAAAGAGGAAAAGTGGTTAAAGACATTTAAAAAGTGATTGATTATTTTTTTAAGCAATTGGTCTTGAACTTTGGACATGCCAACGATGAAAAAAAAAGGAGGCCAACGTACTCAGTGCCCCATCAGACCAAAAGGAGGGCAAGTTAAGTTGTTTGGAAACTAACATTCAGCTTTAATGGTGAGCACTGTGCTCTCAGCATTTATGTTCAAACTACAAACCTTTGCAAGGCAAGCAGAGACCTTGCATATAAAGAGCAATCATACATTTATAGTCCACGAAGATCCTCTTGTGAGAACACATTCTACACCATCAGTACTCTAGAAACCCTTTGTTCTCATAAAATTTGAGGATGCATTTTTACAGCCTAAAATTCGAGCCCTCATGTGAAGAGAGGTGCTTTTTAAAGAACACATCAGCAGGCTGTTGTTTGCCTCCTGCATGCTGACCCTTCTTGGGTTTAGGATGACCATTTTCCGAGAATAGAAAATTTGGTCTAAATGAGAAATACTCTTTAAAATTGCTTTATTGCTATGTTGGTTTTTCTTTGTAATTATGGTTGAGTTATTCCATAAAATTTACTGCTATGATAGTCTTGTAATGGCCATACAGTCCAACCAATTTGTTACTCACTGGGGAAGATGGTAAATGGGCCATGGAATCTAAAACTTCTTTTGCTGAAGACACTGGTTAGGTTTTTCCAGAAGCTTTTGGTTGGGTTTTCCATAGAAATTGGCCTACAGGCAAAGCTGAGTTTGAGGTGTCCTAGAAATAGCATGAGAAAATGCCTTTCTAGCCTTATTTCCATCTTAAATTATGAGCAGAACTGTGTGTTGAAAGGGAACCGTTTGTGTTGGACTTGAGCAATGAAGGAGGGAAAAAGAAAAAAAAAATGGAAAGACCAGAACAAAAGTAGGCAGAGTGCCTGGAAATAAATCTGGATACATATATATATATATACATATATATATGTATATATATGTGAATATGTATATATATATGTATATGTATATATATGTGTGTGTATATATATATATATATATATATATAATTTTTTTAAAAACTTTAAAACTATAGACTTGAAAAATGTAGAGCTCCCGAACTCTGAAAATGGGAGTCATCAACTGGCACAATTTTGTCTCACAAGGTGGTATTACAAAAGGCATGGATCCATTGCTACCTAATTTGAATCTGAAGTATAATACACTACCATATTAAAAATCCTAAAATTCTCCTTCGTTCATTAAGGCATTCATTCTTCATGAAGAATGCTTTAATTTGCCTGCATATCCACACCCTACAATAGTGTTAATTTCCCTCTGTCCTCCGTATAGAAAACAAATGAAATAATGAGCTTAATAAGTGTCCAGCTTATTTCATTAACATTAGATAAAAGTCAATTCACTTCCAATCTCCAAATTTCTTTTGCTTCAACCTCTGAAATCCAAGTCCATAGCTAGTAATAAAGAGAGTGTAGTACTAATTGAACATGTGACACAAGGCCAAATGCCACTGTGTCTAAAATAAGTAATAAAAATATCATCCACACCCTCTCTGAAACTTGGATTCTGTGTATTATTATATATTTAAGACTTGTATGCAATTCATAGACAATGTCTCATTCATGAATGAAGAAATAATGAAACCGCCTAGATCAAACACAAATATAGCACCTACTGTAAATAGTGGAGGAAATAATACACAGAGCAAAACTCCTCCTTCCAAAATAAAGCATGATCAAATAGAGTGCTAGAATAACCCCATCTATCAAAGAAGGGATACCAGAAAACTGGTATCAGATGAGAATTCTCTTTTGTTGTTGCTTGTCACATCATTCAGGTGAGCTTGGGTAACCTACTTAACCCTCTGAGCCTCAGTGTCCACTGTATAAAATGAGAATAATAATACATGTTGGCCAGGGTTGTGGTAAGATAACATCACAGAGGGGGAATCGCTAAATTTACCAACCACCGGTTTGCAAAGTGGGGTCTTGCACCAGCTGTTTCAGCAACATCTTGTTTGGAGTGTGAATTCTCAGGTCCCACCCCAGACCTACTGAATCAGAAAATCTGGGGGTGGGGCCCAGCAATCTGTGTCTGAAAAAGCCCTCCTGCTGTAAAAATCACTGCTTTCTTTTATAATTATGATCTGTATTATTTTCATCACGGTGAATCCATGTGTGGAACAAATCTGCATATGTATCCATACAATCCACTTATAAAAATGTTCAAATATGTCAGGATTTATATTTTATAAATGTAAGAACTGAAACATTCAAATGATTTACACTTTTTTTTAAGATTTTATTTATTTGTGAGAGAGAGAACACAAGCAGGGGGAGCAAGTGGTAGGCAGAGCGAGAAGCAGGCTCCCCACTGAGCAAGGAGCCTGATGCAGGGATGCGGGACTCGAGTACTCGGTTACTGGATCCCAGGACACTGGAAGCCAAAGGCAGATGCATAATCAACTGAACCACCCAGGCACTCCTGATTTATACTTTTTATACAAGTTTATACAGCTTTTCAAAATAGCCCATATTATAAAATTATACACACACATACAAACACACACACATAATTTTTTCATTGCCCTGGCTTTGTAAATTTGGAGATGCAGGACTATCAGAAACAAAAAATTCTTCAGTGTTCTGGATTGAAAAACTTTCAGTGTTACAGCTGGGCACTATGATCCCTAGGCTCACAGGTGTCATCTGGAAGATGCAGACACATACAGTTGATGTTTTGTTTTGCTGAAGTTTCCAAACTCTGGAGTCCCTTCTCTTTCAAGAGTCCCACTTTTCCTCTATTGATATGATTTTTTTCTTCTTATTATTGATCTCTGGGTTTTACTTTTTAACCTCTTTTTGAATGTCCTATAAAAAGAGACTAGGGAACAACACTAATGATGCCACCTTTTAATCCAGCCTGAATGTTACTGAAAAGAAAGCTTCAGGTAAAATAAATAACATCCACACTTCTTGATGCTATGAGTTTATCAGACTAAGTTCTCACTCAGCAAAGATTCATTCATTGAGTGTTGAAGGTTAGTATTTCCAAATAATGACCTCTTCCATCCACTTTTTCTCATTCTTTTTCAACAGGTATATAAACAAATTTAAAGGTTTTTTTCTAAGTAATCTAGCAGTTATAACACAGACTTGACAAATAGTAATCTGAGTTCTAGATAAAGGAAATGAAGTTACATAGGGTTGATTTCTGTCTCTAAAATCAGGCAAGGAGAAGGAAGGATGTGAATAGCAAGGGAAAAATCAGAATCAGGATTCATTTCTCAAGTTTATGCTATATTCTCTATTGGTATAACAGAAAGAGCTTCCAAGTCTCTGTCTATGCAAGTTGAGAAGGTGAGAAAATAGAATGTGAATTCAGAATCACTATATTATAACAGGGTTTCTCAGCCTCAGCACTATTGACATTTTGAGTAAGATAATTATTTGTTGTTGGGGTTATTCTGTGCATTGTAGGATGTTTAGCAGTACCCTTGGTCTCCACGCACTAGATGCCACTAGTATTCCCCTCAGCTGTGAAAACCAGAAATGTGTCCTGATACTGCCACATGTCACCTTGGGGAACAGAACTGCCCCCAATTGAGAACAGTTTTGTTATATTAAAATGTCTATATCTATATTAGATAGATAGATAGATAGATAGATAGATAGATAGATAGATAGATAGATGATAGAAAGATAGATGATAGATAAATAGATAGATGATAGATAGATATAGATAGATAGATAGATAGATGATAGATAGATAGATAGATGATAGATATAGATAGGTAGATATCTTCTCCTAGAAGATAAAGATCAAGAAGTTAAGAAAGTTTACAAAAAGACAACATAGAAAATATACCACATACATTTGCCTTGATTCTATATAATGCAAATTATATGAAATGGTTAAGAGGCAATTGGTTGAATATAAATCTGTCATTTGTTTCAAGGTAACAGGCAAACCCAGGTGAATGAGAAATGTGATTTCAGCAGTTTTTCTATAATCAGTATCTCAGAAGCTCAGTTGAGGATTGTATTAACCCTATCTATTCCCTGTATTCTGATACTTTGACATCTGGGGCCTTGCTGACTCTAGAGGGACTGTCCCTCCCAGGGTTAGCTAATTCCTAGAGATAGTAAACTACTTGCCCAGGAATGTGCTTTTCAAATGCAAATCAGTCAGAAGCATATACCTAAACCATCTTGCTCTCACACTCTGGGCCACTATACATCTTCCCTAATCACCAGGGCCATGTACCAGACAACTAGGGACAGGCCCTGTAGTCTAAAGTGTGTTGAAATTATTCAAATTATCCAGTCCTAAACCTGTTTACTCTGCCTTGCCATTCTTCCCACAGAAACCACAATAAAGATTCTTGCCCACATCTCTCCCCTTCCCTGTGCCCCGTAACCAACCCCAACACTTCCTCATGCAGCCCTCACTGGAATGGCATGCCTCTTGGAAACTGTGAGTAAACAACTGTCTTTTCAATAGGAATCGTTTTCTAATCTGTTAGTCTTACTACACCTCAAATTTTCTATTCCTACACTCTATTTTAAAACAAGGAGCATAAATCACAAGATGGCATTGATTACTGGTTTTGACACATCCCAAGGAACAAGACTGATCTGACACCCAAACAGAAATGACACTTTTTAAAGAGTATCCATTCCTTTCTGCTCTTTCAATGTCTTAACTAATTCTTAAACTTGTGGTTTTATCTTCCTTATTTGCTGGTATTGTATTCAAAGGTGTTCTGGGGAGAGCCTATTAGTGTGGGTATAAGAAAGTGCATGGGCTTTGGGTAAAAATAAAACCACTTTGAATCCAAAGTTTATTCTAGGTCTTTGGGTCTTCTTCTGTTTTCACCCACTGTTTCTATTTCCCTATTTGTAAAAAGAAGATAATATTAAAATAATTATTGTTTATGGGATTATTTTAAGGATTATATGGAGTTGTATTAAACATGTATTCATTTAATAAAAATCAGCTTATTAGGTACCAGGCATTGTACTGCTTTTTTGTGATATACAACAGAGTGTTAGGGATATAAAAGCAAATAAGCAAATGAATAAATAAATGAAAATTTCAACTGAAGGGTATAGAGCAGGACAAAGTGTCATGGAGGGATGGGCCTGATTGGGATGTGCTTTAGATATGATGGTCATGTAAGACCTCTCTGAGGCCACTGACAGACCAAGTGACCCCAGACAAGCTCCTTCTCCTTTCTGAGTTTCTATTTAAATACCTGTAAATGAACAAAATGCATGCAATTGTTGTTAGCAAGCAATAATTAATAAGTATTTAGTTATTATGATAAAGTATTAGCTATTATGATGGCATTAAAGTTTATGTCATTTTTAATGTTGACTTTGGGTTTCATCACTCTCAACAACTTCTGTTGGAGATTTCATAAAGTCCCAGTCTGAAGAACTTCTCTGAACTAAACCAGAATTCCAGCTCTAATTCTGTCTTTAGCAAGACTTATTTTGAAAGAGTGTGCTAGATATCACAGCAACATTTACCACAAGGAGTTTTTATTCAGCAAAAGACAACTTGAGGACAGGAAGTAGTGTTTATAATTCATTTCCTAAACCGTGTTTTAAAAAGTATTGGTTGAGGGGCGCCTGGGTGACTCAGATGGTTAAGCATCTGCCTTCGGCTCAGGTCATGATCCCAGGGTCCTGGGATCGAGTCCCGCATTGGGCTCCCTGCTCCTTGGGAGGCTGCTTCTCCCTCTGCTTCTCTCTCTCTGTGTCTCTCATGAATAAATAAAATCTTAAAATAAATAAATATATAAATAAAATAAAAAGTATTGGTTGAGGGGCGCCTGGGTGGCTCAGTCGTTAAGCATCTGCCTTCCGCTCAGGTCATAATCCCAGGGTCCTGGGATCGAGCCCCGCATCGAGGCCCTGCTTGGCGGAAAGCCTGCTTCTCCCTCGGCCTCTGCCTGCCGCTCCCCCTGCCTGTGCTCTCTCTCTCTCTCTCTCCAACAAATAAGTAAATAAAATATTTAAAAATAAATAAATAAATAAAAATAAAAAGTATTGGTTGAATGAACAAAGAAGGAACCACTGATGGAGAAATTTTCAGATCTGTTTTCTTTAAGACCTGCCTCCATTTTTTTCCAAATTTCTCTTTCTATTTCCTCTCTTTTTCTTTTCCACTTTGCTAGATCTTGCAGGTGAAAATAGTCTCTATCCTTAAGTAAATAATTGTTATTACCTTAACTTTAAAAAAGACTTTAGTAAGAAAACACATATTTGCTAAGTTTCCAGATACTTCCAAATGAAGTATAGTGTGATCAGAAAAGGAAAAAGAAAAGCAGTGCAGAAATTATTAAAAAGATACATGTTCCGCATAGAAAATTTAATTTTTTACCTCATTCTTATGAAAGAAACATCCACTAGGTATACCATTCTATACATCTGTATGTAGGCTAAGGGGTCTTCTAGGGAAATCCAAATTCTAAAAATAATAACTTAGAGATTAATAATATTGAACACATATAACATATGCCAAGAATACTTCTAAATGTGTTACCTTAATTGACCATAAAATAGATACTATTATTATCTTCATTTTACAGCTGAGAAAAGTCACGCAGATAGTAAATTAATGCTTACACAGGCAGAAAGCAGAAGAGAAAGGATTGACTCAAACCCAGGCAGTTTGGCTCCCAAGTCTATGAATTTAGCTCCTATCCTATTCTTCTCTTAAAAGTAAATAACCTCAATAGCAATTTCAAGTCCCAGGGCTATACAAATCAGAGGATTTCTACAACTAATAATAATATTTAGGTTTTGGTCTAAAAAAAAAAACCCAGAATCAACTGGCAAATCAACCCAATTTATTACTTGCATGGACAATAAAGCAAGTGTTTAAAAATAAACATTTCCAGTTTCTCAAAAAGGCCTTCATATGTTACTTCAGTTTTGCCTTTTGGCATATGTGTAAAAGATTGCATAGCATCATAAATTAATTGCCTTGGGATTGTTTGATGATGGCCTTATTAAAAGCATCAAATAACTATTGTAATGCTTCTGTTAGCTGCTTGTACTTGGGATCGTACTTGTGGAGAGAAGGAAAGAAGATGTGAGGTCAAGAGAAATACCACAGAGGAGAAATTTAACATTTAACAGTGAAGTACAAAACCAGACACTTCCTTCAGGACACATAAGAAGGAGGGAAAAGCTATTCATGGCAAAGATAGTATAAGGAAAGAAACATAGAGAAAGAGTTCATGGAAATAATAGAAACTGAGATATTATTGAAAAATATGCAGAAAATGTGGTTGCTTTTTATTCCAGAATTTGCTACGTTTAATCCTATAGAGCTTCAAGGCACTCCAGATCTACATAAAGGTCTAAGAAATGTTTGGCTTTCTCTGCTGCTACCCTCCACCCAGTCATTATGCTTTACAAACTCTGGGGATATAAAGTAGGATTGAAATGACAATCCATCGTTTTTAACAAATCCTTCTTGGCATTTCTGGGAAAAACAAATACACTGGCACACTTGGTTAAAATGATAAATTGTTTATATAAGTATTTTAGGGAAAGGAATAAAAACTAGCCCACTTGAAAAATATTTCTGCGTAAAACAGCAAATTTTTATGTTATGTAAATATCACCGAAAGGAAAGATTTCTGCTGAAAGTGGAGCAATTCCATTGACTTTGGAGAAATTACCTTTGAGAAAGTTACTATGAAGTTAACTATTGGGAATCTCACTGTTATTTGAGATGTCAGCATCCAAATGGTTTGAAGAAATTGCAAGGTTGAAGGAAACTCCGGTGAAAGCTCCAATTCAGTTAGAAGAAGAAGAAAAAAATACAAAGCACAGAAGGGGGAATAGCAAATATTTCAAAAGAAGAATATTTTCTTCCAAGCTTAGTGGCCAAAGCTAACTTGGCTCCAGACATCCGTCAAGCATGTGACCTGTGGCCCGTGGAACACCCACCCATTCTTCAGGGTTATTAGACACGTTTCAGTGCTGCGTTCACTGGGGACAACCTACAGATGTCTGTTTCCTGACGTATGTCTTCAAGGAGTTTTTCAAGAGGGTACAGCTATTATATTTTTTGAGCCTATGAGTATCTGAGAGTGTTTCTCTGTTGCCTTCGCACACGACTGACTCTGTAGAGATTGTTCCCATGGCTCTCTGATATTCACCGCTGGGAGTGGTAAATTTTGTTGTCAGCCTGAGTTTTATATCAAGGTGCTTGTAGGAGCTTTTTATTTATTTATTTTTTAAATCTGTGCCACCTCACAATGTTGCAAATGTGGGACACGGTCTGTCTTCAGTGACTGTTTTTCCTGGAATTCAGTGGTCCTTTTGATTTGCGTCTCTAGGTATTTTTACACTTAAACAAAAAAGTCTGCTTCAAGCATATCTTTCATTATATTCTGCCACATTCGTGATTTCTTCTTCAGAAGTACATCAAACTGTCAGGCTGGATGTCCACCGTCTGCCCTCTGCATCGATCCTCAAGTCCCCTTCACATTGCATCTTTTTGTTTTGTGGTAATAGTTTCAAGGGGCCTTCCAATCACTGATTTAAAGGTTTAACATTATCAATTCCTTCTTTATTGCCTCCAGTGCAAGTGTTAATTCATAAAAATGAATTCCACTCTTGCTTTTTTTTTTCTTTTTAGTTTTCCAGAGCTTTTCCTTATGTCATAAGTTTCACCGCACTGGATGTGCATGTAGGTTCTGGAATCACACTACATGTATTCTTCTCCCAACTCTACCACTTCTTTACTATGTAACCGTGGGGAAAGTTTTTTATATTTTTCAACTTGATTGAAAAGACGGAAACAGACATATATCTAGGCTTATCCTTCCTTCTCTTCTCCCACTCCCTGATTCTCTGCTCTCACCAGGCTATGATAGCAGACATCACCCCCTCAGACAAATCCCTTTCCCACAAATAAAAGGAAGAAAGAGAGGATAATGATGGTAACTTCCTAATAAATTCATTGTGAGGATTAAACGAAATAATCTATGGGAACTGCTTAAATTAGTGCTTGGTATATAATAAGTAGTTAGCAAATACCAGTTCTTCTTTTTGTCCTCACTATCATCATCTTACGGTGCCTTCGTGTCTCAGAGTATTCTCTCCTTATGGTTTGCTCCTATTTCTGCTCACAACACAGTGATTCTGCAGTGTTCCCATTCTTGTTCTTATTCTTCTTGTTTCAGGTCTGTTTGGGTCGCAAAATCCAAACAAAGAGATTGATTTATAGCCTTAGAGCTGAAGTGTCTCCACCTCTCTGTCTGTTTGCCAGGTTTTGAGAGTTCACCTGATTTGCTCCACGTCTCAGGAGTTCATTCTGGAGGAAACAGGTTCCGGTAGCCACCACCACAAGTGCTATATGAACACAAAGAATAAATTATAATCACACCCTTCTACCAAATACAGTCACAAGCTATATACATAATTTCTTGCAAGTTTTCCTTGGCACTTTTTATCAGAGAGTGGACAAAAAAAAAAAATATATATATATATATATATATATATATATGTGTGTGTGTGTGTGTGTGTGTGTGTGTGTGTGTGTGTTATTTATTTCAATCAACTAGTACTCACTGAGCACTCACTATGTGCCAACCTGTTAAATGAGCTTCCTGCTTTCATTAATGTTTTAAGAGACATTTCGTTTTTGTTCTCAACCCTTCCTGGAATAAAAACTTCCTGAGTGGCTTTAAATCATGTGGCTGGCTACTGTAATACTAACTGAGTCGGTTATGTTTTCCTAAACTTTGCTTCTCCTGATTCAATTGGTGATGGGTGCTACTTTTTAGAGAGGGAAGCATCTCATTGTTCAGTGGATTTATTAATGACACCACTTCAAAGAAAAGCAATAACCAGAAACCAATAAAACCAACGACACTTTTGAAGCAAAGCAAGTGTACAGATCCTTACTTTTGAATGACAGAAGAGTCAACTTGAAAAGTGATGAGGCATCAGAGAAATAGACAAAGCAGAGAGATGACAGTCTTGTAAGGAGTTGGCAGCGTGATGGCTGCTTCAATGATGAGAAAGACTAGAATGAGCCAGAAGATAACACTTCTTTTCAAGACATCAAAAGCCTAAAATCTCTCTAAATTTAATGATTGTCTAGGATCCAAAAATAGGTTAGATTTGTATTAATTCTGCTTTAAGTGTCATGGAGAACAAAACAGAAAATCCCATAAGCACCTTATGAAATATTCTAAGGTTATCTCATACGGCATTCCTTTTTCCCTCAGTCCAGAGTCAAATTTGTAAATAACTTTTCTCAGTGAGAGAAGACCTGTGAGTAAAGCACACGATTACTAACAAGACCAAAGAAAATTCTGTATGGAAAATCTGCCGAATTAGGCAATATGTTCGCAATTTAAAATGTGCTGAAGTAGGCAAATGTTCCACATAGGAATCAAGGTAAATATCATATAATCATGGAATGTGAGAACAAAAGTGTCTTTTTAAAAGCCATTTAGTCTAATCCTTTTATTTTTGTATATGGAGATTCAGAAGTAGCAAGTTAATCACGTGCCCTGCTTAAGGTTCCTGCCATTTGAGGGGGACCAGAGCAAAACACAGTGTTTCTAAGACTGCAAAATGTAGACTACACCTCAAGCCACCACACAATCATACACTTAATACCTGTGGGCACACTTACCGCCATGTGTCTGAATGGCCTGTGATCAAAGCCCTTGGCTAAATTACTGGAACTGCTTGTAGAACAAATAGAGACTGGCAGAGAAAGAGCTTCAGAATAAACTGAAAATTTTGTATTGCTGGTCTAGAGTTCCAGTATCCTCTGTAAATAAATATGAAATTCTTAAAAACAGAGTATACTCTAATAAGTTTCTCCAAACCTATTTGTGTGAGCTATCACCAGCCCAGACCTCTTCCCTGTAATTCAGATTTACAAATCTTAATCCCTCCTCAACAACTTCACTTAAATATGTCTTCGTCTTCTTTAGATGTTCACTCAGTTGGCACCTTCATGCCTTCCCTGGCAATCCCTTTAAAAATTACAACATATTCCTTGACTTTCTATCTTCCTCCTCACATTTATTTTCCTCCAAATTAATCAACACCATCTAACAAGCAGTTTTTACTATTTTACTTACTTAATTTGTACATTATCTCCTCCCCTACCTATATTCTGTACTTAGTACAGGTCCGTTGTCAGCATGAAATATTTTTGAATAAGTATATGGATGGATGAATGAGTGAATGAATGAATGAGTGAATTTCCAAGAGTCTTAGCAGATTCTTTTATTCCATTATCTTTTAAAATGTTCTTCATGAATATTAGTTGATCTGATTCTTTAAAGTGTAACTGAATCATTTCTTTCTTTGATTAACCTCATTACATAGAGTGATATCTCTATATAAATTGAATTATTGTACATAACTATACTATATGATCACATCATGAATTGAGCCCTTAAAGAAAAGGGGGGGATCTCTCCTTAATATAGAATATATAACTAAAAAGACAGTTCTAGCTCTTTCCCAATTTGATGTCAGTCTAGATAGAGTTAAACAATCTATCTTGGAATTAAGATACTATCATTCAACCCAGGACTTTATTCTTTATTCATATACCACATCTAGGATTATTCTCAGAGCATCAAAACATATTAGAAGAAGTGGGACATGTAGAAGTGATTATATCCCATGACAACATACAAGGTTTCTGTCATTGCTTTACCCACTGAAATCCACAAGGAAACAACAGAAAGAAAAAGCCACTTTCTAAAAATAACACCATTCAGTCCAATGTTCATTCATTCTCTTTGTTCATGTTGGAATTTATTTCAAAGCACACTTTAATTCTGATCCACAGGAACATGAAGATGTTGGAACTCCAGAGATTAAATTTAACTTTTCTCATAGTACTCCACCCCTTGCTTCAAGATTTTGGCTCAACTGGCCAAGCTAAACTACTGGTTAAACTCCAGACACGAAACAAGATTGCTGCTTTCAGGCTGGTCCTAAGTGGGCAGCACCACAATGCAAACCACTGGCACCCTCATTACTTTTTTTTTTTATTCTGAAAAAAAGATTTGTACAAGATTTTTCTCAGTAATGAAAAAGACCCAGGAGAGCACTAACTATTGATGAAATTTTTTTCCTCTAGCACGACTCACTATTTCTGGATCTTTATTATGAAAAGAGTGTTCCTTCAAATAAGAGAAGGGTCCACCTTACTCCGGTTTGACCTCATCTAAGTAATTACTTATGCAAAGACCCTATTTCCAAATAAGATCGTACCCTGAGGTTCCAGGAAGCACATTTTTAAGGCGGGGGGAGGGGGGACACAATTCAGCCTACTACAAGGTTACAGAGACCTGCAAAGACCTCAGGTACTAAAATTATCAATTAAAAATATAACAAATATGCTTAATATGTTTAAAGAAATAAAATGTGGGGTTTAATATATGACTAGAGCACAGAGATATTAAAAATGGTGGAGCCTATCTTGAAAAATAAAAACATAAAACTTCTTTAGAAATAAAACTATTATAATTTATATAAAATATTTAATTTTATATATTAGGCATTAGACATAGCCAAAACTGAAATGAATTAACAGGAATATTTATCTGAAATTTTCTAGAATATAACACATGCAAATAAATGGAAAATATGACAAAATTGTTAAGAGACATGGAGAATAAGAAGATCCAACCAACATCCATTTAAATATAAATGGAAAAAGACATAGAAAATTAAACAGAAGAAGCATTTGAAAGGATAAGGAAATTAATACAACTAATAATTAGTTAATAGCTATAGGAAGGCCAATGAATCTCAAGTAAGATAAATAAAATGAAAGCCACATCTCAGCACACCATAGCAAAACTATGTGACACCAAAGACAAAATCTTAAAATCAGCCAGAGAAGGGGCACCTGGATGGCACAGTGCCTGACTGTTGATTTTGGCTCGGGTCATGACCTCAGGGTCATGAGATTGATTCCCCAAGTCAGGCTCTACACTCAGCACAGAGTCTGCTTGGGATTCCCTCTCCCCCTCCCCCTCTACTTCTGCCCCTCCCCCTCACTCTCTCACTCTACAATAAATAAATAAATCTTTAAAAAAAAAAATCAGCCAGAGAATACAGATTATCTTCAAATGAATGACAAGTACATTAACAACTGATTTCTCAAAAGCAATAGTGGAAGTTGGAAAAGAATAAAAGAGTAACTTCATAGTGTTGACAGAAACTAAATGTCAATTTAGAATCATTGGCGTTTGCATGTTATATTTTTTCCATTCTTTTTTTCCATTCTTTCATCTTCAACCTTTTTGTTTTCACATTTAAGGCATATCTTTTTAAAACAGTAAAGAGTTGAATTCTGTTTTTTTTTTCTCCAGTATAATATTATTCATCTAATCACTGGAGTATTTTTTTTTAAGTTTATTTATTTGAGAGAGAATGAGTGCTGTGAGCAGGGGGAAGGGGCAGAGGAAGAGGGAGAGAAACAATCTCCAGCAGACTCCCTGCTGAGCACAGAGCCCAAAGTGGGACTCGATCTCTCGACTCTGAGATCATGACCCGAGCGGAAATCAAGAGTCAACAGCTCAGCCGACTTGAACCACCCAGGTGCCCCCACTGCAGTATTGATATGCAAACATTGATATATTCTATTTTAAACCTATCATGTTACTATTTGTTTTCATTTGTTCCACCTGTTTTGTATTCCTCTTTTACTTCTTTCTTGCCTTCTTTGGATTAGTAAAATATTTTCCACTTTCCTTCTTCTATTAGCTTCTTAGTGACACATTTATTTACTATCCTTTAATGAATATGCTACATATGTAATTTTTGTATCCCCAGAGATTATCAAAATCTCCCCTCAACATTTCGCCCATGCAGCATTAAGAATCAGCAAATGCTTTGGGAAGAAAAGCAGTGAGTGGTGCCTGGCTTACCCTTTTTCAATTCCTTTCTCTTCAGGATCTTGACCGTGTACATTACAGCTGCCTCAGTACCTTGCAGGGCCTTCAAACAGTATTTCCCACTTATCCAGATTTTTTAGTTATTCTTAGAAAATCGGTCTGTTACAATCTAGTCCATAAATTCCTGCAAGCAGAAGCTTCAGTCTAGAATTGTGTTCCCAATAAAAAGTGTACTTTTAAAACAATGATAAGATTAAGAGAATTATAAACAAACAAGCAAAACCTGAGAGGATTTACTTCTAAGAGACCTTCCTTAAAGAAAATTCTAAAGGATGTATTATTGGTAGAAGAAGACTAATATGCTTTCCAAACTCATAGAAATTTAAAAAATTGAGTGAGAAGAGACATTTAATCTATTTTTAAAGACAATAAAGAGTTTTTAAAAACTCAGGAAAAGAGAAATACTCACAAAGAAAAATTAAGGTATTATAAATAAATAAAAATTTACCTGAAACCACAGTAAATATAAATAAATGTACCATTTAGACAAAAATAGCTGACTAGATTTTTTAAATGCATCTACATGCTACGAGACATACCTAAAAGATGTCAAGTATGGAGTGAATAGAAGTTCAAGCAGAGAAAAAGATATCATAGTCAAATACTAGCCAAATAAAGTGGGAATAATTATATCTAAATCAAACAAAATGGAGTCTAAGGCAAAGACCATTAATAGAAATAAAAAGTCACTCTATAATGATAGAAGACTAAATTTATCAGGAAAATAAAACCATTCTAAATTTATATGGACCTAATAATATAAAAAGACAATAGAAATATAATATCTAAAAAGGAAAATCACAGAAATAGAAGTAGAAATTTACAAAATCCACAATCAGAGTGGAATATTTTAATATATTTTGTCAGTAATTCCCAGATCAACCACACAAAATGTCATTGTGAACACAGAGCACTTGAACAACACTATGCATCAGGCCATGCTAGCTCACGGTGCCAAATTAGGGAAACCTTGAAACCTCAGTGACTTAACATAGTGGAAGTCTGTTTCTCCTTATATCAGTCACCAAGGATTCAGGGATTATGACACCATCTGTTTTGTGGCATTTTTCATCTTTAGATGCCCTTGAAATCCTACTGAGTCCACAGGGTCCTCTGCATTTAATGGTTGAAAAGAAATGAGAGAGAAGGAAGAACTTTCATGACATTGTAAGGGCCAAGACAAAAGTGCCTTATATTACTTCTGCCCATTTTTTCTCATGCTTACTCAGCTAGGCACTCAGCTTAAGATGTAGAAAGCAAACAGAGCCCCCTCCCAAATATAATGAAGAAAAACATAAAGATATGTGCACAAATTAATGAATTAACAAACATGTACAATATAAAGATTCAACAAAGTCAAAATTTGGTTCTCCAAAAGTGAAAACAAGGAAAAACACAAAAAATGTATGGCCCTTTCGATCTATCCAGAGAGGGGTCCATATCACATTGTCCTGGGTTCCTGTCATAACTGAAAGGCAAAGTTTCACAATGTCTAAGTACTTGATGTCCTATAGATGAAGGAGAATGTCCTCACAATCCTTGCAGCAGGAACCCACTAGGGTGGCATCAATCTTGACTTCCCAGTGAAACCATATACATCTACAGAAGGAAAAGAGATGGCATCTGCGTCATAATTCTGAAGAGAGTGTGGGAGGAGCTTATGCTGCCTTCTCCTACCGTTGTTGCTGATGGAAGTATCTCTGCTTCGTGAAAGGCAGGCTTCTAATCTAGTACATTTGGAAAACATGTCTCCACTTCTACAGTGTCTGAAACCACTTAAATTTTAAGACACTTTCAGGGCTGGAAATGTATGTTTTAAAATTATAAAGAAAAGCTGATGAATGATGTACAGAAAATTTTCAGAGCATGATAACCATTGGGAGCTGGGAAGAAGAATGCAGTTGGGGAGGACAAGAAGGTGGTTTCTAAACTACCAGTCATGTGCTACTTCTGAAGTGGCTGGTTGGGTCCACAGGTTTCCGTAGTATTGTTATTTGTATACCCTGTATATAGTTTAGACATATATTTTTCTGCTTAATTATATCCATTCAAATATTAAGCATTTATATTTTTATAGAATAAGTTTTGTTAATGATACAGATATAAATATATATAAGTTGCCAAACCATGGGGCACCTGGGGGTTCAGTTGGTTAAGCATCTGCCTTCGGCTCAGGTCATGATCTCAGGGTCCTGGGATCAAGTCCTATGTCCGGCTCCCTGCTCTGTGGGGAGTCTGCTTCTCTCTCTGCCCCACCACCCTCCTTGTGCATGCTCCCTCTCTCTCTCAAATAAGTAAATAAAATCTTTTTTAAAAAAATGTCAAACCAGTGAACTTCAGAACATGGAGAATGATTAACTCTATAAAGGAGAGTGAGAGTTAGGGTAGTAGGTGAAGCAAGCCAAATATATTGATTTGTATATTACAAGCATTTTTTTATGATTATAATACATTCACATCAAGGGTAAAATGTATAACACAATCATATAATGGAATATTCATAGTTACTCAAATTGTGCTATAGGAGGTTATTTAATGATATAGAAAAATGCTCAAGATGTATTTTCAGAGAATATAAAGATTGCAACTGTATTACAATGTTATGTCATTTAGATTTTTTAATAATAAGAAACAATAAAGCAATAAAATTCCAAAACTCAACAAGATGGTGGTAGTTTCCTATGGGGGCTAAGGATAAGAAGGGAAAAGATATCCATTCATTGCAGGATTTATGTATCCTTGACTTCCATGAAGTCTCAGGTAAACAAACTCATCCTGATCCTCAAAAGAGACATTGAAGAAGATGAAACAGGGTTTGTCAATTCCCCTTGATAGATTCCTATAGGCCTAAATGGGAAATAAGGGACGGGGACATTTATATGTGTATATATATCACCCCTTTTGCCTGAGCCCTGGGGGGAACATTTACTTTCTGCACCTACTGTATGAAATTTGAGCCCTTAGAGAAAAATCTTCAGATCTGTGCTATTCCTGCTCAATACCAGCAAATATCTGTAGTCTCCCTACCTACATAGGGACAGTATGGTTTTACTAAGAAAAAAAAATAGATAGATAGATGATAGATAGATAGATGATGGGTAGATAGATAGATAGACAGATAGGTAGATAGAGGACATCATTTGGTATCAAGGAGTTCCAGAGGAAATGTTAATGCAAATTTAACTCTGCACAAGTGATGCATCTAAATTAGGGCAATTGCAGGTCACTTTGAATCCTAGTTGGTTAAAGTACCTAGATAGTAAATTAAGACAACTGAAACAGAATTGAAGGCACATGGAAAATGTAAGCAAAAACATCATTATCTTCTGCTGAGCAAGGGGTCACATTTCATATTGTCTCAGAACTTTCTGATAATGGAGACTAACTTGCTTCCTAAACAATGTATATGCAGTAAAAGGTAGCTTTTATTTTACCCAGTTCTCTGTGAAAGGCTTCCAGAGTTTTTCTCAAGCCTGTGAACCTAGAATATAAGTCCATGAGTATTTAGTGAGTGGGTGGAAATTTTGTTAAGAAAACACGGCCTAACATGACACACCCATATGATAGCCTAGACTCTCCTGGGGGTTGATCTTTTCTTTTTTTTTTTTTTTTATTTTATTTTATTATGTTATGTTAATCACCATACATTAGATCATTAGTTTTTGATGTAGTGTTCCATGATTCATTGTTTGAGTATAACACCCAGGGCTGCATTCAATACATGCCCTCTTTAATACCCATCACCAGGCTGACCCATCCTCTCACCCCCTCCCCTCTAGAACCCTCAGTTTGTTTCTCAGAGTCCATAGTCTCTCATGGTTCATCTGCCCCTCTGATTCCAGCCCCCTTCATTTTTCCCTTTCTACTTTCTTCTTTTTTTTTTTAACATATAATGTATTATTTGTTTCAGAGGTACAAGGTCTGTGATTCATCAGTCTTACACAATTCACAGCACTCACCATAGCACACACCCTCCCCAATGTCTATCACCCAGCTACCCCATCCCTCCCACCCCCCACCACTCCAGAAACCCTCAATTTGTTTCCTGAGATTAAGAATTTCCTCATATCAGTGAGATCATATGATACATGTCTTTCTCTGACTTATTTCGCTTACCATAATACCCTCTAGTTCTATCCACGTCATTGCAAATGGCAAGATTTCAGGTTTTTTGATGGCTGCATAATATTCCATTGTGTATATATACCACATCTTCTTTATCCATTCATTTGTTGGTGGACATCTTGGTTCTTTCCATAGTTTGGCTATTGTGGACATTGCTGCTATAAACATTGGGGTGCATGTACTCCTTTGGGTTGATCTTTTCTAAGGTCCTTCTGACTCCTCAGTGGAGAGAATCTATACCAGTGAGTTCAGTTTGCCACAATTCTGAGGAGCCATTCTGAGTTACCTGAGCTTGGAATCATATAAATAGAGAGCATTAGTGTTGGAGGGGTCCTCAGTTATGAGGTGTCCTCTATGGAGGAAAATATTCCTTAGCATCCCCACATTTCTAATCCTGCCCATCCTTCAAGACCCAGAGAAAATACTGCCTCATTCATGAAGCCCTAAATCCAATCCACAGGCATGTAGCTACCATAGCCTGTGAATATCCATTATGCATTATTTTCTTCTCATTCACAGCCTGTTACTTTATATTAGTTCCATATTCAGTACTTAAAAAGGATTTGTACCATGTACCACTGTATCTCCAGAGCCTACCTCAGTAGACAAAACATGCTCAGAAAGTGTTTGTTGAATAAATAGACAAACCATAGATAGTCTTAGCATCCTTGAGAACAAAACCCATTGGCACAGTTATCTTCGCAACTCTAGAGTTCGTGGCCTTGGCCCAAGTACTGAATAAATGAATTGAGTCCAATGACCCTCATTTTGATTTTGAAGAAACAACTTGGCTTGCCATAAAATCTTAACACCTGATGCTACAGTAACAGTTGTGCTTAGTTCTAATGCTTGTAATTGTGGTACATTTTTTATTCCCTTAACTCCCCCTAATTTCCCTAACAAGTTCCGCATAAGTAACCAGTTAGGCATCTTGCTACAAAAGGAAAAAATTAAGGCATCAAGTCCACTTGATGACAGGTTCACTGAGAACATACATTTGGATGAGGTAATGCTCATGCGAAATACAATTTCCATGAGAGATCAGAAGCCTAACACCTTCCTGGTAGAGAAAATTAGGTTTTAATGGGAAGTGAATATGTTACATAGAAAAACTGTGGTGCAAACCTAACCCTAAAATGCCCTGATCATTAAAATCCAAGCAAGACATATCTAAAGACAGCCCTCCCCACAAAAATCATTTCTTGGTTCATTGGTTGATAAGTCCATTTGAAGCACATAAATAAGCACATTTCTGAAGCTGACCCAAGATAGGAAATTAGAATTTCCATGGCTAGAGTGAGTTCATCAGGGAAACGAAAAGGCCATTAGAGATGTTGCTGGCAAAATATCACTTCTGGAGTCTAATTTTTTTTTCACTAAAGGCAGTTTTTCTATACAGGGGAAATTCAATAATGATGTGAAGGAACTCCCTCAGACTGGGTCCCCTAGTAGTAGGTTGTGACAGTTGGAATGGAGAACCCTACGTTCAAGGTGACAGCTTTCGCTCACCATTTTCGACCTGTCTAAAACTTCCAAAGTCCCAAATCTGACATGATCTTTCTCATAAAATTTCAAATGTCTACATGTCTTATTCCCATAATCCTCCAAAATGCCCTCGTTAATCTTCTATGTGAAGAGGAGAAACAGAAGGTGAGCTTTATGAGAAACATGCTTGGCTTCCTCCTAGAACTTGTCTCCTGCTTTATCAGAGAAGACAGAAATTACCTAGCAAAAACTTAGCAAGCTTTTGTAAGAGCTCAGCGCTAAACCGAAGGTCCCAAGATCATCAATATAAGTACCTCTAAGATTCTTCCATCAAAAGCAGGTAATCATGACAAATTAATACATGTATCTTTTTTTAAAAACTCTCTTTTGAAGGCCACCTGGTTCATGTCCCTGTATGCCTACAGTTCCAACCACAGTGGCTAGTGATGGCATGAGAGCATCAGGAAGCAATGGAGACCCACAGGACCTGAGCGTCCCAACCTCCCAGCAAAAGCTTATAACTGTGTTGGATGGTACGGCTTTGTTGTAAAACTGTACCTGGTTTATTGAGTTCCCTATTTCCTCTCCTCCTTCCTCACCGGTGAGTAGCATTTCCTGCACAATGACAGCAGCGAACCGAAAACCAAAGACACCCAGTCATTTGAGTCATGCCTTACTGAGTGTGTAATTTGTGCCAGCGAGTGTCCTTGTCACTGCTGGGGAGTTGCGATAGGTTTACATTATAGACCCTGCCTATACGAGGAAGGAGGGATGGAATCGGAGATAACTCAGAGGTTTCAACTTGAATGACTATAAGTATTAGTGTTGCCATGAAGAGAAATGGGGAAGAGCTGGGAAGGGAACTGTTTTGACAGAAAAGTATGACATGAATTTGGTTTTGGACATGTTGTGCTGTGCTTGAGTGGTGAGCATATTGTCCATATAGAAGACATTTGGACCAGATACACCATAATTTGGGAAGGCAGTGGGATTCATGACAAAAACTGTGTAAATTGAGAAATGAATTGGATAGACAAGGTGAAAATGCACCTGCCTGAGACTTATGAGTTTCTTCTGAGTCTCTCAGCTGTACCTGTTCTGGAAGCTTCAGCTGTTTACCCACTTTGTTACCAATGCAGCATATGTGTGCACGCAGGCTCAGGCAGTCAGTCTTTTAAAAGCAACCACATCATGCTTGCAGCCTCTGGCTTCTCCTATCTCATCTAGATTTGGGGAAATGCCACCCTAGAGTGTACACCTGGCTTCCCCAGAGGCTGCCAAAGGACATATATGACACAGTTTGGCATGCCAGGAAGCTGACTCACAGCACCCCATCTCAGCCAAAGGGAGGCAGGAGAAAACTGGACAGATCAATTTCTTCTCTCTTCCTTCCCGCAACCAGCCTGGCTGAACATGTCCTGTGTGACGAAGTGTAGGCTCCTGCCAAACAACAGGAAGTGCCTCTTTGCAGCTCACCATAAAAAGGCAACTGGAGTGGTGAGGCTACCCATTCTCCCCTGCTTGGCTTCCCTTTCCTCTCACTCTCACTGCCCTGGGATTTAACTTCCAAAAAAGTACTAGCACTAAACCTTTATCTGAGGCTCTCTCTTCTCTGTCCTAGACGACAGAACCCAGACACAATGCAAGTGTGGAGGAACAGCATGATAAATAGTGTAGCCTTTCCTCTGAAGTGCGATTTAACTGATTATTTTGGACGAGTAGGAAAGCAGTGTGGGGAACAAGGAACAAACGGCCTTTTCCCACTCTTTCAGTGAATGGCCTCTACTGGGCAGGGCTGGGAGAAGAATTTTTATTAGATCCTGGGGTTTTTTTAAAGATAAGACAATGGGATGATTATTTATGGAAATCCTAAGGGAGTTGCTAATTTACTTATTTATTTTTGCATTCCGCAGATACAAGTTGTTGACTAGGGCTAAGTGACTCACCGAAGTATACAGGTGGCACAGTGCTCTGAGGCTGACGGTCCACACGATGAGCCTGACAGGAGAGAGACTCAGTATACTTGTGATAAGTGTTTCTGGAGGTAGCCTCACAAACTGGCAGACCCCAGAAGGGCATCTATCCGACGGCTGGGGTGCAGGGTAGCAAATCAGAGAAGGCTCCTGAAAGAGTTGAGCTCTGAAAGACATAGGAGTCGTCCAGCTAAAGTAGGGAAGGTAGGACATTCCCAGAGGAGGAAGAGAGATGGGGTAGAGCATTCCAGGCACGGAGAACATTGGCTGGAAAGGGCTGGAGGCTTACGATCCATGTATGTGAGTGGGCACATCTCTCTACCTGTCTGAGCCTCATTGTTCCCAACTGCCAAGTGGGAGAAATAGTACCGTTGTGTAGGGAAGAGGTCAGCATTAAATTGAGACGCTCCATGCTCAATTTTGTGACATTATAATAGGTGCTTATAGATAGTAGTATTTCTCTTAAGCCTTGAAAATAGCCAAACCACTTTCTACTATTTATGGAGAGGAACCTGAAACAAACAGCAAAGGCTGAGAAAATCCAGTACATTTCAGAATTTTAAAAAATATTGAAAAACAAAATAGAAGGGGCTCAACATCTCAAAGCTTTCAATTCAAAACAATTCCTTTCTCTCTTTTAAAATCCTCATTTGTGTATTTCATTTTGAGGCAAACTTGGCTCCCATCTGTCGGTTTCCCCATCTACATCGTAGGGACTGCAGCTTGTGTGTGAGCCTGTTTGAGGTCTACCAAGTCATAAGAATCAAACATACTTTTCATTGCCAAAGAAAAATCCGTTGCCAAACCCAAACACAGCTTGAATTCAGATGGAGTATCCTTTAAATTCTGAGCAATTTTTCTATTTGGCTAAAAAGACTAGTATCCCCTCAAAATTCAATACTTACCAAAGAGAAAAATCCAGCAAAGCCAGTCTCTTTTTACTTTACACATAAGGACAAAGCAAAATGGGGTTGTTTAATAACAAAACCATAATTCATACCAGATCATTCAAAGTATGTTCGCATGTATTTAAAGCTTACAGATAAATCTAATTTAGAAAAATATGTGATTCTCAGTTCCTCACTTACTCATCCTTCTTTTTTGTCTTAATTGTGGGTGTGTGTCATTCCAAGCCCTCTGAACAGTCCTGTAGAATTCTGAAAATCCGGCTCTGTTACATGTTTGCTAAGTTCCCTTTCTCATGCAATGGCAGCAAGATGGAGACCTGAGAACATGTTCATGGTGGTTTGTTCCCAACGAATCAGTGTCTGAAGAGGCCCCTGGCAGCACTATAGACAAATAATCCCAAGGTTCATTTGGAAGAAGAAAACTTTATGGAAATATCAAGCTCTCTTGGCAGTCTGTAGCCACTGACAACCTTGATTTGATTCCCACAGCCTTGTGGAGCATCAGGTCCAACATTCTGGATTCCACATGAGTTCCCAAAAGCCATGAATGTGGAGTTCAATATTTTCCTGGTTTCAGAAACCATAGGGCACATAATGCCTTCAAGAACAATGAAAGATCTCTCTTTTGCTTCCTCAGAAGAACACAGAGAAGGCTCCTGGAATTCTGGTTATGGACTCTCAAAACCCAATTCGTGGCTACTAAAGCCTCAGTTCAGTTGTCAACTCTCTCTATTGCTCTCATGTCTAGAATGTGAGTAAAGGGTACACCAGCTATGGAAAGCTGCCCAGAGAGCCTCATTTGATGCCTGGTGATTTCAAAATAAGGCAAGATTTTTGAATCATGTCCTTCTTCTTGGGTGGTAATTCAACAAATGAGTAGTTAATTTAAAGCCTATCTATTGAGTGTCTACTGTGTACCAAGTACTGAACAAGGCATTAGGGATGCAGTGTTGAAAAGATATATAGCTCCTGACCTCAAATAGCTCTTGGAAGAGATAGATAAATAAATAGGCATTGGCAGGATCTTTTGTAAGTGCCATGAAAAATGAATGTATCAGGTATTATAGCAGTAACAAGGAAGAGCATCTAACTCAGATCCAGAATTAGAAAGAAATCAAGGAAAGTTTCCCAGATGAAATGCCCTCTAGACTTGAAGGGAGAGGTGGGGGGTGTAAGCCAAGCAAACAAAGAGAGATTATTCCAGGCAGAGGACAAAACATATGCAAAAGCCTAGAGGAAACAGAAAATGGCCCATTTGAGTACTTGGATATGGCTATAGGGAATGGTAGGAGAGGAGAAATACCTAGAGCTGAAACCAAAAAGGTTTAAAGAAAAGGGAGTCAGGGCAAACATGATATTTTATGCCAATGTTTACAAATTTGAACTTTATCATAAGGATGATGGCAAATTTTTGTAGGATTTTAATCAGATGAGAGAAATGATCAAATGTCTATAACACTTGATGAATGTCTGGATCATAGAGGAAGGAGTCAGGGAACACCAGTTAGGAGTCTGAGGCAGTGATCAAGGAACCAATGCTAGGAAACTGAACTGAGACTCTGGCAGTAAAGAGGGACAGAAGCAAATAAACCTGAGAGGCGAGTAGAATGGAGACATAGCAGGTCTTGGATGTTGATTGTGGGGAATAATGGAGGCATACAAGTAAAAGACGACATCTAGGTTTTCGAATTAGGCAACTAGGTGATAGTGTTCACCGAGAAAGGAAGAACAGAAACAGCAGGGCAGGGCAAAAGATAATGATTTCAGGGGCACCTGGGTGGCTCAGTCAGTTAAGCATCTGCCTTTGGCTCAGGTCATGATCCTGGGGTCCTGGGATCAGCCCAGCATTGGGCTCTGCTCTCAGTAGGGAGCCTGCTTTTCCCTCTCCCTCTGCCCCTCCCCCCCTCTCCCGCTTGCACATGCACTCTGCCTCTCTCTCTCAAATAAATAAATAAAATCTTTTTAAAAAAATAATGCTTTTGGTTTGGAGATGTTCAATTTGGGGTACCAGAAGAACATTCAAATGAAAAAAAATTCTAGTAAGGAGGTGGGAATATAGATTTCAATCTTAGGAAATAATAGATTTTTTTATTCTCTATCTCTATATGTGGTAGGTGATGTCGTAAATGAATGACATCACCAGACACTGTGTATGCGGTATAAGATGTAACAAGATCACAACAAATATCACAAGAAGACCAAGTATTAAGGGATCAGCTGAGAAAAAAGTGCCATTGCCAGGTAGAGTGTGGAGAAATCTCCCTCAGAGAGGAGAATCACAGAAGCCAAGGAACAGTGTTTCATGGAGGAGAGTCCAAAGAACAAACAAATATTACAGAGCTGTCAAGTAAGATAGAGCCTGAAAAGCATCCATGTGACTCTATAATTTCAAGGCAAGAAGATGAGTTTGGTCCAAAAATAGTATCTCAGCAGAGTTTTGATTTATCCTGGCCTAGAGCTCTCCGGCTTTTTACAATGGCAACCAAGTCTTCATATTTCTTATTATTCACAGCTGAAATATACCACTAAGCCATAGACTCCAAGTCCCTTCAGTTTCAATATATTGAAGATAAACCTGAAAACCAAACTTTCCCTAAACAACAAGGGCTTGAGAGTATTTTTGTTTTTCTTCTTCTATCAGTAGTGAGCCAATACTTGTGCAGTCTTTACTCTGGGATGTAATAAATTCATCCTCTGTTTAGGGTGGGGTATTCCAGATAGCTTTCCTGCTGCGTGTCCTTGAAGTGGAGGTTAAACAGAGTTCATGGGAAATATAAATTAAGCAAGTACTTCTACATTAGCATTTGTTTTGTTCCAGAAATATCCATTTTTAATGAAGAAAACACCTCTCTATGTTTACTTTAAAAGGATATGGTGGGCAATTTTATTATTCTTTAAAATACGTCATCTTTTTATTTACAGTTGCATAAAACCTACTTGGTGACATTTGGATATCTCAGTTGGAAAAATAAAATGTGATTTTCCCAGAAAATTCAAAGCTTCTTGCTATAAATATCTCCCCGTCATTTCACTAATTTTAAGGACTGAAAATGCATAAGTGGTGAGTGTGTTTCTTACATCTATTCTAATACAGAAGCCATTGGGGTAAAATCAATACTTTCTGATAGTTCGGTATAGAACGGCCCTGAAGAACTGTGGGAGCACATGGAAAACATATCTTCTGCCACCAATTTTTTTTTTAACTTAAATCCCTGTTCCATTGACAGTAGATGATCTTTATCTATTTGGGATGGCTTGGGAAATGGCTTATGGGTCCAAGTTGTCACAAGGAATTGGAATCACTCAAATCACCGAGTAATTCCATGCAGTTACATAAGCTTGAAATTCAATCTTTGAAGGAGTCAGTAAGAACACTAGTTACATATTTGGGAGTAAAAATGATGGAACAATTCTGTCTTCCACAAAGTCCCTCATGCAGCCAGCTTTCCACAAGATAAAGCATTAATGAAAGCCAGTGAGAGCGCACCGAACGCTTCTATTTCATTTACTTTAGTCTGGTTTTGTTTTTCGTGACAGTTCAGTAAGGCTTCCCTTTTCTCTCAAAGTGAACTACTTAGGGATTCCAGGTAATATTAAGAACAAACCAAAACATGGCTATCAGCCTTAACTGTTGCATCCCCCAAGGCCTGCATTTAATCTGATGCCATTAATAATAATAGTTATTGTTTATTGGGTGTTTATTGATCATATCGGTTACCCGGCTAGGCATTTGAAGTCAATAGTCTGATTTAATTCGAACCACAGCTCTGAGGGGACTTCTATTACATGCATTTGATAAATGAAGCACTCAATGGTTTAAAGAGGTAAACTGATGTCACCCATGTTCACTCAGCTGGTATGTGGCTTAGCCAGGATTCAATTTCTGACTCCAGCGCTCAGTGTCTTCACCACTGTACACACCTGCAGTATTCACAGGGTCCTGCCCCCTCTTCCACACACTGAACAATAACTGGAAAAGTTAGATATTCATACACACGTACATAAAATACCCAGCCTCTGTTGTGTGCCCAGATGCCCACACTTTTCTTTTTCAAAACTTCATTCTAGCTATTTGCTTGACCCATGAGGTGAAATTAGGTTACTGCAGACTGATTTATTATGCATTTTTTCCTATCCAAGAATAAGAGAAGCTTTCCTTTGATGGTGTAGAAAGTGTGTGGAAAAATTAATATGACTGGCGAAACAGCCCTTCCTTCAACATACTTGGCTTTTCCATGGGAGTTTGCCCCATTCATTCTTTCAGCAAGCCTAGTTTCTAAGGCTGCATTGAACTAGAAGACGCTAGGTTCTCGGGCAGTCACAAAAGAAGTTGGAGACCAAACCCTTGTTCTTAACAAAGACAGTAGCTTAGCTGGGAAGATAATTAACTTCCATGAGATCTATGTCCCATATACAAGTTCCAGAGAATGCACTCCAAACTACACCTAAATGCCAAGGATAGCAGAGAAGGAAGGAAAATCGCCCATATTTCCAGATTTACAAGCCCTTCATTTTTCATCTTAAAACACAGATGAAAGGGGATACATTTGCCTTTGATTTCCTGACCACTGGCACTTCCGTGCCTCTGCAGTTTGCGAAATCTCTGCAGGCTGGGAAGCCAGAAGAGGGCCCCGGATAGGATTAGGGAGTAGCAACAGGTAGAAAGTGGTAGGGATCCAGGTCTAATATTCCAAGAGATGGGACAGATCCCAGCCTTCAGCCTCGTGGTGAAGAGTTTCAGGCTTTCCTGCAGGACTCTCCACAATTGCCCATCAGTTCAAGCGACTGCATTAGCACAGGAGTGCTGAGTCTTTCCAAAAAGAGAGGGAGTGAGCCAATAGCTACAGCTGGCAGCCAGGGAAAGGAAAATGTGCTCTGAACACTCAGTGAGTCACTCGAGCAGACAGGAGGGGGGGTGTGCCAATTTCACCTGGGTGCTGCGCCAGAGCTCACACACTCATCAGGGGCCACATTTGCATGGGGCGGGGGTGGGGGGTGGGGAGGGGAGTGCTCAAAAGTTAGGCAGTAGCTGCCATAGGTGACTGTGTGGGGAGGTATTTCCCACTGGTGCCAGCAATAATTTCCCATGGTTCTGAGGGTCCAGAGGCTTGCTTCCAAAGAAGGCATGAGGCTGAAGTCCAGCAGTGGAAGGCCCTACCTACATGTCCCAAGCTCACACCAGGTATACCATATTTGAAACGTCTGTTTGCAAGCCACACTCCAGCTAAGGTTACTTCTTCCTGGCTCACTTCCGCCTGTGGTTTCAAATGCCACCAAATTCATCCATATGCTTCATGTTTGCTCTCTAGCTACTTATTTGAAATATGAGTGGGTTGGAGAAGTTTACAACACAAGAGGTCGTGTCCAGTAATCTGTTTATGATGAATAAGTCTAATTGAATTATTCTCAAGGAAAAAAAACAGGTTATGGTGGCCAACATGGAAACAAAATAGGAAAGTGTATGGCTGTCCACCCAACATAATGGACGTATCCTTTCCCTCCACCAGAAGGCAGGTAGGTCATGACAGAAGATGCACTTGCCCTCAGAAGGGAAGAATTCTTTTCTCTTCAACATGTGGATGAAAAAAAAGCATGAGAATCCCCCAGGGAAAGAAGAAGGCAGTAAGAACCTTCATTAAAAAAAAACAAAAAACAAAAAACAAAAAAAAAGAAAACAGAAAGAACCTTCATAGATTAGATTTAATAAGATTCTATATTTTTAACAGGCACCCAGAGTGATTTGGATACATGTCTGAGAATCCACTTGGAGAAGCTGTCTTATAATATACAGGGCCATAAAGGAAGTCACACTTAAGGGATATTTGGCAGGAGCTTATGCACTCAGGTGATTTACTTTAGATCTTGAAGACTTTTCTGTTTTATGGTAGCTGACTGAGAAATGGAAGGGAGTGGTAGACATGCCTTATGCCACTACAAGATAATTTTGTAAGATTAAGTAGGCTCCACGCCCAGCATGGAGCCCAACACAGGGCTCAAACTCACAACCCTGAGATCAAGACCTGAGCTGAGATCAAGAGTCGGACACTCAACCGATTGAGCCACCCAGGGGTCACAAGAGATTAAGCCTTTTAACCTTTTAAGCTAAAAAATAAAAGTGACAAGCAGATAGCAGGCTGCAGACAGGAATCTAGAGGCTGGGAGAGGAAGTGGGGATGGATGAGGCAGGTGAGGGAGACCAGAAACTCTGTCAGAGCTACAGCCTTTTCCCTGAGCTGGGAAGTATCTTGGGTTTCATTTTTTCAGTTGCTCATTCAGTCAACATATAGATGTGAATTTCAGCTTTGTGGAAAGCACTATGCATGGTGCTCCAAAAGGATGCTAAAACAAAACAAGACAAAAGTTTGATATAAATATACCAGAATGAATAGAACACTTGTTATTTAAAATAACAACTTGAGCTGCTCCTGCCCCTGAAGGAGTAAATAGCATGCCTCCTCTCCAGGGTAGATGGCCTTCCTTTTAGCTTGCCACCTTGACCAGCCACTTTGCTCTGGGTGTGACAGATGAGGTACCGAACACGTGGTTGGAAATGTGCTAGTAAGAAAGTTTGATAAGAAATTAAGGAGAATTTCGGGGGTGGGGATTTCTGTGCTATTGGAGGTATGCAGAAAAAAAAAAAAAAAGGGATGTAGGTGTATAGGGCTCATCCCACTGCATAGGGCAGGGCTTATAGAGAAATGTTAGCTAGTGAGAAATTCTCATCAAAGTGTGCTGAAATGACACTGAAGAAAAGCAGTTTTAAATATCCTATTTTTACTATGTGGTACCAAAAGGAGTCCAAGGACTACTATGACTTCAATATAGTCTTCTACTACAAATGTCTCACATGAGCGAGCTTATCAGGGAAAGTGAGGAAAAGGAGCAGTTTCCAAGACCAGGTTAGTGCAGAGCTGGTAAGGTAAAGTCTTTAGGAGATGAGACATGTGTGAGATTCAGACAAATAGGAAATGGGGAAGATGGTAATTAATTATGGGAATGAGGCTAAAACCCCCCAGAATTTATAGAAGTCTTTTTTTCAAAAGATTTATTTATTTATTTATTTTAGAGAGAGGGAGAGAGACAGACAGGGAGAGAGAGCTGGGGTGGAGGGACAGAAGGAGAGGGAGAGGGAGAATCACAAGCAGACTCCTTGAGGATGGTGGAGCCCGAGGCGGGGCTCAGTCCTACGACCCTGAGATCACAACCTGAGCCAAAATCAAGAGTCAGACGCTCTACTGACTGAGCCACTCAGGCGCCCTGAATTTATAGAAATCTTAGGAGAAGCCCTGAATTTCCCAGAGGATGGGAGACAATTTTATTTAGGTTGCAACCAAGATGCATAAAAGAATGTAAGATGCCTTTGCATCTCTTCATTTTCCCTCCTACTTCCCACACTTAGAGCCCTGGTCTTTAAGGACATTACTCCTGGGAGTATGAGATACATTTACAATCTTAAATGCAAGATGGTTTTATGTGCATGAGATAAATGAGGAGTAAGGGGAATGAGAGTTCTGGTCTATGTGAAAAATGAGAAAAAAGAGGCAAGACACCTTCCAGCAGGAGGCATTAGGGAGGACTCATAGATAAAGTGAGTTTTGAACTCAAACCTCAAAAACAATTAGAACCAGGATGGTCTATTGAAATGTAGGGGACAATGTCTGAGCAAGGCAGGAAAACTCAAACTCCAGTCAAGGGTCATGAAGGAGGACAATTTAGATGTAAATGAGAAAGGACAACCCAGAGCCAGACCAAAGAATGGACTGCAAATGCCTTTGAAAAGCGTGGAAATGTCTGAGTCAACCTTGGAGGACCTGGCTAAACAGGACTGGAGACGTGCAGAGTGAGGCTGTTGACGCTGTGTGTGGTCTTGCAGACAAATCCATACACACACTCCAAGGGTCTTCTGGGCCTTAGTCTCCTGAGGACACAGCTGGAAACAGAGTTACGCATCCAGTGCCTTGCAAACAATACTCAGCTCCATCCAGGTCTCTGTGGAAGATCGGAGGCCATGAGGTCTGCGGTCCTGACTTCTATTATTTAAGAGAGTTACCAACACTCAAGTCCATTATTCTACAAATGTTCCATGCCTGAGATTCCCACAAACTCATTGCTTCATTAAACAGAAAGTGTAGATCCTCAAGAGTGGAGTGGATCATGTCTGTGAGCAGCAGTGCCTCCCAGCTCTGTAAGTTCACATACCACAGTAGTGTGTGGCCAATGCTTCTCTCCGTCAGGCCACCAATGAAAAAAAGTGTGACTAATTGCAGTTGGAAAGAATGATCCAGAAACACCCTGTTCAGAAGGACCAGAGCTGATTGTGAGGTTTTACTCTCAAAAGACAGAGCATATTTCCAGTCTCCTCATTGTGCTGTGTTTCCAGAAAGTCATGGTCTTATTACCAGGGACTCTGCTTCTTGAATTCTCATCTGTGCTTGCAGAACTGTTCCTTCCCCTTCCCATGATTACAGTATTGGCCTCTAGGACACGCCAGCACCTAATTCTGATTTCAAAGCCACCCTTCCCAAAGTTAAAGGGACATTGATGAGGTACATTGTGGGAAGCAGATTCCTTTAGTGGTCCGTGCCATGTAAACTCATATCCATCTAACAGGACCCCAAGTCCTCATATCACAGAGCTCAACAGAAAGAAAAGATGAAATGTTAAGGAGAACCTTTCTCAGACTTCTGCTTGTGGGAAAACCTGGCAGTGGTATGGAGCAAAGGGTGGGGAGTCAGTTGATCCAGACAGTATTGAAAGAGGAAAATGAAAATGGCAGGGATGGAGAATATGAGGAGCTTGCAGAGTGTCTAACTCTCTAAGCAGGAAGAACAGAAAGAGATTTAGAAAAGATTTTAATACACTAAAATCTTCAACACTTTGGGGGATTTGCTCCCTCCCCAAGGCTGAGGATGTCCTCAGCCTCCCCCAATTGCACCACCCCACGCTAACTCCTTTTTTTCTGTCATATCCCATCAGACCTCACCAACACAGTGTCCCATTTCCTCAGAGCCTTGCATCTTTCTCGGAGTCAGGCAGGCTGTCCAACTAAGTTGTTCTGGATTTCCAGGAGACCCACACACATGGGAATACATTGTGTTGGTCATTAACACCATTCACAAAATATTTCTAATTCTTCCCTTTGGGTTTATGGTAGAATTGCATTTTCCTGCCCTTGAAGGGTCCTGTGTTTCTTTCTTATCTTTTCCCCACCCCTGAAAGGGCTCCTGTGATTTACTTTGGTCATAGGATGCGGAGAAGTGACATGTAGCTTCTGCACACAGAAGCTTCAAGAGCCTGCACATGATTCACCACTTTCCATTTTGCTCCTCCAGTCATAGTAAAGCATGTGTTCAGACAGAGCCTTCATTAGCCGAAGCCCTGAGTAACGGTGAAGAGCAAATCACCCTCCTTACTTACCCATGTTGGAGATGAAGCATGAAAAAGAAATAAACCTTTGATATTTTCATCCACCAAAATTTGGGAGTTGTTTGTTACTGTGTCATAACTTAGTCTGTCCAAACTGATATACATGTGCCCTGTAACAGTGATTTTCCTGAAAACAGGAGCTAAATGCATGTGATTTTCACGTATCAGAGATTATAGGTGCATGTTTGTGTGTATGTGTGCGTATGCACCTTGTGGGGGAGAGAATGTACTTAGAGACAAAATAAGAGCCCTGACATTAAAGAAATATCTTGTTAAAATAATTAATTAATTAATTAATTAAAACAGAAAAGAAATAGCTTGTTGTAGAAAATTGTGTCTAAGTCATCCCAAATAGTTCCAGTTCCTGAGATTTTATTTGTACTTGATTTAGTTATTCTTATGACTTCCTTTGCTGTCAACCATTCCTCTTTCCTTTTGTCACTGTTTCCCTTCAGAAGACTCTGTGCCCACCACAATCTACAACTCTCTACTTCTAACCTGCTTCTTAGAATTGTGAGTAAATTAAGAGCGATTAGATTTTGAGTGAGGGCCTAAAGGATACCTCTGTGAGTAAAGAAGTTCAGATGTCACACGTAGACATTCTGAAATAACAAAATTAACACCTCATAATCCTTTATGGCATATTAATCACTTTTACATTTATGACCTCTTTCGACTTTTATATCCCCTGCATCTCTTTTGATTGTTTAGAAAATATGTCTGCACAATCCCATACTCATGTCTATTCCTATTATGAAGGCTACCAGATAATGACAATCTGTGATAGATTGCATTCTTTTTCTGAATTATTTGTCCCCCATTCCCCATGTGAGAAAACGTTAGTTTTCTGCCTTCACTGTATGATTTATAGGGCCTTGTATTGGGGAAATATACATCCCTACTCTGTTGAAACCAGGCTTGGCTATAGGACACGCTTTCGTCAATGGAATGTGAGCAGATGTGCAATAAACCACATCTGGAAGATGTAGGAGACATCAGCATTTTCCTCCAGCTCTCTCCCTCTTTCAGCTCTACCACCAGACCATACCAAATTTAGAGACTATTCCTGCAGCCTGGGCTCCAGAGGGAGAAGACACATGGAGTGGCACTGGGCGCCATCCAGCAGCCACAGCCAAGTCACAGGCAAAGACCATATCATGAGTAAGATATAAATGTTTGTTGTTTCAGTCCATGGAGATTTGGGGATTGTTTGTAACCACAGCAAAAGCTGATTAATATACATTCTAAGCAGGATATTCCTAAAGACATATATGCTTAACTTTAACGTACTTTCACATTTCCCTCTAGAAAGGGTTGGGGGTAATGGCAGGCGCAATGGCTTTGGACCTGCCACCTGACCAACTACTTCACCTTGACAAACATGAAACACCCTCCCAATAACATTTTTTCCTCTGATGCTCCTTCTGTCAGAGGTGATTTTTCCCTCACACCCCCCTCAGAATCCTGTTAACTAGCTTGGACTCAAAAGTGACCAACTGTAATAGGTTGAAATATATTATTATATTAAAATTCATAAGTTCATTATAATATTTTAAAGAAGGAAAGCCAAAAATAAACTCATTAGTCACCATTCAGATAGCATTGGCACCAACTGGCAAGCTTACTGGAAACGAATGGGAAAAGTTAAATGCTTAAATATTTCAACATGAACTATATGAGCAGTCTTCAGTAAAACAAATATACCGGTTGATGAGGGAAAGTTCTCTTTACAGAAAAATTCCAGGGAATAAATATCAAACAAATGATAACATAATACAATCACAATTTTATAACCCTTAATAAATAAATGGTGTCAGGGATTGATTATCAATAGATTTTAAACCCATTTGGTGAAAGGTTGATGGGGAGCTGGATATTTACAGGATGCCAAATGATTACTGCATGGATTGATGCCTAGTTATAAAGGGGGACTACAACTTTACACTGGAGGGGTCAGGCTGTCCCTGTCATCATCTCTAAAGTTGGGACAACTAGACATGATGAGCCCCTGATGTGCCCTGATATGAAGTCCACACAACCCCTTGGTCGATTTTTGTCAGAAAAGATGAGCCCGAGTCTAATCGAGCTTTATATCTAACTTGAAGTTTATAGAAAATTTGGAGAATAGAGAACAGGGAGATTCCATTTGACATAACCTTGTCTAGTTTTTCTGTGTTAATTAATTGACTAATTAATTAGTTTTTACTGTCCATCTGTCCTGCGGAATATAAGCTCCAATAGCTCAGGGACCTTATCCAGCTGATTCACAACTTTATCCCCAGAGTCTATGACCGTATTTGGCACATGTGACATGCCCAATATAAGTGTGTTAAACACAAGCAACTTTAATCTCGTCAAACTTGTTTCCACACCTGTAACATGGAGAGGCGCTGCCTTTGAGGGTTCTCCTAAGAGTTACATGAGGTAATTAACAGAGGGCTGGTCCAGTTCCTGGTGCGCTATAGATGGTCAATAAATGGCATCTATTTCTTTCACGTACATTATACATCTGATCCTTACACTGACAGTACGTTATAGGACAGAGACCATTGCCCCCATTTGGCAGATGAGAACACTGAAGCACAGGGGGACAGGGCAGGGAGATGACTCTCACCTGGACCGCACAGCCAACCACACCCAGAAAAACCTAGCTTTTATTCTCGAACACCTGCAAAGATCCTCTCCTAAGTTCTCACAATCCACCCCCACCCTGCTCCTCACCCCTCCTTCCCACGGGGGGCCTGTCTATCCCGGGGACAGGAGGTGCTGGGCCTACTGACACCTCAGACTGCCTCTGAGTAGGGAATCAGCGCTCCTGGTTCCGAGTACCAGCTGAGTCCTGACTACCACGCTGCAGTTCCAAATGGGGCAGGTCTGTTGTCCCTTTGCCAATAAGCTGCTTTGCAAACACAGGAAACCACGTCATTGTGTTCTCTACCTTCTCAGGAAGGGCTGTGGTGGAACAGCCCAATTATCCCACCACATCAGACAATACCCAGTGGCCAGGCTGGGGAGCTGAGCACACACACACACACACACACACACAAACACACACACACACACACACACACACACACACACACACATGTTGAAAGTCTATGTAATCCATCTTTCCAAACAAATCTCATTCTTTGGCTCTCTAGGCATGTTATACACCAGTCTTGCTGAACCACTCACTGTTTCCTGAACATTCTCCTGAGCATTCTCTCTTCCAAACAATTGCTCCCATGAATAATAAAGCAGAGAGATGGCCCATGGTATTTATTTATTCACTTATATGCCCCACTTTGGGCCTAAAGTTTTGAGGCAGCTGGTTTGCCGAAGGCAATAAAATAAATGCATGTAGAATTTTAAAGAGCGTATTTTTGTCAAAGAGAAGTGAAAAGCTGAAGTGTTTCATTTTGTGGACCTCATCTTCAAGAAAAGGTTGCAGGGGGTGGGGAGGGGAGGGACTCAAAGACCCAGATTCTATGGTCTCTGCTATCAAGATGCATCTGCTACAAGTCCCTGTGGTCTTACTATATTTCAGATGTGGGTTCTCTACAATCAGCCACAGCAGCTCATGCATCCATTCTCTGGAGTGTTGAAAAACCCTTAAAATAACTAGAGATGTACATGTGTTTACAGATGTGCTTGCTTCCTCTGCCCCTGCCTTATAAGCCATTCTCCCCTGCTTCATCCACAGGAGCCCCACTCTACAGTGGGAACCAGCACTCACCCACAGTCTCACCAGCTTCGTAAAGGAATCCTCAGAGGTCTTTTCCTTTAGAAAAAAACAACAGGAACAACAAACACGGATCTAGTTTAGGCAATGGTTTGCTATACTTCTGATGAACTACAGATAGTTAAAAGTTTAATCTTGGCAACTAGAGAGATCTCAACAAGAGGCAAGGCAGTGCTTGTCTCACACTGAAGGTGGTTACTGATAAAAAAAAAAAAAACCTTCCAGTTTAAAAGGTCTCTGAAGATTGTATTAATCTGTTCTTTTCTATATATAACCACAACATTGAGAATTTGAGGTCATCTTGTATTAAGAAATTCTATAGCAATAAGGAAAGGAAAATGTAAGCAATATGATAACTTGTCATATTTCTTCATGTATTATAATATAAGAACACAAGGAGCCCCTGGCTGGCTCAGTCAGTTGAGGGACTGACTCTTGATTTAGGCTCAGGTTATGTTCTCAGGGTCCTGAGATTGAACCCCGCATCGGGCTCCATGCCGGGCATGAAGCCTGCTTAAGATTCTCTCTCTCCCTCTCTCTCTGCCCCTTCCTCCCCACCCCCAGATAAATAAATAAATCTTTTAAAAAATATATGAGAACACAGACTAACATTTCTGAAACAAAAATTGAGACATGTGATTTGACAAGGATAAGTATGCTTATGAGAGACAGCAATAGAACACAAAATTAGAAATTAGTACTTGTCTCAGAAAATCTGGGTGCTAAGATGGCCATATCTTCAGGCAAGATGTAGGAAAAGTCATTCACAAATGCAATGTATATAGTAGGGACTTAGTAAAAAGTTGTTGAATTCAATTTAGCCTGTCCTTCATTAAGCAGTTACTGTGCACCTCCCAGGATGAAGACAATAAAGGCAATTTCACATAAATTGCAATTTTAAAATCTAACAGTTATGTGGTTGTATTTAGTTATGAAAAAGAAATGTTATTAACAAATACTTTGACTATATTATGATGATTTTAAACAAAGTCTTAAATCTTCCGTTTTTGTTACCTGTATTGGATACTTACTATGTTGACAATTTTAGGCAAATCTAGAACAAAGGTTGAATTCTTTTAACAAGTGTCAATAATCATATCCTGGGCACAGAGTAACATAACTGCATTAGCTTCTTTATCATTTTCCTTGTCCCTGTTCTCCTCCCCCTCCATTCTTCCTTCTACATTGTTACCAAAAGAACCTTCTAAAAATGCTAACTTGATATTAATATCCTATTTTAAACTCTTCCATGGTTCCAACAACCTACAAGTCAAAATCCATTTTTAAATCATGACATACAAGTTCCTTTACAATCTGGCTGCCACTTAACCTTCTTGTCTCATTTTCCTCTATCCCAATCTCTCCCACCAAAACACCTATTTTTTCAGCTCCCTAAAACTTGTAGTTCCTAAACATTTTGTGATGGGGTTATCAATTTACTCAAATCACAATCTGGAGGATAGTAAAAAATGTTATTTCTTTAGGTACAAGGGAAAAATTTTAAACCTACAGTTGGGTTCAATCATTCTTAGATCATTGAACTTGGCTTAGATGACTCCAGTAGACACATCCATCTTTCAGCGATCTAAATATATGGGATTCAGTAGGATCTTACACAATTATCTGTTAGACTCTCAATAAACCTACATGACTATCAGATAGATAGACAGTAAAAATTTTGATGAATGAATAAAAGGCTGAAAATTACAGAAAACATGATTAACTGTGGCCTAAATAAATTGGAGCTTGTTTTTATATAACAACAAAAAAAAAAAATCCAAAGATAAGCAGGTGTTATTATTAGTTTACCTGCTAGGTAATAATATGAATAAGAAGCTCTTTCTGGTTTTCACTCCACATTGTTAGCATAGGCTTTTGGTCTTCATATTTCTAGCTTCATGGACAAAGGAACGATGTCTCAGGCATATGTTCACATTTAAAGAAAGAAGAGAGGGTAAAGATGGTCCCAGCCATATCTCGATTTTATGAAGATAGGAAATCACTATACAAAAGCTCCACCAGAAAAGTTCTCTTATATCTCATTGATCAATACTTGATCTGTAAGAGAGGTATAGCCAAGTTCAATGATCTAAGAATGATTGAACCCAACTGTAGGTTTAAAATTCTACACAGAAAAAGCTCTAATATCCACCAGGCCCAGCCCTCGATGTTAATGAGAATTAGAAGAATTTAAAAAGTCCATATTCTCTCAAACCTACTGCCTGTTAGCAAAATCCTCTTTTGAATGTCCAAAGCTGAATATGAACATATTTGATTCTTTCTGAAACAATCTCATTTTTCAAAATGCTACCCTGTTAGAATGTCATGGTCTTACCTACAGCTGTGTATTTAACACAGACTGTTGCCTTTATTTCACTTGTTCCTTTCCATATTTGGAGATAATGCTAGGCATCCTGAAAGATTCTTTTAAGTGTCACCTCCTCTTTGAAACCATTAACAACTTAAAGGGGGTTTTTCTGCCCTTATTTGGGATCCAAAGAGTTTTGATAGTATAATTTATAATGCATTCACATTATATGTATTTGATTAACACTCCTTTTCCCTTTGAGGGAAATCTATAGCTTATTTAACTTTCTTTTCCTAAATCCATATATGGATCCACGAATATGTGTTGAATGCATGCCTAATAGCATGATTGCTTTTTCTAGGAATATATTTTACTTTTAAGTACTGAGACAATCTAAAGTGCAGTTTGATTGTCACTATTCTACTGAATGCTTTGGCAGAACAGTTCAGAACCACTCATGCCAAGCAATGGTATTTTCCAGAGTAGTCTGTGGAATAACCTTTGGATGTAAGCTTCATTTTAGTTGATCTAAATTATTTTAACATACCTACCCATAATACTACTAGATGAGAAAAGGAAGATTTGCGTATGGTTTTATTTTACTTAGTGGTCAAGAGCATTTAAAATAATATTTGATTTGATATAACCAAGTTTGAATTTCTAAACTTCTGAATCCGACTATCTTGGAGGTTGAGACCTATCCAAGTGTTTATTCATATTATAGCTGGCCCTGGATAAAATGTTTAAAACCACCACAAAGTTCAGGGGGGAAAAAATCCCTAAGCAGTTAAAGCAATGGTCCAAGGTGTTGTTACACTTCAATTTTGTTTCTGGTAAGGAAGCTTCAGAACGTTATCATTCATCCTAAAGAATACTCATTTATCTATTCTTTAAAAGAATACTCTATCTATTCTTTCAGCACTCATTTATCTACTCATTATCTAGCCTAACAGTTGGATATGTATCCAGCTTCCTTTTTGCAAATGGCCTTACTTTTTAAAACCACATGTAGAGGTTTTGCTGGCTTGTTAATCTGGTGTTGTCTTCAACATTGGAACAACAATCTCCCAGCTGCAGTAATACGTCCAGCCTAGAAGGCCACAGCCTGAAAGGCTTTCTCCATTATTCCCGAGTTTACCAACAGGGAAGCTTCAGTGCTCTCACAGAAAAGGCCAAAAGTTGCTTGAAGTGTTCCAGTATAAGTCATATTTTCCATTTTTATTTTAATTTCTTTCTGACCCAGAGCCCTCCTTTTAGATCAAGGCTAATTTCTTCAAAGCCCTTGGTTCTGAGATATTAAATCCCACAACAGCATTAGCATCTGACACTCTTGAAAAGCTCTTATGGTGCATAAATTTTCACCAAACACTTTAAATAATTTGTGGTTCTTAATGTTATGCTATATTTGAGTTGAGGAGTCATGGGACATACTTGAAAAATCAAGGAATAGAGAAGTATACAGAATGCTGCAAATCCCCTCTGCCTTGCCAGAAGTAACCTTGATGCATTGTCTTCCTATGCTTTTCCTGTGCAATTCACAAATGTATTTATTCATGTGGATGCAGCTTTTTACACTTTGGATGATAGGAAGGATGAAGCACATTATATCTGGATCAACATCTGGCTTCCATTATATGTTGGATACTGGAGAAAATGAGGGCGCTCAAAGGCAAAGGGCACTCTTATCTCAGCCTCAATTTCTTCCTCTGATCACATACACTCCATATCAGAAACACACACATGCACACACACGTCACACATACAAGCAGTTTTACTTAAGTGGTATCATAACATGCACACCGTTCTGTGATATATTTTCTTGTTACTACTTCCTGGTTTTGTTTTGATAGACACCACCAAATAGCTACAAGAAGATCATTAACAATTACATTCCACACTGTATTCCAATACTCCTCACACCCTCATCAACACTGGATAATAAAGGAGAAATCTTTATATTAGACATGTATGAAAAATATACATTATTTTTTGTATCTCCAATTAGAGAAGAATCATATTCAAAGTCTATTTGTTTCTTAAATATTAAAACCACACATAAACTTTAACATAGCTAGCCCACCACACATCATTTTCCAAATAAATGGAATTATAATTGGGTTACAAGTTGTATTAAGGGATGAGCTCCTCCAACAGAGAGGTCCTGGAACACAAAAGGAGCTAATCCCTCCATATCCAGAAAGAGTCTGGAGGAGTTTTGCCCAATGTTTTAATTTCGAGACCCAAACACATCACTCCTGATCACTTCTATTAATAAGAACTTAGCCATCTAACTGCAAGAGAGGCTGGGAAATGTGGTCTAGTTAAGAAATTGGACTCAACCACAACTCTATTTTCATGGAAGAAGGGGAGAATGAATTTGGTGAAATTATCTGTCTTGCCACACTTACCAAACCCACAAATATCATAGTAATGACTTAGTAAATGAACCAAATTAAGGAGATAGCATTTCTTAAAGTCGAATCCAGGAGAACATAGAATTGCTATGTTCAAAAGGATGTCTTTATGTATATGTGTTTTAAATTACATCGAGATTTTCTTTCAATAATCTTTTTTAAAAAGTGTTTATTATTTTCACTTCCTTGGTTAAGTTTATTCCCAGAGGTTTTATTATTTTTGATGCAGTTGTAAATGGGATTGTTTTCTTAATTTTCCTTTCTGCTACTTCATTATTAGTGTACAGAAATGCAACAGATTTCTGCATATTAATTTTGTATCATGTGACTTTACTGAATTCATTTATAGTTCTAATCATACTTTAGTGGATTCTTCAGGGTTTTCTATATATAGTATATATCATCTGCAAATAGTGAAAGTTTTACTTCTTCCTTACCAATTAAAATGTATTTCTTTTTCTTGTCTGATTGCTATGGTTAGGACTTCCAGTACTATGTTAAATAAAAGTGGTAAGAGTGTTTTGTTCCTTGCCTTGTTCCTGATCTTACAGGAAAAGCTTTCAGTTTTTCACCATAGAGGATCATCTACTGAATGAGAGAAGATATTTGCAAATGATATACCCAATAAGGGGGTTAATATTAAAAATATATAAAGAACTCATACAACTCAACACCAAAAAAACAAATAATGTGATTAAAGATGGGCTGAGGACCTGAATAGACATTTTTCCAAAGAAGATATACAGATGACCAACAGATAAAAAGATATTCAACATCACTAATCATCAGGAAAAAGCAAATCAAAACCACAATGAGATATCACCTTATACCTGTCAGAATGGCTAACATAAAAAAAATACAAGAAATAGAAAGTATTGGCAAGGATATAAAGAAAAAGGAACCCTTATGCACTGTTGGTGGAAATGCAAGTTGGTGCACCACTCTGAAAAACCATATGGAGGTCTCTCAAAAAATTAAAAATAGAGGGTGCCTGGATGGCTCAGTTGGTTAAGTGACTGCCTTTAGCTTAGGTCATGATCCCAGAGTCCCAGGATCAAGTCCCGCACTGGGATCCCTGCTCAGCAGGAAGTCTGCTTCTCCATCTGACCCTCCCCGCCTCTTGTGCTCTCTCTGTCTCTCTGTCTCTCTCAAATAAATAAATAAAATCTTTTTAAAAATTAAAATAGAAATATATGATCTAGTAATTCCACTACTGGATACTTACCCAAAGAAAACAAAAACACCAGTTTAAAAAGATATGTGTGCCCCTATGTTTGTTACAGCATTATTTACAATAGCCAAGATATGGAAGCAGCCCAAGTGTCTATAGAGAGATGAATGGATAAAGAAGGTGTGGTATGGGGCACTTGGGTGGCTTAGTTGGTTAAGTGTCCGACTCTTGATCTCGGTTCAGATCTTGATCTCATTGTCATGAGTTTGAACCCTGCATTGGGCTCCACACTGGGCATGGAGCCTACTTAAAAATTAAAAAAAAAAATCAAAAATTTTTTAAAAAGATGTGGTATACCTATACAATGTAATATTACTCAGCCACAAATAAGAATGAGATCTTGCTGTTTGCAACAATATGGATGGATCTAGTGGATATAATGCTAAGTGAAATAAGTCAGAGAAAGACAAATGCCATATGATTTCACTTATACGAGGAATTTAAGAAACAAAAGAAACAAAGAAAAAAGAGACAAACAAAAAACAGACTCTTAATATAGAGAACAAACTGGTTAGCAGAGGGAAGGGGGAGTACACTTATCTTGATGAGCACTGAGAAATTCATAGAATTGTTGAATCATTGTATTGTACACTTGAAACTAATATAACACTGTATGTTAATTATAGTTCAATTTTTAAAAAGGGCTTAGTACTATTTGGTCCATCCTGGACCATCTAAAGTAACCCATCATTTCTCCTCATCTGCAGAATTTCCTATAAATATTGCAATGGCTTAGAACAAAGTCCCCAGGATACCCCACCTGTCACACTTTTTTCTTCAATTTGTGGCAGTTTCATCTCATAACTGTTCGATTCTAGACCACTTTTCAAAAATCTAAACAAATACAAATTTGTAACTACTTAACATTTTGCAAGCACACACAAATAAGCCTGAAAAGAATTTAGTGGCTAGGAATAAAATTCACCAAATGCATGCTCCCCGGCAAGAAGTCAATTCCAAAGCTGGGCCAGGGAGAGAGAAGAGAGGAGGCCATAATCCCCTCCAGCTGGACTTAAGCCTGCACTGGAAGACATGCCTAACTCCTGTCTTGCTGGCACAATGAACACATTTAACTACAGGCACACAAAAGGGCCTTTATTGTTTACTGGAAGATGATAAGACCAGCTGAATAGTTTAATGCCTTTTTTGGCAGTGAGAGATGGAGTCAGAGAACTTGGCAACTCTAAGAGAGCAATAAAATGGCCATGTGAAAAGGGCACTTTGGAAATATAGTAATGACAGCAATATAAGATGCATAAATGTGATCAAGATTTACTGCTGGAAATGTTACCATCGCTTCTGATGTGCTGTCACTCTCCTGAGCCCGGCAGCCGGTGGTGGAGAAGCGAGTCTGCAGCAAGAACCAATAAAGGTAAATTCAGGACTTGAGCCTGCAACCTGCTTCATGCTGATCTCATAAACAAGGTATTCTGCGTAATGTATGCATGAGCCAAGGACTGTAGAAAAGGTGATACAATCACTAAGTACTCAACATAAAACAGAGGAGAAGGTAGTTTACCATTAACTTTACCAGATGGCTTCTTTAAGCACAGTCATAAATAATAAGTGAAAGCCATATAAAAAGAATCAAAGGAAGAGGATGAATGGACAGCTTCTTTAGCATGTTCATTTTATCAGACCCTGATGTTTTAAAGAAACGTTGCTCAGTTTCTGGAGGTTACACCCCAATCCTGTGGCCTCTTTGATTATATGAAGTAATCTCTTCCAATGCTCATAAACATCCTACATGCCCATGTTGTTACCTAAAGATATATTTTACTCCTGTTTTTAGCCTGGTACGTTTCCCTTTCTGAAAATGTAAATATAGGACTTCCCTTCATTAGTGGGTACTGGTTCTCCTTTCTGTTGAATGTCACTCACCCATGCCCACGTGCCTAAAGGGAAAGCCTGTATAGAAAGAAGACTGTGTGCAGGCCAACTGCCTGCTCAAGGGTCTGGTTTTAATTTTCTTGCCATTCCAACCCCAATCTTCCTTTAGGAGATTGACGATAGGGCTCCAAGTGGATTATTTGTTTGATGGTTTTCTAATAGGGAGATGGTTCCAAGAGAGTCAAGATTGAGATGGCCAATCTCATGCACACGTGTGACCCAAGCCAAAGTACAGTCCAAATGGCTGATGGTGAAAGGCAACACTTTAACCTACACTGACACCTGTTCATCTGACACACCCTTTCCCGAACTTGGAAGGTCTGTTTCCTTTGAAATATTCATGGCACTGAAACTAAAGGTCGTTTGATTCCTGTCTTTAACTTCACATGATGATTAAAGCTGACATTAAGAATGATGAAATCACTTTCAAAAGCAGAGGGTAAATATACAAAGATGTGTCCTTTCTGCCATGAGAGAAGTAAAGGAAATATACAGGTAGGATCAGGAAAGATAAATCTTCACCAGATTTTTAATGAGAGTTTTATTCAAATATCCAAATGACAGATTCTCTGGAGCCTCTTCAATTAATCCATAGTAACCAAACTGAACACACTGCCTTATTCTATTACGTATACAGCCTCTTGACTGTCAAACTCAGGAGAACTTAAAACAAGTGTGCAAGTAAAACTGAAAGAGGTTAATATCACAAGAGACACTGCCACTTATAAAGGTCCTCCATGTGCTGATTCCCAGAGATATATTAATGGTCAAATTAATAAAAATAATTTTGTAATTTTTCACTTGACACTTTAGATTTAAAATTCTTAAATTTTAAAAGAAAAAATAATCAAGCATGAAACGAATTTGTCATTTTGAAATCAAGTTATTAACTTGCACTTTAGTTTCTTTTCTGTCTTCTTAGCACTTTCTGCAATATTGACTCACCTGTGGTCTTGTTTTTTCCCATCAATCCATTGAAACTGCTGTCAACATGTATGTTAATGATTTCTTTGTTATTAAATCCAAGTGACATTTTTCAGTCCTTAACCTACTTTACTTCTTACTCATTCATCCAAACGATATTTACCAACTGTCGACTAAGTGCTAGGCAGTACGTTAAGTGCTGGACATAAATGTTGAAGGGAAGATTATTGTAGAATCAGGGAGTTTGATATTAAACAGTTGCAGAAATGATTATTTGATTATAGTATGAATAATGATAAAAAGAAAAATATAGTACGCAGTAAGAGCATATAATTGGAAAATATAATTTAGGGATGTCAGCAAAGTTTCCTCAAGAAAAATATTTCCAAGCTGAAATTTAAAACTTTACTTATTTACTGGGGCGCCTGAGTGGCCCAGTTGGTTAAGCATCTGCCTTTGGCTTAGGTCATGATCTTAGGGTCCTGCTCAGCGGGAAGCCTCCTTCTCCCTCTGCCCACCGCTCCCCCTGCTTGTGCTCTCTCTCTCTCTCTGTCAAATAGATAAATAAAATCTTTAAAAAAAAAGCTGATTAACTCTTGGCTACTATAGTTTTAATGCTTAGTGTATTTTAATGTTTTGAAAAAAAATTCACATGTAAACTATATGATATTCACATTATTACTAGACCACCTTATTTCTTAACTGGATTGTATAACAGTGTACTAAATTGTCACACAATTTTTTTTATTTACTTAATAGTTGTTAATATATGTATATAGATATAAATTTATGTGTGTATGTGTATGTGAGTGTGTGTGTGTATGTGTGTGTGTCTTAGAGTTGAAGCTACACAGGTAAAGAATTCAGAATTAGGAAAGCATTCAGAGGTCTCAAATAATTTCTACCCACCAATCTGATATGCTAATCTCTGATAATGACCATGATGTTAAAAATAGCAATTCTAAACACTTAGACTGAGTACCTACTCCATATCAGGCATTGTACTAGGAACTTTACACATATTACTTTTTAATCTATATAGTGTATCTGTTAGCTTTTTCTGCATAGCACACTAAAACAGTGAGTTTGCATAGTGACGTAAAACAACAGATATTAATTAACCCTCAATTCTGCACATTGACAATATAGCTCAGGCTTAAGTAGGCATTTCTTCTGCTCTGAGCCTGGCTCAGTAAATCTTAGCTAGAACATAGCACAGTGTCTGATACGTAATAGGCTGGTGGGTAGGCTGGGGCCGACTCGTTTACGGTGGCCTTGACAGCACAGCTGGGATAATGGATGCTTCTTTCCACTTAGTCTCTCATTCTTTGGCATGCCAGCGTAGGCCTATTCATATGGGAGGTACAAGCTATTAAGAACAAGAGTGGAAACCTGCAAAGTCTCTGAAGTTCCAGGCTCAGAAATCACACGCATCATTTCTACCACAGCATACAGACCAAAGTGAGTCATGAGGCCAGCCCAGATTTCATGGGGACATGAAAAGACTCTACTCTTCATAGAAGAGGAAGCAAGGTCACACTGCAAGATCATGAAAAGAAAGGTGGAAGAGTTGGTGACCATTTTTGCAATCTACCACAGTGAGGTTTGTGTGATTTCTCCCTATTTTATAGTGACAAACTAACACTGGAATATAGCACAGTGCCTAACACAAAATAGACATTCAACAGATATTCTAAAAATAAAAGAGGGAACTCCTGAATAAAGTGAATAATTAAACTAAGGTATATTTATTTTTTAAAAGATTTTATTTATTTATTTGACAGAGAGAGAGAGACACAGAGAGAGCACAAGCAGGGGGAGCAGCAGAGGGAGAGAGAGAAGCAAGCTCCTCGCTGAGTGGGGAGACTGACGCAGGGATCGATCCCAGGAACCCGGGATCATGACCTGAGCCAAAGGCAGACGCTTAATGACTGAGCCACCCAGGTGCCCCAAATTAGTGCATATTTAAATAGAGCTATGATTCAGGCCTGGATGGTCTGTCTCCATGGCCTGATTCTTGCCCATTACTCTGTGTTGGCACCTGAATATAAAAAGTCAAATGAGAAATAAAATTTAGGAATGACATAACAAATTTTTGCAGAATCAGACTGGGCTCAGCTGGAGATTCCCGTTGGTGGCCATGAGAGAGCTACATATGAAGCAAGAGTTTTAAAACACTGCATAACAGACAGCACAGGACTGTGATCCCTGAGAGAAAAAAAACACATGAGGGAAAGTATACAAGGGCTCTGACTTGTTGCCTACAAGTAGTTTCCAGGCTGCAATGCAGAGGTGGGGGGAGCCCAAGCTTAACCTGAAAGTCTTCCTAAGTTTGAAATTAGAGTTCCAAAGGGCCAAGATCATTAGAATTTGTAGAGATGAGTACCAGAGAGGAGAGAGCTGCACAGAGAGAAAGCGCCAGAGATCTATAGAAAAATACCCGTGGGTCTCTGGCCAAGTAAGGATCTGTGAATGTGGAAGAAGAAATTACCCAAAGCCAGGAAAAGAACCACTGAAAAGCAATAGGCTGAACAGGTTGTAGAGCTCAAATAGGGCTGGAAAGAGTTCATCCTCCCCACGGGTCAGAGTAGAAAGATTTCATAATACACAGGAAATTGGGTAAAGTCCCCAGAAGGGCGTCGCCTTAGTAGTGAGCTGAATTAGCTAGAGTCAAAAGACTTATCTGGAGCTAAGAAAGTCTCAAAAGGTTAAGCTGGTTTCAAGTAACTTAACCATACATCGGAATAAAATCCAACACTTTTTAAATAGAAAACAAACCCAGGATCCGAGGATGAAAAGAATCACAATATCCAACACCCAATGAAAACTTTCCAACATGCAAGAATCCAGAAAATATTTGTCCCATAATCAACAGAAAAATCAATCAAGAGAAACAAACTCACATGTGACAGAAGTAATGAAATCACACAGTCTTTAAAACAGCCATGATAAATATTACAATGTGCTGCATGAACTCAAGAAGTAGTGAAAAACATTAAAATGATGAAGAGAGAAAATGGAAGATATAAAAAAGACCCAAATGGAAGTTCATGAGATGAAAAAAAGCAATATTTGAAATTAAAAAATACACTGGATGTGACTAAAAACAGATCATACAAGTTAGAAGAAAAGATCAGTGAACCCAAAACGTAAGAATATAAACTATTTAAAATGAAGCACAGAGAGGCAAAAAGACTAAAAAAGACCATCTCCCCCCTCCCAAAAAAGAGCATCAGTAACCCGTGAAACAGTATCAAGTGGTCTAGCATACATGCAATTGAAATCTAAGAAATGGAAAGGTGGAGGGAAGGGAGAGAATATTTAAAGAAATAAGTCTGAATTTTTTTCTCCATTTGATAAAACCCAACCCAGATATCCAAGAAGCTTAAGGAATCCAAAGCAAAAGGAAGGAAAAACCCTGCACAAAACTGTGCACCAGGCATAGTTACTGAAAACCAATGATTTAAAAAAAAAAATCTTAACACAAGCCATGAGGGTGGTGGCCAGAGAGGGGGGACAGACATTATGTACAAAAGAACAAAGATATGAATGACAGCAGACTTTTTGTCAACAAGTACACAAACCAAAACAAAGGCATAACATCTTTAAAGAACTGAAAGAAAATCATAAACCTAGAATTCTGTAGCTAGCAAAAAAAATCTTACCAACATAAAGGCATAATTTAAAAAGTTTTCAGACCAAAAGGAAAGAAATAAAAAGCTAAGAGAATTCATTGCCATCCGACATGCACAGAAATAAATACTAAAGGAAGTGACCAGGCAGAAGGAAAATGATAACAGATGGAAACTAAAATCTACAGAAAAGAATAAAGAATGCTGGAAATAGTAAACATGTGGGTAAAGTAAAATCCTTTTCACATTGTTTTTCTCATTTATAAGTCTCTTTAAACAACAATTGTTTAAAGGGAAAATAATAATGTATTATGGAGTTTGTAACATGTAGGAGTAAAATGGATGACTGTGATAACAAAAAGATTGGGAAGAGGAATATAAAGGTATACTACTGTAAGATTCTTATCCTGTATGTGTAGTAGTATAACATTATTATTTGAAACTAGACTGTGGCAAGTGAAAGATGTGTACCATAAACCTTAAAGCAACCACTAAGAAAAATAAAGCAAAGAGGTAGACTTAATAAACTCATAAAGAAGACGAAATGAAATCATAAAAGTACTTACTTTAAATGAAGGCAGAAAATAGGAATAAAGTATCAAAGAACAGATGCAGCAAATAGAAAAAACTAACAAGATGGTAGATTTATTGAAACCCTATGTCAATGGCCAAATGCTCAATATTAAAGTCAGAGAATGTCAGACTGAATTAAAAGAACAACCCAACTTTATGCTGTCTACAAGAAAGCCACTTTAAATATGAAGACATAAATAAATTAAAGGTAAGAGAATATAATAAAATATGCTTTGCAGACACTAAGCATAACACAACTAGAATGACTGTATTAATTTCAGATGATGTAGATTTTAGAAAAAGGAATGTTACCAAGAATAAAGAACATTTCACAATCATAGAGGGATGAATTCCTAGAGAATACATAATTCTAAATGTGTGTGCACCTAATAAATACACAAATACATCTTGGACTTTAAAATGTATGAAGCAAATATTGATTAAAAGAGAAATAGATAATCCAAAATTATAGCTGAAAATTTTAATAATTTTCTTTCAGTAACAGAATTAGACAAAAAAATCAATAGGATACAGAAAACATGAGCAATACATGAACAAGACCTACTTGATATTTATAGAATACCTTCCCCAACCACAGTAGAAGACACTTTTTTAAAGATTTTATTTATTTACTTGAGAGAGAGAGAGAGCATGAGTGGGGGGGAGGGGCAGAGGGAGAGGAAGAAGCAGACTCCCCCCTGAGCAGGGAGCCCAATGTGGGGCTTGATCCCAGGACCCCAGGATCATGACCTGAGCCGAAGGCAGATGCTTAATCAACTGAGCCATGCAGGCACCCCTTAGAAAACACATTTTTTAAAATTAGGTACACATAAAACATTTAGAAAATAGACTATAGTCTGGGCCATAAAAACAAGTCTCAATAAATTTTTAAAAATTAGAGTTCTTATAAAGCATGTTCTCTGGCCACAAGATAATTAAACTGAAAGTTAATAACAGAAAGGTATTTTTTAAATCTCCAACTCTTTGGAAATTTAAAAAAACATGTGTGAAGGTGAAATGAAATGGGGTCATTTATGTGAATGGGGCTTAAAAGGGAGCTGGGAGGCCATTAAGGAGATGTGCGTTAGTACATTCTTAGTGGTAGAACCATGAACTTTTGAACTGGACCAAACCACAAATATTCCAAGGAACCAGCCCGAACACCTGCAACGTGCTATAATAGGAGACTTTGCTTAGCAATAGTTTTAGCAACCAATTATATTCAGTCAAGATTAGTTTTCTGCCACCAACACCAATCAAAATTATTTGTAAATAACATAAAAAGCATCTCTTTTATCTCTAGAAATCCTTGAATTTTGGTCTCTGGGGGGAACACTATTTGGAGTCTGCCAGGTCACCTTAGGGCAAGGCCCAGGAGGCAGGCCCTGGGAGCACCCAGAGGTTCTTAGAGATGTCCTGTCCATTCAGCCATCTGAGTATCCTCCTCATTTAGGTCCACAAATATATACAGGCCAATTGCTCTGTATACAAGTACATGATTTTATATAGCTCAATCTATAACCCCGTGTGTGCTAATATAAGCTGTGTTTCTTTGTAAAAAATAAATAATACATACATACATACATACATACATAAAATAAAATAAAATAAATAAACACAGATTTGGGCACACATTTGGTGCCCAAATCTGTGTTGCCTGAATTACAATTCTGATAGCTCAATAAATGCTTTGTTTTTATTTTAGTCTGCCTCTTCTCTTGGTCAACACATGCTTCTAAATAACCAAAGTGTCAGAGAAGACATCACATGAAAAATGAAAAGATATCGGATGTGAGGGTGATCTGGCTGAGATATCTGTCACCCCATTGATCACCAGAGTTGATTTGTCTGGCTAAGCGGGTGTCCCCTTCCTCCCTCACTGCTCCATGTGCGTCCCTCCTGATGCAGCCCTCTGTCGGAGTGAACAACCTTCCCTGATAGAGGAGGAGCATTCCTTGTCAAAGCTATAAAAGTAGGTGTGCTGTCCTGCTAGAACCTACAAAAAAGCTCTCAAGGTCCATTTGTACATTTGTAGAAGGTAGGGTAGTCAAGCTCCAATACTCCAGATGCATCCAAATGAGGTGCTGCATGTGGCAGTCTAGCTTTCTTTTAAATAATTTTTTAAAAAAAGATATTTTGTACTTAATAAAAATTAAAATACAACATATTAAAATTTGTGGGGGGTAGCTAAAGCAGTACATAGAGGGAAATTTGTAGCATTTTATGATTATATCAGAAAAGTTCTCAAATCAATGATTTAAGCTTTTGCCTTAAACTAGAAAAGTGGGGCACCTGGGTGGCTCAGTCATTAGGCATCTTCCTTCAGCTCAGGTCATGATCCCAGGGTCCTGGGATCGAGCCCCGCATCGGGCTCCCTGCTCCGCAGGAAGACTGCTTCTCCCTCTCCCACTCCCCCTGCTTGTGTTCCCTCTCTTGCTGTCTCTCTCTCTGTCAAAAAAATAAATAAAATCTTTAAAAAAAAAAAAACCTAGAAGAAGAGCAAATCAAACCCAAATGAAACAGAATGAAGCAAATAAGAAAGGTAAGACCAGAAGGAAATAGAAATATAATAGAGAAAATAAATGAAGATAACTCTAGTTTTTAGAAATGATTGCACCAAGCCAAGGAGGCAAAATGAATTCAACATATTATAGGATGTCGTACCAAATCATTTGTGTACAAACATTATCACTAGTTACAGAGAAATCCTCAGTCCCAGGCAGACAACATTCTCACTGTTTTTCCTTGTTACTAGAAAAACTTTTCTTCCTGTTTTCCAGAAAATCTGGTACGGACATAAGTAGCCTATCTTTACCTTGCCTGGTTGCAAAGTGGGGTGATTACGCATGGAGAGCAGTATTTATAATACTACTCTACTAAAGTATAACCCAGGAGGAAAATAGGAATCTGAACCAGACCCATGTCAGCAGTAAGCCTCTGCCAGGAAGCTTTGAAATGAAACAGAAAAGTAGGTTTTGTTTTACTTAGATACAAAGCTGAAAAAAACATTCCCCTTAGCCTGTGTGTGAAAAGAAATCCTCTTGCTTTGGAAACAATGTGGATGTTACATTGTCTCATCTGATTTTTCAAACCAAGAGAAGGAGGTTTCAAGTTGCAGCACTCTCCCTTTTTCCACTGACAACACATAGTATTGTGGATGTTAAGAAAAGAAAAATTCACTGGAATGTGAACAGCCGAGACAGTTAATTGTAGGAACCTGCAGAAGATCATGCTAAAGTGGTCAGCTTTCTGAGGGTTCACTGTCATCAGCTGCTGTGGTAACTAAGTGTCTAAAACTGTAGGGTCTTCTCAGGAATAAAGTAACCTATCCCCACACATGCTATTTTAAGCCCTTCCATTTAATTCTGCTTCTGAAATGACTTTTATTTTCAGACACTCCAGATGTAATCCCTTCACTGACCACACAATGGTTTGCTCTGAAAAAAATGCTGTCAAGAGCAAATTCTTTGAATCCATATTTCCTCAGCTGACATGACCAAGCTATTAAGATTTCTCAGTGACATGTGGCAGTTGCATCTGTAACAAGTCATAACCAGGGGAGACTCTGGGAGCTCCGTGGTGGTTGCACAATTTATCCTCAACTGTTGAAGGAGTTAAGGATTTTGGTCTCGCATTCCAGGGTGGCCTAAGGAATGTTCGCAGTCTCTTTTTCCAAAGCTGTGGCATACATACAACACAGTTCGGTCCCTTACACAGGACTGAGTCATTATTCCCTGTATATTTGAAGAGTGTTTTGTGTGTGGCAAATTAATGTAAACTCATCTTTGTTTGGCTTCTCTCAAGCTGTAATTCATTAAATTCTCTATCAGTGAGTTGTTCCACTTCTTTGGTCTGGGAAAAGTCTTTTCCAGACAGTCATCTGTAATTTTGGCCATTTCTCCTCTTTGCATAAGTACAGTATAATTTGTCATAAAACACCAGAGAGGGTCTATGCAGGCTCACTCCGAAATTTCCAAGCCAGGAAGATGAAGATAAGCTTTCCCCCAACTTCTTTCCTCTCTCCACTCCCGGAGCCCATGGCTCCAAGCTGGGTACCCAACCATGACATCAACTCCTGAGCCCTCCTGTCAACTTGAGAAATGCCCCCAAATATAGTCATTCTTAAAAAGCCTAATTGCTTCCAACAACCTGACTTTTATTGGACTTACAAGAAAAATGTTAGCCATGCCACTTCCAACCAAAGATACCTCCCTGTCTAAGAGGGAAACTAGTGAGAACCAAGATGCAGTTTCCAGAACAAACCTTTCATACCAGCTATTAGGAAAAAAGAGACATTCAATACATAAATTATGGTATTCTGGTAAATACAACTAAGACTCATGGTTGGTAGTTCTGCCTCTGTTGCTCACTTACCTGCTGGCCTTACATAAATTTCTCCATCTCTCAGGGCCTCACATCTCTAAGATCTTTCTGGCTCTCAAAGTTTATGATTCTAGTGATATAAAAATTAAGGGGTAGAGTAAGGAGAACTTTTAATTATTTTTATGTATTTTATTTTTTTAAATTGTGGTCAAATATACATAATATTTGCCAAATTAATCATTTTAAATGTATATTTCCATGAAATTAAGTACATCTACATGGTTGTGCAATCATCACCAACATCTATCTGCAGAACTTTTTTCATCTTCCCAAACTAAAACTCTGTACTCATTAAATAATCACTTTCCATTTCACCCTGCCCCCAGCCCCTGGCAACCACCTTGCTGCTGTCTGTCTTTATGACTGTGACTACTCTTATATCAGTGAAATCATACAGTATTTGTATGACTGGTTTATTTTACTTGGCATAATGTCTTCAAGTTTCATCCATGTTGGAGCATGTCTCAACAATCTCTTCCTTTTTAAGGCTGAATAATATTCCATTTTATATGAATACCACCACATTTTGTCCATCCATTCATCTGCCAATGAAGACTTGGGTTATGAGAAAATTTATTTTTTAATTATTTGCTATAGTGTAAATTTCCTTCCAGCTCAAGTATTTAGCTACAAGTCAAAATCAACTAGGAGTTTTTAAAAGTATAGATTCCTCTATTTTTAACACTATATGCTGGCTCGCTAAACATAAAAAAGATTAAAATAAAAATAAGAAGTACAGATTCCAGGGCGTAATTTTGGAATTGCGAAGTTGGGATTGCCATATGGGGCCTAGGAATCTGTATTTTAATAAAACTCAAGGCCCAAGTGCTTATCAAAATGTAATTGTGCAGCTGTCCCCTTCCTAAAAAGGTATCGCTTGGGGGATGTTCTGAGCACCAGTCTCTATACCACATCCAATTTACTCTTGGCCAGTTGTAGTTACAATTTAAACATGAAACAAGCCAAGAAGAAATACACATGTGTGGAGGGATTGGATAAGTGACTAGCTCTTCTGTCTTGAAGTAAAGCATTGCAGCTGGGATAGGACCATGAAACCCATGGCAGCAGTGCATGTTTGGGAGACTGTGGTTTTTACTGCACTTTTCTGGTTCACAGTATTAAAGGACCAAATTGTGAGTGAAGTATAGAATTGCACCCTAATGCATCAAAGCAGCTTCATGTGGACACTGATCAGATATTTAAAACCTTGTAATAGATAAGGATTACAGAAAGAGACTCCTCCATAAAAATAAGTGTAAACACAGCCAAATAAAAATCACAAAGCCTGTTTGTTGACAATCTCCATTTTGCAAAAACCATTACATTTTAGAGAATGAGTAAAGAAACAAAAATTAATATGGAACTTATAAACGAGACAACACAAGGGGAAAAGAACATCCAACCAAGATTCAGATGATATTCAGAGAAAATTACAGAGGGCTGGCCATTCTCAAAAGTATATCAAAGATAAATGCCTTTTACAAAAGATGGGCCAATAAAGCACAATGTACAGGCTAAGAATATTAGTTAAGATAATACTTACTGTTATGACAAATAATGCACCCACACACACATTAGTAGACCAAGAAAATAAAAATTTTTATATTTCTGGTACATAAAATCCAAAATGTTCCCAGTTAGTAGATGGCTGTCCTCCAATTGGCAATTTAGAAAACCAGGCTCTTCCTACTATGTGGCTCCATCATCTTCGATACATGGCTTTTAAGTTTGCCATGGAATAGGAAGTAGCATGGAGAATTGCCTGTGGGAAATTTTTATGGGCCAGGTGTGGACGTGGTTTAGAGCAGTTCTTCATATATTCTACCAGTAAAATTTGCTCACGTGGACATACCTAACTTCAAGAGGGTCTGAGAAATGTTGTGTAGTTGGTGTCCAGGAGAAAGGTGAATCAGATCAGGTGAACAGCTAGTCAGTCTCTTGCACCCTGGCTACAAAAGGCCTCCAGAATGAAATAAATGCACATATAATAACCTGGGGTGAATAGAGAAGACTGGGTGAGGTAAGATGGAAACAGAAGAGCAATAACAGAAATGAGTCCCATTCGGAAGCAAAGGTCAAAACTGAAATGAAATAAACTTATGAAGCCTGCCCAGAACACAGAAAAGGAAAAACATCTGAAAATAATTAAAAAAAAAAAAAATGATAGATGTGGAGAGCAGAGAAGTGAGAACAGAGATTTTAATCTCAGACTTAGAGATGCTCTGAAAGAAGAAACCAGAACAAAGAATAGACAGGAACAAAGACACAACTGAAAAAAATTTCTTTAAAACAAGAGATCTAAATATGCAGATGTGAATGGTCAACCAGGTTCCAGGTAAATGCAGTGAAAAGATACTCATGCCAAATATATTGTGGAAGAATTTGGGAATTAGAAGGATAAGAAAAAAGAAATTCTATAAGCATACATGCAAGCAAATAAATCTACAATAGATTACAAACTAAGCAACAAAACCAGATTGGCAAATATTTTCCTCTGCAACTTGATATTCCAGGAGACAATGTTGCAACAGATTTTGATTCTGGGGGAAGGAGGTCTGATGAAAGAATTTTATTTGAGGAGTCAATGTATCACTCAGATACTAAGGCAACAAAATGAAATTCTAAGATATTCAAGAATTCAGAAATATTTAACTCGAGTAATCTTTTAAAAAGAAAAGAAATAGAGAAGACCACAAATTTTTTTACTGACTAGCATACTCTAAATGGGACTAAATAAAATTAATGCCTCAAAAATGGGAATCTTTTGTTTAAAAAGCAGTATTGAATAACGTTAAAACACATGAAACAGGGACACCTGGCTGGCTCAGTCAGAGGAGCATCCGACTCTTGATCTCTGAGTTGTGAGTTCAAGCCCCATGTTGGGTATAGGGATTACTAAAAAAATAAATAAACTTAAAAGAAAAACACATGAAACATAGCTTAAATTGTTTTAAGCATGTTTATAAAATTGAATACAAATGTCCAAAATAATTACTAAAGTAAATATATAACATAAAATAATGGAGTTACACTAATCTGGCTTATATTACCAGAAATTAGATGGGCGCCTGGGTGGCTCAGTTGGTTAAGCGACTGCCTTCGGTTCAGGTCATGATCCCAGAGTCCCAGGATCAAGTTCCTCATCCGGCTCCCTGCTCAGCAGGGAATCTGCTTCTCCCTCTGACCCTCCCCCCACTCGTGCTTTCTCTTTCTCTCTCCCAGATAAATAAAATCTTTTTTAAAAATAGTTTAAAATTTTTTTAAAAAGAAACTAGAAAGGGATTACAGGGATGAGAGGTGGGTTTGGGCAAGAATAAAAATACATAATTTTTTTTTAAGATTTTATTTATTTATTTGACAGAGAGAGAGAGACAGTGAGAGAGGGAAAACGAGCAGGGGGAGTGGGAGAGGCCCGCCGAGCAGGGAACCTGACGTGGGGCTCGATCCCAGGACCCCAGGATCATGACTTGAGCCGAAGGCAGATGCTTAACAACTGAGCCAACCAGGTGCCTCCAAAAATATATAATATTTTTTTAAATGCACCTTTCAGTCTTGACATTAGAAAGAGTGCTAGAAAAAAAAAGAATGTTAGAGCACTATAGGTTAAAAAGATGCTTTTTTAATTTTATTTTAAGAGGATGCTTTTAAAGTTTAAAGTTAACCACAAGTATAATTTCAAACAGGATAAGAACTTTGGCTCAAAGGGAATCTGGGTAGCAATCCCCAATCATCCTCTTTCAACTTCTCACTAAATAGCTGTTGAAAACAAAAAGAGGTGAAAATTCCCAATTACATTGAAAACAAAGACTGAAAGACCCTCAGAATCTGGAAGGAATTAGCACTAGCTGAAAGATAATTGGTAACACTATAGTGTCTGACACATTCTCACTTTGCCTCATGGAACAAAATTTCTAAGTATGGGTTTCATGCCTCAGCCACCATCCGTCCCAGGACCTATAACAACCAGGACACTGCAAATATCCATCTGTACCGAGGGATAGGTGCTCTCTAAATTAGAGTATCTGCTGCCTGATTTCAGATACTACAAACTCCTAGAAAACAATCAGGCACAAAGTAAAAGGAAATTTCTGAGTTGAATGCATTTTCTGAAGCAAGTAGTCTGGACACACAAAGTACTTGGGTAGGAAAGAACAGGGTGAAGTGCGTGCCCAAAATGTAATTTTTCAGACACTCTATTCAGTTCAAATGAACAATGAACTAATTAGTGGGGACAGGAGAAAGAAACAGGAAGGTAAGGGAAGGAGAGGGAAGGGGAGGGGAGAGGAAGGAAGGGAAAGGAAAATAAAGGCAAAGAAAAGAAAAGGGAAAAAAGAGAAAAGAGAAGAGAAAAGAAAAGAAAATCAACCTAGAACAGAGCAGAGATACACTCCATCAAAGTAAGTAATATAGAAACTGGTGACAAATTCAGGAGTTGTGGAGATGAATATGCTATAAAGCTATAGATTTGAACAGTGATGAGAAGAGACTGAGATGACTATGTAACCCAATTGCTTCCATCAAAACACACAAGTGCGAGGAGGAGGAATAAGAAGAACGCAATGACAAAGAGCCTATGAAAAAGATTGCAGAAGAAAAATGATAAAGAAATGTTGGGGACTTCAAGGTGTATTGAAAACATATTTGCCTCTGCTTTATCTTGACATTCTAGTCAAAGGATTTACACACAAGCACACACAAACACACAAACACACACACACACACACATACACACACACACACACACACACAGCATTAACGTAAACTCAAAAAGACAAAGAGAACAAGACAAGAGTAGATAAGAGATATGAACAAAAGTTTGAAAACTGAAAAGCAGATAGAAGGGAAGTACCTGTGCCCGCAAGGTGCTGGCGGTTGGGGACAGGGGAGTATACAAGCCAGCTGACGCCACAGAAACCAGAGAGGCCTCCAGGTACCTTTAATAGGTTAGAATTAAGAGTGCAGGTGTTGCTTAAAAGCATATACAGGAAGCAGATAGACTCCCAGATCTCCTCCCAAAGTCTGTGAAGCCTGGCAAATACCCACCCCTATCTGGCCAAGGTAAACTTTTTGGACAAGCTGAACCAAAGAGATTCTGGGCACAGCTGAGAGTCGGGCTTGAGTTCTATCACTTCTGTAAGAATTGGAAGATGGAACCAAGAGATCCAACATACAATTGTGACACTCGGGTCCCTTTCCTCCCACGTAGCTCTAAAGCACGGGCAGCCACACTTATCCCCTGTAGACAGCACTAGAGTACTCCTCACTGGGAAGACACACCTGCCCAAGAGGCAAGACTGACGGGTACTGGCAGTTGGGGATCCCTCAGAAAAATGTCAGAATCTCTGTCCACTCAAACTCCAGGGAAGCTGTTACTTGATAAGACTCTCCCACATCACACACAGAGCTTACAAGTGGCCTCTAAGTGACCTAAGATCATCAGAAGTTGAGGAGAACCCCAAACATAGAAAGAGATCAAAACACACAAAGAGAAGCAAAGGAACCCAGGAGAGGCAGAAACATCACAGGGAGCAGAAGTAAATTTTAAAAGAAAGAAAAGAAAAAGAAATTTATATCCTCAAAAGAGATGAGAAAAATACTGAATTTAAGAAGAAACAGAGTTCTATTTTTAAAAGACATGTACAGGGAACACAAAGAAACCTTTGGTTATTAAGGATTTAATAAGATAAATTCATAATTCAATTAAAATGTCAAAAGAGAAAGTTAAGAAAATTTGTCAGAAAGTAGAATGAAAAAGACAAAAGATGGAAAATAGTAGAGAAAACATAAGAGCATTAGAGATACAAACAAAGATGGCCAATATCCAAATAACAGAAGCTCATGGAAGAAAGATTAGAGAAAATGTAAGGGAGAAAATATCAAATTAAAATGTAAATTTCCAGGACCAGACAGCATGATCTTCCACATCGAAAGTCTACTTCACACAACTCAATAAATGAATAAACACTTTTCAAGTTAAATGGTAGTGACATTTAAGAACCTCAGAAATAAAAATCCTAAAAGCCTCCCAAGTTGGAGGGAGCAAAATCGGTATAAAAACAAAGTAAACACATAGGAGTTGTCAAAAGTAACACTAAACTGTACAAGTAAAAAGAGTGAGACACCAAGTTATAAAAGAAAAATATAAGCTGCAATTTTGTATTCTACCAAAGGAGCAAAAACGTGTGAGGGTACAATAAAAAAATTTTTTTTAGACATGAGAGTTCTCAAAATTTTACTTCACTTACTCTCTTCCTCAAGAAACTCCTGGAAAAAAAAGCTTTACTGAAACAAGGAAAGAAGGAGCACAAGAGTCCAGGAAAGAAGGAGCTCAACATAAGAAAGAAGTGAACTCCCAAGATGATGGTGAAGGGGAATTCCAACATAACAGTGAGGCAAAATCCCAATATAATAGCTGTGCTCCAGGTTCCAGTAAAAATAGGAGATTGAAGAAGTTCACAAAGGACATCTCCAAGAGAAAAATAAAACTGGTAAATTGAGAGATTAATCTGCAGGAGAGTTTAAGAATGAATTAATGATGGATATATCAAAATTAATCAAACAATAAGTAGGCAACTAGAGATTACAGGGAAAGAAAAACAGTCTCTTTTGTACTATATTATATGGCTGAGAAGGGAAACATACCTGTTGTAATAATATAAACATTAAATACTGATTGATGGGAAAATTATGAAAATATTCTTCTGGGATATTGGGCAGGGATTATTAAAAAAATAATATTAGAGAGATAATCCCCATATTCCATAGTATGATAATAAATTCAAAACAGTAAAATCAAGAGATAGCAATATAAGCATGTTATTTAGACCAAGAAGGTAGTTATGAGAAGACACCAAATGAAAGAGTTCAAAGGATTGTCTTTAGACTGTGGGAAGTATAAAGTTCAGGGTTAAGCCAAGATGAGGCAGACAACTGCTTTTCTTTGTAGTAGGCATGTTACAGGCTGTCATTTTAACTAGAATTTTAAATATATTTTAATAAGAAAAGTATGTAATGGTATGAGAAAATATTATTTGGGTGATCCAGAGGAAGGAAATTATCTAGTAGAAGATCCAAAAGAACTTTTTAGGAAAATGCTCAGAATCCTCAATTAAGAAGATACAACCTCTATAAACAAGAAGCCAAAAATCACAAGGAATAAAACAGGTTAGAAATGACAACTCAAAGTTAGATGGACTGAAACAGATCTAACAACATAATAGCAGAATAAAAATTGACAGTGGAAGCTGTAAGGAACATGAGAACTGTTGCAGAAAATGGAAACAGTATTATTGAGGACACATGTAAGCAGCCATCCAAGAAGACAGAGAAAAGGGATGAAAATGATGAAAGAAAAAGAATCATGAAGATTGAGGTCAGAGAAGAAGGCGAATATAAGGCACAAGTGCTAATGAAGAAAAGCTTAAAATAAATAAAATACAAATAATAATCAGAGTCTTCAATTTTTATGTTCGCCCCCCCCCCTCCAAATTCATACAGTGAAACCGAACCATCAGTATGATGGTATTTGGAGATGGGGGCCTTTGAAAAGTGATTAGGTCGTGAAGGCAGAGCCCTAATAAATAGGATTTGTGCCTTATCAAAGAGGCCCAGGAACTCTCCCTGCCCCCTTCTACTACATGAGGTTACAATGGAAAGATGGCTCACTACACGGGGCGCCTGGGGGGCTCAGTCGGTTCAGCATCCGACTCTTGGTTTCAGTGCAGGTCATGATCTCAGGGTGGTGAGATCAGCTCCCATGCTTGGCATGGAGTCTCCTTGAGATTCTCTCTCTCTCTCCCTCTGGCCCTGCTCTCCTCTCTCTCTCTCTCAAATAAATAAATAAAATCTTAAAAAAAAAAAAAAGATGGCTCATTATGAACCAGAAAGTGTAAAACCAGGAAGACATCTATGGTTCTGTCTTTAAAGCAGAAAGATGACTACCCATGAATCTTCCTTATCAGACACTAAATCCTGCAGCACCTTGATCTTGGACTTCCCAGCCTCCAGAACTGTGAGAAATAAATTCCAGTTGTTTATAAGCTACTCAGTCCATGGTATTTTGTTATAGCAGCCTAAAGAGACTAATAGAGAGCCGTACTAGGATAAAATATTTTGAGCTGAAGAAAATCACCTGGGGGCGGGGGGGAAGATGGCAGAGGAGTAGGGGACCCTATTCCAACCAGTCCCTGGAATTGAGCTGGATATCTACAAGACCACTCTGAACACCCACGAAATCAGCCTGAGATGTAAGAAGATAGATCTGGATCTTCACAAACAGAATATCGCAGGTGGTTGGTTGCGAAGTGCGAAGCGGGGAGCCGTGTTTCTGCGGGCAGATATTGGAGGATAAACAGCAGTGGGAGGGAGCCTGGCCATGGGGATCCTACACCACCGGTGAGCGACAGCCTCCCGTGCTGGGGACGGGGCACAGACTCGCAGACTAGTAGTGGTGGGGAAAGGACTTTAGGGCAGCCCCCTGGGTGGAAACTGGAGCAGCGGGGCCGTGCATGAGAACCAGGGGCGGATGGTGGTTTTAGAAGCACAAAGGGCAGAGATGAACCCCCGTGCCCCAACCTGGAGGCAGGACTGGGAGCACTGCTGAGGGGCGCACAACCCAGGATGCTGCAGTTTATAGCAGCACAGACAGAAATGGAGATAGTGTGGCCTGGAGAGCTCACTGAAGAACAGACTGTGATCTCTCTGCTCTGAGGCAGAGGGTTGGAAACGGTCTTTTCTGCTCTGACTCTCAGAAGAGACGCGGAAAGCTGCCAGGGAAAGCCGCCAGAAAACAAAAGCCCCCAAAAAACAGTTTTCACTGAGCCCATCCCCCGCCACAGGGGGGCAGGGCAACTCTGCCCAAATAGGGTTGCCTGAGTACCAGTGCAGCAATCCCCCTCCCAGAAGACAGGCTGGGAAAACAGGAGGCCAGCAACCATAAGGTCCCTAGAAAACAGGTGCATCTTGCTTGGGTTGTGCTCAATACTTTGGACTCTATACATTCCCTCAACCACCCCTCAACAGAATGACTAGGAGGAGGAACCCCCAAAATAGGAAAGACTCAGAGACTATGACTTATGCCACAGATTTACAAATGGATTCAGATATAACCAAGATGTCAGAGATGGAATTCAGGCTAGCAATTGTGAAGACAATAGCTAGAATGGAGAAATCGATTAATGGCAACATAGAGTCTCTAAGGGCAGAAATGAAAGCTGAATTGGCAGAACATAAAAATGCTATCAATGAGATTCAACCTAATCTAAATAATCTAATAGCTAGGGTAAGTGAGGCAGAAGAAGGAATTCATGACCTAGAAGACCAATTAATAGACAAAAAGGGAAAAGAGGAGGCCAGGGAAAAACAACTCAGAATCCATGAAAACAGAATCAGTGAACTAAGTGACACCATGAAACGTTCCGATGTCAGAATTATTGGAATCCCTGAGGGGGTGGAGAGAGAGGACTAGAAGATATATTTGAGCAAATCGTAGCTTAGAACTTCCCTAATCTGGGGAATGAAACAAACATTCGAGTCCTAGAGGCAGAGAGGACCCTGCCCAAGATCAAGGAAAACAGGCCAACACCCCAGCATGTAATAGTAAAACTCGCAAATCTTAGAACCAAGGAAACCATCTTAAGGGCAGTTAGGAGGAAGAGATTCCTTAGCTACAGAGGGAGGAACATCAGAATAACGTCAGACCTATCCACAGAGACCTGGCAAGCCAGAAAGGCCTGGCAAGACATATTCAGGGTACTAAACAAGAAAAACATGCAGCCAAGAATACTTTATCCAGCAAGGCTGTCATTTAGAATGGATGGAGAGATGCAGAGCTTCCACGACCGGCAGAAACTGAAAGAATATGTGACCACTAAGCTGGCCCTGCAAGAAATATTAAGAGGGGTTCTATAAAAGGAGAAAGACCCCAAGAGTGATACAGAAAAGAAATTTACAGGGAAAATCTATAAAAACAACGTCTTCACAGGCAACATGATGACAATTAATTCATATCTTTCAATAATCACTCTCAACGTGAACGGCCTAAATGCTCCCATAAAAAGGCACAGGGTTGCAGATTGGATAAAAAGACAGGACCCAGCCACATGCTGTCTACAAGAGACTCATTTTGAACCTAAAGATACATCCAGACTGAAAGTGAAGGGATGGAGATCCATCTTCCATGCCAATGGACCTCAAAAGAAAGCTGGGGTAGCAATTCTTATATCAGACAAATTAGCTTTTAAACTAAAGACTGTAGTTAGAGACACAGAAGGACACTATATCATTCTTAAAGGGTCTATCCAACAAGAAGATCTAACAATTGTAAATATCTATGCCCCCAACATGGGAGCAGCCATCTACATAAGCCAACTGTTAACCAAAATAAAGAGTCATATTGATAACAATATGTTAATTGTAGGAGACCTCAATACCCCACTCTCATAGACAGATCATCTGAGCAGAAAATCAACAAAGAAGAGCTTTGAATGACACACTGGACCAGATGGACCTCATAGATATATACAGAACATTCCACCCTAAAACAACAGAATACTCATTCTTCTCGAGTGCACATGGAACTTTCTCCAGAATAGACCACATACTGAGTCACAAATCAGGTCTCAACCGATACCAAAAGATTGAGATTATTTTCTGCACATTCTCAGACCATAATGCTTTAAAACTGGAATTCAATCACAAGAAAAAATTTGGAAGAAATTCAAACACTTGGAAGCTAAAGACCACTCTGCTCAAGAATATTTAGGTCAACCAGGAAATCAAAGAACAGAAACAATTCATGGAAACCAATGAGAATGAAAACACAGTGGTCAAAAACCTATGGGATACTGCAAAGGCGGTCCTAAGGGGGAAATACATAGCCATCCAAGCCTCAAAAAAATAGAAAAATCCCAAATTCACCAACTAACTCTACACCTTAAAGAACTAGAGAAAAATCAACAAACAATGACTAAGCCACACATTAGAAGAGAAATAATTACTATCAGAGCAGAGATCAATGAATTAGAAACCAGAAACAGATCAGATCAACGAAACTAGAAGCTGGTTCTTTGAAAGAATTAATAAGATCGATATACCACTGGCCAGACTTACCCAAAAGAAAAGAGAAAGGACCCAAATTAATAAAATTATGAATGAAAGGGGAGAGATCATGACTAACACCAAGGAAATAGAAACAATTATTAGAAATTATTATCAACAACTATATGCCAATAAACTGAGCAACCTGGATGAAACGGATGCCTTCCTGGAAACCTATAAACTCCCAAGACTGAAACAGGAAGAAATTGACAACATGAATAGGCCAATAACCAGTAACGAGATTGAAGCAGTGATCAAAAGCCTCCCAAAAAACAAGAGTCCAGGGCCTGATGGATTCCCTGGGGAATTCTACCAAACATTCAAAGAAGAAATAATACTTAGTCTCCTGAAGCTGTTTCAACAAATAGAAACAGAAGGAAAGCTTCCAGACTCATTCTATGAGGCCAGCATTACCTTAATCCCCAAACCAGGCAAAGACCCCATCAAAAAGGAGAATGTCAGACTGATATCCCTGATGAATATGGATTCCAAAATCCTCAACAAAATCCTAGCTAATAGGATCCAACAATACATTAAAAGGATCATCCACCACCACCAAGTGGAATTTATCCTCGGGATGCAAGGGTGGTTCAACATTCACAAATCAATCAATGTGATAGAGCACATTAATAAGAGGAGAGAGAAGAACCATATGGTCCTCTCAATTGATGCAGAAAAAACATTTGACAAAATACAGCATCCTTTCCTGATTAAAACTCTTCAGAGTATAGGGATAGAGGGAATATTCCTCAAGTTCATAAAATCCATCTATGAAAAACTCACAGCGAATATCATCCTCAATGGGGAAAAGCTGAGAGCGTTTCCCTTAAGATCAGGAACACGTCAAGGATCCCCACTCTCGCCACTATTGTTCAACATAGTACTGGAAGTCCCAGCAACAGCAATCAGACAACAAAAAAAAAAATAAAAGGTATTCAAATTGGCAAAGAAGAAGTCAAACTCTCTCTTTTCGCAGATGACATGATACTTTATGTGGAAAACCCAAAAGACTCCACCCCCAAATTACTAGAACTCATACAGCAATTCAGTAATGTGGCAGGATACAAAATCAATGCATAGAAATCAGTTGCTTTCTTATACACTAACAATGCAACTGTAGAAAGAGAAATTAGAGAAACGATTCCATTTACATTAGCACCAAAAACAATAAGACACCTCAGAATAAACCTAACAAAAGAGGTAAAGGATCTACACTCTAGGAACTACAGAACACTCATGAAAGAAATTGAAGAAGACACAAAAAGATGGAAAAACATTCCATGCTCATGGATGGAAGAATAAACATTGTTAAAATGTCTATGCTACCCAGAGTAATCTATACCTTCAATGCCATCCCGATCAAAATTCCAATGACATTTTTCAAAGTGCTGGAACAAACAATCCTAAAATTTGTATGGAATCAGAAAAGACCCTGAATCGCCAAGGAAATGTTGAAAAAGAAAAACAAAGCTGGGGGCATCAAGTTGCCTGATTTCAAGCTATATTACAAAGCAGTGATCACCAAGACAGCATGGTACTGGCATAAAAACAGACATATAGACCAATGGAACAGAATAGAGAGCCTAGATATGGACCCTCAACTCTGTGGTCAAATAATCTTTGACAAAGCAGGAAAAAAATATGCAATGGAAAAAAGACAGTCTCTTCAATAAATGGTGCTGGGAAAATTGGACAGCCACATGCAGAAGAATGAAACTCGACCATTCTCTAACACCATACACAAAGATAAACTCAAAATGGATGAAAGACCTCAATGTGAGACAGGAGTCCATCAAAATCCTAGAGGAGAACATAGGCAGTAACCTCTTTGACATCAGCCACAGCAACTTCTTTCAAGATACATCTCTAAAGGCTAGTGACACAAAAGCAAAAATGAACTTTTGGGACTTCATCAAGATAAAAAGCTTCTGCATAGCAAAGGAAACAGTCAACAAAGCAAAGAGGCAACCCACAAAATGGGAGAAGATATTTGTAAATGATACTACAGGTAAAGGGTTGGTATCCAAGATCTATAAAGAACTTCTCAAACTCAACACCCAAAAAACAAATAGTCAAGTGAAAAAATGGGCAGAAGACATGAACAGATACTTCTCCAAAGAAGACATACAAATGGCTAACAGACACATGAAAAAATGTTCATCATCATTAGCCATCAGGGAAATTCAAATCAAAACCACATTGAGATACCACCTTACACCAGTTAGAAAGGCAAAAATTGACAAGGCAAGAAACAAATGTTAGAGAGGTTGTGGAGAAAGGAGAACCCTCTTACACTGTTGGTGAGAATGCAGGTTGGTACAGCCACTTTGGAAAACAGTGTGGAGGTGCCTCAAAAAATTAAAAATAGAGCTACTCTATGACCCAGCAATTGCACTACTGGGTATTTACCCCAAAGACACAGATGTAGTGAAAAGAAGGGCCATAGGCACCCCAATGTTCATAGCAGCAATGTCTGCAATAGCCAAACTGTGGAAAGAGCCGAGATGCCCTTCAACAGATGAATAGATAAAGAAGATGTGGTCCATATATACAACGGAATATTACTCAGCCATCAGAAAGGATGAATACCCAACTTTTATATCAATGTGGATGGGACTGGAGGAAATTATGCTAAGTGAAATAAATCAAGCAGGGAAAGTCAATTATCATATGGTTTCACTTATTTGTGGAACATAACGAATAGCATCTAGGGAAAGGGAAAAATGAAGGGGAGGAAATCGGAGGGAGAGATGAACCATGAGAGACTGTGGGCTCTGAGAAACAAACTGAGGGTTCTAGGAGGGGAGGGGGGAGGGGGGATGGGTTAGCCTGGTGATGGGTATTAAAGAGGGTACGTACTGCATGGAGCACTGGGTGTTATACGCAAACAATGAATCATGGAACACTACATCAAAAACTAATGATGTAATGTATGGTTATTAACATAACATAATAATAAAAAAGAACTAATGATGTATTGTATGGTGACTAACAGAACATAATAAAATAAAATTAAAAATAAAAATAAAAATGAGAAAAAAAAGAAAATCACCTCAGTATGTATATTAAAAGGCTCACTCCACTTTAGAAGTTATCAATAAAAAGAGGTACATCCTTGACAAAGTTTTAACAACAACAACAAAAACAAAGAAAATGATCCTACATCAGAAAGAAAATGTATGTTCTCTTAAAAAGAATGATGGGCAAGAATAATGGTCAATAGGGGCACCTGAGTGGCTCAGTCAGTTGGGCTTCTGCCTTTGGCTTAGGTCATGATCCCAGGGTCCTGGGATCGAGCCCTGAATCAGGCTCCCTGCTTCTCCCTCTCCCTCTGCTGCTCCCCCTGCTTGTTCTCTCTCTCTCTCTCTCTCAAATAAATAAATAAAAGAAAAGAAGAAGAATGGTCAATATAGCAACATCCAGAGAATATTAATTGAATAAGTTTATAACCCCCAAATTTTATACCTTGCTAATTTTAGTTCGTATGTTAAGGCAGAGAAGGACAATCTCATTTATTACAGCAGTGCTCATAAAATATCATCTTATTAGTTTCCCAGGACTTCTGTAACAAATTACCGCACCCTTGGTGTCATAAAACAAGAGAAATTCATTTTCTCACATTTCTGGAGACCAGAAGTTCAAAATCAAGGTGGCAGCTAGGCTGTGCTCCCTCCGTAGATTCAGCGGAAGAATCTATTTCTTGACTTTTCTAGCTTCTGATGGCTGCTGGCAAACCTTGGTGTTCCTTGGCTTATAGCTCCACCCTGCAATCTCTGCCTCCTTCTTCACAATGCCTACCCTTCTTGACATCTGTGTCAAATCTCCCTCTGCCTCTCTCTTACAAGGCTACATGTGATTATATCAGGTTCACCTGGATAACTCAGGATAATCTCTTCAGGATCCTCAACTTAATCACATCTTTTTCCATGTAAGGCAATAATTACAGATTCTGGAGATTACGATGTGGACATAACTTTGGGGCCACCACGCAGCCCACTACACTACCTATGTTGACTTCTTGAAAAAGAAAATTACTGGGGTGCCTCCGTGGGTCAGTGAGTTAAGAGTCTGCCTTCAGCTCAGGTCATGATCCCAGGATCCTGGGGTTGAGTCCCGCATGGGGGTGGGATGTCCCTGCTCAGCAGGGAGTCTGCTTCTCCCTCTCCTCCCTGTTCCTGCTGTCTGTCACTATCTCTGTCTCTGTCTCTCTCTCAAATAAATAAATAAAACTTTTAAAAAAGCAAAAGATAATTACTTGTAAATGTCTTCCAACTGTTTAAGAGAGTCAGAAGAGCTCACGGATGAGAAAACTATGGCATAAAAGTACTGGCAAATGAAGTGATTTTCTAAATAATTATTCAAAATCGATCTTCTTGTTCAACGAAATACAAAAGATAATTCTCAAGACAGAATGTATATAAAGAAAAAATAACAATTGTCTCTACATTAAGCCCATATTATTTTACATCTTTTGAATTTTGAACCATATGAACATAGTACCTATCCAAAAACATTAATTTTTAAAAGAGACAATAAGATGAATATTTTGAAAAAAGAATCCTCATTTTACATCCTAAACACAAATTTTAAGTGAGTTGAATATTTAAATGTAAAATTTGAAACTATAAAACATTTGAACACTATTGGTAAATTATTTTATTATGCACAAGGGCATTTGAACTATATAGTCGCTTAAAGAATAAAGTATTTATATAACTTATATAATTGGTCACATACATAGTTTTCTATGCTCCTAAAATCAAATTGTTTTAGAGTCAGGGACTCTTATATATCAGAGAAATATCTAACAATCTTCTAGAAGACTTGGTGAAGGACAAGAAAAAACAATTCCCTAAAGAAAAAAATGAATAGGAACTTATGGGAGATAGTTTATCACATGTCTAAGTATAAAGATGCTATTTTTAGCCTGTCAGGTGGGTGTAGATTAAAAAGAAATGTCATGAAATGGGCACTCTCAAAGACTGCTGGTGAGATCATAAAGCAATTTGTCAGTATCTGTTTAGAATATTTTAAAGGGTACTCTCAGGCTGTTTTCTTTAAGTAATAAGCCCTAAACACCACTAGCTTAAACAATAGGAATTATTTTTTCTTACTTAACCAGAAGTCAAAGATGAGGTAAACCCTTAATTGGGTACAATCAGTATCTAAACCACAATATCAAGGACCCAAATTCTTTTCATCTCCCTCCTCTTTTGTCCCAATGTGTTGAGTTTGCCCTAAGGCTGTCCCCCTTTGTGGTCAAAAGAGGGCTCAGCCTTTCCAAACATACGGACCACAGGAAGAAAGGGGATTGCTCTTTAATAGGAGTGAGGAAATTTTCTCTTAAAAAAAACTCTAGAATTCTGCCCCTCACATTTCATTATCCAGAAATGGGTCTTATAAACATCCTAAAGCAACTGCGGACAAAAGGAATGGGATTATCAAAATTGGTTTAGACCATTGAGGATGGGGTATAGTCACTTCCCCTGAAGCACATGTCTATATAGAGGACAGGGGAATAAGAATTGTGGGTGTGCGTGTTTTAATAGTTTTCAAGACAGGGAAGACTTCCAAGGCAATAGTGGAAGGAAGAGAGAATTGGGGAGGATATAACCCCCTGGGGAAAGCAATGACATTCAGGAGGATATAGGAGGTACAGGGCAGGGCATCAGGTTGTGCTGAACTGAAGCACCTACAGAGATTCTGTGCAAACCCGAGGCATGAACACCGCACTGATGCTCCGTAGAAGTGTTCTCACATAGGGATTTTCAGTGAAATGTGTGCATAGAGTAGATCTCAGTAATGAGATCTCAAATCTAATGACGATAACCCCTGGCTCCATGCAACAAGAATCATAAACGTTCTGGACGAGCAGGCGATTTCAAATGCCATTTATTATCTCAATGTGATTTCAATAACTTTCTTACAACTTTCTCTCTTACACAACTTTACTAGAACCAAAATTAATAAGCCACAATTTACGTTTTGATATTTCCAGAACCCAGAGTTTTATAAAGGAATATTATATCTTCCAAATATTTTGATAGTTGAAAGAAATAAAAACTAGGTACTTTTTAGTCTGGAGTCCATGATTGTCAAAAACGCATCAAGGATGATGGTAAACATTTTCAACAATTGCTTCTTCTTCTTGGAATATGTCCTCATTGCCATCAAAGTACATCTACCAGCCATTAAATAAGCTCTTTACCTCATTGGTTCCAATTTACCACAAATTATATTGCATTTAATAGAAACATAACAAATAATATGTGGAAAACCTTCATATGAAGTGTTTATCTTATTTAATCAGGTGTTGGGAATTTCTCCAAGCCTCAGAGAATTACACTGAATATGCAAAATATGAAACACATTTTTAAAGAACAGAGCCATTAGTTTTTAGAGTTGTTAATAAAATAGATGCTGTGAGAATTCCAGGGCTCACCATTTTGCTTCTCTGTGAAATAAAGAATAAACTTTATTCCTGGTGGTTAGAAATGCACTTAACAAAGAAGTGGTGCAGAATTTATTTAAAATTTTTAGGAGCGCCTGGGTGGCTCAGTTGGTTAAGCATCTGACTCTTGATTTCAGCTCAGATCATGATCTCAGGGTCGTGAGATGGAGCCCTGAGTTGGGCTCTGCACTGGGCAGGGAGCCTGCTTAAGATTTTCTCTCCACCCCTCCCGCCCCACTCACTTGTGCTCTCTCTCCAAATAATAATAATAATTATTATTATTACAATTATTATTATTATATATAATAATTATAAATATATAATATCATACATAGTAATAATAATATATTATTATTATCAGAAATAACCATAGCATAGTTTAGTGAAATGTGTTTAGACATGAAAGCTGATAAAAATTAAACACCAGACACATCTCATTGAAGATAAAGGAAAATGTTTTTGTTTGAAAACCTGCTAATTTCGTCAAGTGGGATTAATGTTTAAAATGTGATGAACTGGGAGGAAAATGAACAAACACTGTGTAACTGTGAAATAATAGGTGGTGAGAAAAACGTCAGGTATGGCGTTAAATAGATTGTGACTAAATTGATTGTGAGTGAAAGGCAAAATACATTTAATTTCAACATAAGGAGGAAGGGACCTAATATATTGAACATTGGGCATGATCTACATTCTGGCTCCAGGGTTACAGATAATTCATTAGCATTTGATAGTTCTATTCTCAGAGGTGTCATTGACCTTGATTAGATGGGGCTTATCTGGTATAGGAGGTTTTACCTTAGTCAAAAGGGATGTAAGAATAACAGCGAATGTCATGAACGCAGGTATCTCTGTAACAGGCCATACAAACATGGTTCAGGGAGGTTGGAAAGTATCAGTGAGAGACAGAAAAAAATATCTGATTACTTTGCATGCCTGAACTATATACCTAGCCTCCAGACCTAAGACAGAGATAATCTTCCCCTGATACAGATAGAGAAGGAGGAAGTAAAACCCTCTCTATTAACAGATGTCATGATCATGTATAGAGAAAATCTTAGGGAAGCTGCAAAAAACTACTAGAACTAATAAATGAGTTCTGCAAGATTAGGTGATATAAGACCAATGTATAAAAATCACTTGTTTTTCTACAGAATGAACAATCCAAAAATGAAATTTAAGAAAACAATTCTATTCACAATAGCATCATCAAAAAGAATAAAATACTTAGGAATAAATTTATCAAAAGAAATGCAAAACTTATACTCTGAAAACTACAAAGCATTGTCAAAAAATTAAAGAGCTAAATAACTGGAGAAACATTCCATGTTCATGGATCCAAAGACTTACTGCTGTTATGATGGCAATACTCCCCAAACTGACCTACAATCCCTATCAGATCCCAGCTGACTTCTTTGTAGAAATGGACAAACTTGTTCTAAAATTAGCATTATTGCAAATGACTCAGAAGAGCCAAAACAATCCTGAAAAAGAAGAACAAAGGAGGAATCACACTTCTCCATTTGAAAACTTCCTACAGAGCATAAGTAATCAAAACAATGTGGTACTGGCATTAGGATAGACATATAGACCAATGGAATAAACTGAGTGTCCATAAATAAATCCATACATCCATGATCAACTGGTTTTTGACAAGGCTGTCCAGATGATCCAGTGGCAAAGCAATAATCGGCTCAACAAATGGCACTGGGACAAATGGATAACCCCATGCAAAAGAATGAAATTGGACTCTTACTTTACACCATATATAAAAATTAACTCAAAGTGGATCAAAGACTTAAATGTAAGAACTAAAATTTTCAAACTCTTAGAAGAAAACATAGGAGTAAATCTTCATGCCCTTGGGTTTGGCAAATGATTATTAGATATGAAACCAAAAACACAAGCAACAAAGGAAAAACTACATATATTATTACTATAATGTACCTTAAACGAAATATATCTCAGAATAGCCTAGAAGGAAGTATTATTTAAAATCTTACTTTTAAATTTGACAAATAACAAGCACTTTAATTTCTGCCAGAATGCAGTTTTGGACAGAGACGTTGATACTGAATTCAAAGCTGGCTTCCTGTGCCTAACAGTTCTGTGGGCCACTTTTGGAAGCCACATGTTATTTTGGCATTTCTTTGGATTTATTATACAAGTAGCACATTATTTCCAGCGCCTGGGCCATCTGAAATAAGTAAAACTTCAACCTCGGTGCTGCAGGCAGTTAGGGACTGGATGAGCCCCAGTGGGGGAAAAAGGCAGTTTAGTCTTTTCCACACGCCAAACCTAAAGCAAAGATGGCTAGAAATTGGCGTGGAGGGTCCCATAAAAACAAGAACTGACTTGAACCTCACTTAAATATAAACCAAATACCATAATGAAGTTTGAAATAATCCAACCCCCCATCTTTCTTTATTAGTTCGGCTTGTCTCCTTTTTGTTGGTGGCGTTGTTTTTAATACCCTTGAACCTTTCCTGGGTTCCAGTCTGAACTGAAAGTGCCAGAAAAGCAACACAAAGTACTGCCATTGTATTTATGGCCTAACCAGATGTGGGAAGCACTGGAAATATCAAGACACCATAATTAAAGTCCATCCAATTACAATTCTTGCAACAAAGAAGAATATAAATAACAAGACAGTAGCCAATGTGGCTTTGAAGGGGACTGAGTCTGAGGCCCATTGGCAGAGTTTTTTAAAAGGAGAGTGAGAGAGAGAGAGAAGCAGAATAAATGAAACTTCTTATTTGGGAATGACTGAAAGGCAAAGTTGTGAGCACGTTAGTGAAATCCACTCCAAACCCCAGTAGCCATTGTAACTGTTAATATCAGTGCCTTTCCTGTTAAAAGTTTTCAGGCAGTGTTAAGTAGAAATGGATGGTTAAATGTTACATTGATTCCTTGCCTCTGCATAATGTCTTGAAGATATAAAAATAATTTTAAAAGTAGAAAAGAAATAAAGATATGGGTCATCCACAACCAGAACAACCAACTTCTAAATAATTGAGACTGAATCTTACAGATGTGTAACTGGAAGCAGATTTTTAATATGCCCAATAAACCAGTGTATATTGAGCAACTGCCATGTTATCAGCGCTGTGCAGACTGCAGACCAAATGACCGAGTTTTGGGTTCCAGTAACTCAATCAAGGAGGAAGAGCTTTAGGAGAAAAATTATGGCTTTTACTCTGTACATGTTCTGTAGTGAGATGTGTTCAGCAGGCCCTTGGATATTTAGCCTGGGGAAAAGCTGGAGGCTAGAGACAGAGAGGTGCAAATTGAATCTCTAACAGTGAATAAAATCTAGAAAGAGAAGAAGATGATGACAAAATTACACATGACACTTATTAGGGGCACTGGATGAACAGAAAAACCAGAGAGAGCCCAGGAACAGCTTCACAGGTGTGTGATCTTCTCAGCCTCACAAACCCCCTGCCCAGCAGGGCTCCAGCTGAGTGAAATGCCCTAGGCCCTATGACTACGGTTTTGACATTCTTCATCATTTTATCTCTGAACTTGTGTTTTGTAACTAAAGTTGGATGGGACAACAGAGCAGGCAAGGAGTGGAAATGTGTGCCATATCCAAGTCCACCTTCCTCATCTCCCGATCTACGAGAGCGTTCCTGCCGTCCCCTGAGTGCCCGCCATGTGCGGGAGCTTGGCAGGACTCAAAGTGAGTACCAGGTAACTTTGGACTGAAGGAGGGGGCGTAGGAGGGAAGCTGGAAGACTCGAGAGGCCATGATGTGTGTTGAAACCAGAATTTGCTGGTTTGAAGGGAATCGGTCGCATTCCAGGAAACATAACTAACCATGAAGTTCTCTTATCCTTTCCTATTGGTGTTGCTTCCCCATGTTAGCCGTTATATACCCAAAATGAGGACACGGAAGGAAAGGGAAGGATAAGGCAACCCACGGTTCCTTTTCTTTCCAGTCCTTCCTTACTCACCAGTGAGCTGAAGCTAGAGTGTGTTGGTAGAATGTGTGCATATCGAGAAATGGAATTGAAAATCAGCAGTTTGTGTTGTGTGGCTTGTTTGATTCCACTGTTCTGGTAAGAATGAAATGCATGTGTGTATGAGCTACAAAATACTAATTGTGTCATGTCAGTGATTCTACAGTATAAGCTAAAAGTTCTTAAATTTGCATTTAAATTGGTGTTGTACAATATAAAAACAAATGATAAAATTCCTACAAGTAATTGAAATTTTTAATTTTTCTTTACCGGGAATGACATTAAATAGCAAATAAAAAGACACCATCACAAGTGAAGAGAGAAACTTCATGGTATCTTTTCCTGCTTTTTGAACATGGGAACCCACTATTTCATTTTGCCCTGTGTCCCACAAATTATGGAGCCAATCTTTTGGGAGGGTTATTAGGTTTAAGGGGAACCAGGATAATCAGAGTCATGGAAATCAAAAGAGAAGTGTTTGGGAAAGAGAGCTTTGGGTTATTTGCTCAAATACAGCCCTGGAACAACTCCCTTGCTAGGGTGTCGGGACAGGACAAGACTGCATGCCTGCCCTCTGACTGGCATCGGGCCAAGGTTCAGGGAGATGGCTCACCTCTGAATCTGCTTTTCTTTCTTTCTGAACCCAGGCTGGGGACTGAGAATAGACACTGAAATAGAGGTTAATCTAGAACCTCTGAGAGAGCAATATTGGGAGAGTAACTGGATTGGAAGCCAGATTTGAAAGGACTAAGGAGTCAGCCAAGAGAACATTAATGCAGCAAGGATAAACTACACTCTCAGAAAGTGTATTGGAAGTTTGGATGGATGGATGGATGGATGGATGGATGGATGAATAAATTGACTTATGTACCTTGTTTTCTACTCTTTATAGTTTAGACCCTATATTATGAAATGGGACAAGTGGAGATTTTTATAATTAGACGTGAAAACCAAGAATAACACTGAAAATATTGTGTACAACATTCCCTGCAGAACAAAATGTTACTTTTAGGTCAACAGGACACTTGAATAATAAATCAAAATTGGAATTTCATACACAGGTAATTTTACCTTTTCCTTTTTTTTCTTTATAGATTTTTCTCTCCCCATTAAAGGGAGATATTGCTGACTATGTTTTAAACAGGATGCTAAGGTTGTTCTAGACAGCAGGCCATATTTGGTGCCTTTTTTCCCCAGTTACCGGTATGGGCTGCAGTAAGCACACTAAACATCCATACTTTTACCTGAAGATCAAATTGTGTCCCATGATAGGCATCTGCCTGATGTTGCCTAGAGATGGGAATTCAATCTGTGTCTTTGAAAGATATTTCTCTCAGTATGAAGCCAAATGGCCCACACGGGGCTTGGCTCTGCAACATCTGCCTCATTAACAGCTAATGAGTAGAGCTCAATGCCAAACAGAGAAATTCCGGCTTTGATTATTCCATGTTCAAGGTTATGGCATTGGTTTAGAGACTGAAATTGGCTTGCAGAGAATTGAAACACACTCCATACTAATAAAAACACAAACTGCATACACCATAAGGCATCTCTGAGTGATTATACCTGAGAGACTAATACCAGTTGTATTGAGATCGTTTGCTTTTCAAATATTTCCAACGGTGTCATATTATAGCCTCCTGCTCAGAATGAATTCCTGGCTCCAGTTTGGCTTTCAGCAGGTTCACTGATTGTGCAGGGAAAGCCAAAGTAGGAGCAAATCTAACTTTCTGCGAATTGCCAACACTTGTTCTGTTATCACGAGTCTGTTTTTACAGCGTGAACAAGTTTGGGTTTTAATCTCAGCCGAGAACCACAGAGTTTGAGGCTCCCGACAAATGATTGGGTTCCCTCACTTTGGTGGAAGCAGCCATAAACAAAGGCGCTTGAAGAGAAAAAGTGAGGGAAAACAGGTTCTATTTACCTCTGAAATAGACTGATAAAGACATTTTACTTGTAGAATAATACTTGTCTGGAAATTACTTTGGAAAATCAGAGGGCAGGGCCATCTTCTTCCCACCATTTCATGGCTGGGGCCCTCCCCCCCAACCCACATTAAGCCAGAAATAGACCCAGATCTCCTCCCTCCCCCATCCATCGAATATCCTATTCCGACACCACAGCAGCGGCTAATTCAATTATCTGTACGTCTCTGTAGGCCTGGGAGCTGCCAGTCCATTTCAGAGCTCTGGTCGTTCGTGGTGTGGCTGGAGGATGCTAGCGAGCTGTTCTTTCTTTCCTCAGTTAGTCCTGTTCATTTCAGGTTGGGGTAATTGCATGTTTGAGTTCAAGTAAAAATACAAATATGTAAGTGATAAACATTCTCTAAATCCTAGCGCACATGACTCATACACACACATGAATTTCAAAAGAAAGAAAGAAGCTGCAGAACCTCACTGTAGGACTATTATTAGTCATGCCAGACTTTGTAGGGAAGAAAGGGTGTAGTGTGCTGGCTGGAAGCACTTGTGAATTGTTTGGAACCTCTACCTCACTGCCTCAAGTGTCTGCACGTCAATGGCATCGATAACAGGGATGCTGTTGTCCTTTGAAGGAGCCCGGTGCTCCCTGCGAAGCTGGGAGACAAGAAGCAAGCCCAGGATGGCCCGAATGTTAGTCACCTACAGGCCACCCACACAATTGTTGTCACATTAACGTATTCTTTGTATTCTTACTCTCTTAATATTTTTTTGTTGATCTCCTCAGATGTTTAGAGAGACAAGATGACTGATTTTAAAAGACAACTTTAAAATACTGCTGTATTCTTTCTGCTTAACTGCATCATATGTTCTGGGAGCAGGGACTTGATCCGACGTTTCTTTTGTAATCTCCCTGGCCCACAGCCCCGCGCTATGCTTATAATAACAGTTTGTACAACAATGCTCATAGAATGAGGTCAACTTTTCTAACTTCTAGGGGCATAGTGTATGAATAATTTTATACACCCAAAGTGTAGAAAGTTCAAAATATTAATTTTCATGTGGGATGGAAAGAGAATGAGAAAAATTGTATACAAGACTCCTAGGACCTCAGACTTTGACATTCTGAGTGATCTTTTATTCAAAGAGACAAGACAAATGTTTCCTCAAGATAGGCTCTTGAAAAAATTGTTTTCCTGTAATCAAAAACATATTAGCCCTTGGAATTATACGGTAGTCTCGGCCTTTTTCGAAATGCTCAGGTCCACAAGTTCAATCATTTCTCACCAGTGAAAAGAAGAGAAAAGTGGAAAAAGGCTGAACAGACGCAGAAATGTAGGTGACCTTATGCAACTACTTTGGCCTTCACTGTTTGTGCCCAGATTTTTGAAGAGTGTTCACTATTTTCTTTGCTAAAAATTTTCCAAGTGTCATCAAACTGAGAACTTGGGGCATCTTGTCTGGTTTTGGGTAGAGAGTAATTACCATCTGCACCCTACAAATGTGGGTAAGCTTGCACCGAAATAAACCATCCAAATCCATGACGAACATCAAAATTGTAGACACTAGGAGCAAAGCAGAAAATTGTAGTATGACAAAATAGCTACATTTAATTATGTAAAATTACATAGAATTTGAGTCTTCTTTAGAGGTGCTTTATTTAAACTTACATCTAAAGGCACGTCTTTGGTTAATGCAACTCGTATTTGAAGTTAGGGAGTCAACAGAACAACATTTAAGTTTAAAATTCAAGGAGGTTGTAATTTTTGAAAGTTTTAGGGCCACTTTTATGAGGAAAGTATCATTTAAAACTGTGAGGCCAACGTGATCTCCTTTTCTCCCATCAAACCTTACATGTGCCCCTACCTGTAAAGTCTTTTCTGCTCTCTTCCACAGTATAAATACCCATTGTAGGTTCTGGAGTCTACTCAAAACTTTCTCTTCCAGGGAACATTCCAAGAAATGATGTTATACAAGGCTGGGCAGGTCCTATGACAGCCCTTGGTTGCCCTTATCCCTGGGTCCTCCCCAGAGAAACTACAACAGGGACCCAGCATTATTCTAGCACCAGGAGGGACACTCGGGGTGGCTCGCTGGCTGGCGGGAGGCTGAAAAATCAGTATCAACTTCCGATCCCACCAGGAAGTCATTAAAGACCATCACGCCCATTATCCACCCTGACCTCTTCGGCCCCTTTCAGAGGAAAGCATCGGTGTACTTCCTATAAAACCAGTTCTAGCCTGGCTACAGGGGATGGACCGAACCAGGATGCGGGGCTTGAGTTCACTCTGAGTCAAAAGAGATCAGATTCCCTCGATCTGGGCGATTGGACGTAAGAAAGAAAATAACCAAAGAGAGTGGAAGCAGGATTGAACTGACCATCCTAGAGAAGACACAGGAGGTTGATTTCTTAGTGCTGCTTCAAAGCCCAAACAGGCTTCAATTCCGGCCCATTCCTGTCCTTGCAATTAATCACCATTTCTCAGAGACAGCCTAGCATACGGGTGATATATGTAAAAAATGATCACAATAAAGAAAGATCATTTTAATGATGCAACACTCAGGACCACTGTTTCTATTCAAAATGCGACCTTTACTCCTCGGTGCAGCTCTATAGCTCTCTGCCGTGCCAGTTTTCTGACTTTCTCTCAGAATCTGTGCCCTCCCCCAGTTCCTTCTCAGTCTACAACGTGTGACCTCGGCGTACAAAGACGGCATTTAGAGCATCACGGAGATGGAAACTTGCCAAGCCCTCCAACTATGTGTGGCTCCTAAGCCTTGGTGCAACCGAGGGTCCATTTTCCCAAACTCTTATTTGTCAATTCCTTTATAAGCTGTCGGCATCTAAACGATAATAGAAAAAATTTGGCTGCAGTAGAGAAAATGCACCATTTCTTGCGGAGGTGAGTGTTCCTGCTTGATCACAGTGAGAGGTGCACCAGGCAGGACGGCCTGAAAGGACACCCCCGCCCCCCTCTCTACGTGCCAAGTGCCCCTTGGCTTCACAAAGTCTCCTGAAGGACAACATGTTCATTCACGCTTCATCTCACCTGCATCCACTAAGTTCTGGATAAAATACCTTATTTATGAAGAAATAATAACAATAACAGCAAAACAATCAACTGTTCAGGGAGAGGCACCTCTTGACTATACTCTCACAGAGATGCTATCTTTTCCCAGCCCGGCCTGCCTGTCCCAGCTGCGGACCAGGAGAGGGCACCTGACCCAGGCTGGGCCAATTATGCCTATTCCTGGGAACCTGAAATTCGAACGAACAAATATTGAATTCGTTAATTCTGTGAAGCCAAGCTAGAAAGCCAGGTGTGGGTTGCCACGTTAAGGCCAGGCCCATCCTGAATTGTGAAGGTCAGCAGACAGAAAAGAAGAAAAAAAAACAGGCATGCAGTAAAGCAGAGTTACCAGGAGGGGCCCCAAGGGAGAGGTGGAAAAAAAAGAGGGGGGATTTAAAAAAAAAAACAACCTTATGATAACTTTCTAATTCTTCAAAGTCCAACTCCCTCCTACAATTAGATTTGCAAGAACAAATTCCACCTTGCATAGACTAGGATGAGTCAATCTCTGGTCCTTGCAATGAAATGTACATGTACCAGTGGATTTCTTAGAATGAAAAATAGGATTGCCAAGTCATGATCTGTGCACGTAGGGCTCTCGGTTTTAGTCATCCCTGATACTGAATTCTGACCTCACTCTACATTTTCCGGCTTATTTTCTTCCATTTAAATTATTATTCCTTTATCAGGATTTCCATATGCTGTATAATCATTCATTGAGCTACTTTGTGCATGGTGATGAATAAGGCAGAGTTCCTTCCTGCTGGGGGGTGGGGGATGGGGGTCAAAGGAGTAAAAAATAATGATGACAGCATGTGAAAAGTCTGTAATAGAAGCATGAGTCGATGTTCTCTGGCTCCTTATTTAATTTTCGCCTACTTCAAAGAGAGTTATAAGAATGGATACTTTGCAAAAACAATCACACGAGACAGGGAAACAGTAGTTCAATTTTAGTAAATTTGCACTTGAAGCCTGAGGAGGCCAAGTGTTCTCTTGGCACATAACTGGCATTCAATAAATGTGGGTCTCCCCATGGCATGCCATGCCTTAGCACCTCCAATTACTATTTTAACAGTTAAAAATCAGGCACAAGAAAAGATTAGGCAATTTGTGAACTTCCCCAGGAACACAGCGTACTTTAGAGCTGACAATTGGGCAGGATTTTTTTTTCTTTCTGTAATAAAATTTCCCCTGACAGGTTTAAAAACAAACAAACATACAAGCTTCCAGTTAAACTAGCCTATTGAACAACATCCTTCCCGGGATGGCATGAAAATGATAATGAAAGAGAAATTTTTTTAAGGTATAAACCCAATGACAAAGAAAACAGGAGAGAAGACATGAGCACGTTGCCAGAAGAATAAAATCAGGGAGAGGAGCTGTGTCACAGGGGGAAGAGACAGTGGAGACCAGGCGCATCCAAGGGGAGGAGGATGACTGGCTATGCCAAGATCCTGGGAGGGTCCGAGTGTGGCGCACAGCAGGGTTGAGGCAAGAGGAAAAAACCCAAGGGATTCCCTCCCCTCACTTCCATAAGAACAAGGTGTCTATTGCCCCATGGAGGCCAGAGGTTTCTCTGTGGAAAAACTGAGAGGAAGAGCCTTTGGGACCAGGAAAATCTGGCTCAGACCAAGAATAGAAAATGCACAAGGTGAAAAACATGGAGCTTAATGTTACATCCAGACCCCAGAGCCAGCACTTAGTGAACTAGGCTGCTACCCTGTAGGTGGCAGATTAGAACATTTTTCTGGGGAAAAAAACCCAGAGACAATGTTTTCATGTACCAGCAATGTTGAGCCCTCTCAAAGTGGGAGGCTCTCTGCCTAATCACCCAGAAATGAAGGCCACCGCTTGCCACACACCTACATCCCCAGCTTGTCCTGTCGACTTAAAAAAACCAAACAACTTACTGAGGTGATATTCATATAACATAAAATTAACCATTTTAGAGTGAACAATTCAGTGGCATTTAGTACATTTGCAATGTTATGTTATGCAACCAGCACCACTATCTAGTTTCAAAGCATTTCTGACACTCCAAAATAAAACCCCTTACCCATAAAGCACTTTCCCCGATTCTCCCATTCTTCCAGCCCCTGGCACCCACCAATGTGCATTTGGTCTCCATGGATTTATCTATTCTGGATATTCCTTATAAATGGAATCATACAACATGTGACTTTCTGTCTCTGACTTCTCTTATTTAGCATAACATTCTAGAGATTCATCCACATTGCGGCATATATCAGACCTTCATTCATTTTCAGGGTTCAATAATATTCCACTGTATGGATATACCACAATCCAAAACAGCTGTTGATGCCTTGGCCTTGAATGAAAACAACTAGAAATCACTGTACATAAGACAAAAGACAGAATAAACAGAAAAGTGGAACTGGAGGTAACAATCTCATTCAGGAAACACAATAAAACTTCTAAAAAAGCCACAGCTCTAACGTACATCCTGAGAAATGAAGACAACACCCACATGAGTGTATATATGTATACTTATGTGTATACATACATATATGCACATACATACATATATGGCAGGCTTTAAATAAGAGGGTGCTGTGAGAGATGAACAAAGGTTAAAAAAAAGTTGGCCAAAATACAAATAACATAAAGAAGGTTAGAAGAGGTTAAGGAAACAGCCCTAGAAGTCTGACAAGGAGACAAATTTTCAGAGAAATAATAAGAGACTTAGAAAAGTGTGAGAAGAAAATTATGCAATGCCTTAATTATTCGGAGACAAAAATGTTTCTTAGCCTAAAATTTTACACTCAGCCAAACTATTAGTCAAAGGTTAGAGCAAGGTCATTTTCTGACATCAAAGATCTCAGAAAATTGAGATTTTCTAAGGAATCTATGATATGCTCCTACAAAATGAAAAAAGAAAGAAAAAACGTGGACCCAGAAAACAGAAGTAAGCACAGAACAGTTTTGTGTGGCAGCTTTGCGCCCGGTCCAGACCTTTGCCAGGGAGACTGAGGACTCACAGAACATCACTACAAATCCAGGATGTAGATATAAATGCCACACGTTTCCACCAGCAGAACACACAGCCGTCACAACCTAGCCCCCAACCCAGGGAACGCTGGCATGACTAAGAAGAACCTACATGTTCACCAGCTTCAAAAACAGTAAGCTTGTAGTTTAACAGGTGTCTATCTACCTGGCTGTCTCTGACGGAGCATAGCTGTGGGCTCCTTGTGCCAATTATTTTCCCTTCACCTCCCTAAATCCATTTTCTACCCTTTTTTGTCCTGCTCTGCTTCCAGAGAGGCTGACTTCAAGTGAATGCATCCAGGCTGTGGTGTCCTTTTGGCTGGCAATTGAGTTTGGCCATGGGGAGCACTGGGAGGCCATCGGGAGGTAGGAGAGACCAGGATATGTGCTCTCTTCTCCCCTCACGCTTTTGGAGCAGCCTTCTGTCTTTCTGTGGCCACATCTCTTGCCTCTCATCAGGCAGCCCTGCCTCCATGGCTTTAGCTCTCACCAGGATCCCGGACCGTTCCTTCCCCCTTCGTCCTTTGGGCCAGGGTGACTTCCCAGGGTGGCTACTCCCTAGGCGCTTCATTCTTCCTTCCCAGTTCCTGGCATCTGCTCATACCTTTGTAAATAGTCCCTTTATTATAAAACTCTATTCAGTAAAAACCTTTGAATGCGACATCGTTTTTCTGCTGTGACCCTAACAAACTCTAAGACATCTTAAAAATGTCAAAACTTTACAAACGCATTAGTACAGCGCTGTAGAAGGTGATTTCTTTTTTAACTTTCCGTTCAAAGTTTACCTAACAAATCATTTGTGGAGTGTGTGTGTATGTGTGTGTGTGTGTGAGAGAGAGAGAGAGAGAGAGGGAGTGAGGAAAAAAAACAATGTTTTTTATTTATTTCAGGTTCTGGCAGTAATCAGATGGACAAAAAAGATTCTTTAGTACTGATGCTCAGGGACCAGGTTTTAAAGAATAGGACAGTAATGCAATGCTTAATACTTGCTAAGTTTACTAAAGTATATATTCAGTATTTTATTACTTTGCAGTAAATACGCTAAAAAAGAAATTGTCTTTTATTATAACTCATGGTCCTCACTTTAATACTGCTGTTATGTTCTCTATTCCTATGTAAAAAAAAATCATAAGTAATAATAGTTGTAATTATAATATACATATAATTCTGCATCCTCATTTTTCCACTTAAAAGTATATAATGAGTATGTTTCCATGTTGCTACGTAATTTTCAAAATCATTACTTGCAAATTCTACATTGTATCTAATCATACAGATGTACCATAAATCACAAGCCACTGTTGCTCCTTTTTCTCCTAGGCAATTTTCCCATAATCTATATGAAAATGGTTACTGTGCACATAACATCAAATAAATATGATAGACATGAGGTCTTTTGTTGGACGAGTATACCCAGTTAGGACTAAAGTATGCTTGCTCTGGTCTGTAAGACTGGTGGGCAAATTGGCTGATGGTCTGTGTGTCCTGAGAAATGAAGGAGCCCTGTGCAGAAGCCTCTTAGAGCAGAGAGAGCTGGGGCACCAGACCTAGATGAGTAACAGGGCTTGAGCCCCGGAGAGGGTCAGAGGTTCTAAGTACAACTGATCTGTTTCACCAAATATCCATGAGACACTGGGAGCACACAGCCACACTACCTTGGGAGCCATGTATCTCAGCCGGAGAGGAGAGATTTTCCTGCTTCCGGGGAGAACAGAGCCCTGTCACCACTCCAGGGTCCCCATGAAGAATAGCATCAGTAGCATCCACCCCTACACGTAGTCCCCATGAGGGGCCTTGAGTGGAGATTCAGGGCAGTACGTGCTAGCTGCAGGTGGCCCCTGTGGCCGGAGCAGCCCCGAGGAGGCTTCCATAGTTGCTGGCAGCAGCAATTTCTGCGGGGACCTGGATCCAGGGCCGGAGAAGCATGGGCTCCTCGTGGCTGCTCAAATGACTATTGCAAAGCAGCCCTCCAGCAATTCCCCCAAACAGGGAAACCTTTGTGAGGCTGTCTAGCAGTTGGGACCGAATCGTTTGCAATACTTCTTGTTACTATGAATAGGGCTTTACGTTTCCCTCTGGGTTGGGGGAGCCTCGGAAAGATGATTTGTACTTTACAATTTTTGTGTTAGGTGGAAGGTACACACATTCACTACATTGTTCTCTAACCTCTCTGAAATATTTCACATGAAAGATGAAGGGTGAAAGTAAACTTATGATTCAATGGAAGGAAAGTAAATATAAGGAATTTGCACAAAGTGTTCTCAAAAAAGAAACTGCTATTGGACTGACAATAAGCATGTTAAAGTTCTCTGAAAATTCCCCAGGGCTGTTTTTCAGTCATATGGGTAAGTTTAACAACAGTTCTAAGGTCTCATGACTTCAATAAAGAACTTTATATGAATAAGCCCCAAAGAGCACGTCTTCTGAAAGACAGATGCTGTGGAACTACTCATTTGCCTGGCCTAAGGGAAGGTTGCAGCCATTCAACGTCTTAAGCTAAAAATCTGAATTCACTTGTTTTATGGCTAAGACACTTGACATTAATACAACAATAGCTGCAGCTAATTTGCATGTGGTAGATAAGAAAAAAATCAAGCACAATCAATCCATAGACTAGTCCCAAAGGTGGAGGATTTTCTCCAAGTATATTTTATTAAAAACACGTGGACTTTCTTCTGTCAAACTGAATATATTTCAAAGCATTTAGAATGATTGGATTAGAATGCTTTTGGTTGCAAGCAACCGAAATTCAACTTAGAACAAAGAAAAAGATAGTTTATTGGAAAGATCCAGGGGTAATTCCTCACAGAATGAAAGGAAGACTAAACCATAAGGCTGAACATGGCAGAAGTGGAGTTGGCCTTCGGGGTGATGGATTCTAGAGACTGAAATCTGGTCAGGATGGACTCCATCTTGTGCTGTAGCTTGCCTCAGGACATGGGTTCTGTTCTTCTGTGGATAAAGATGGCCTTCCTCCATAGAGAAGGTAGCTATCGGTCCCTCCAGAATAATATCTGTCCAGAACTATGTGTTTGAAAAATCCCGAACAAGGGCTCTGATTGGCCCAATTTTGGCCCCCTTCCATCCCTCAACCAGCTGTTGTGACCAAAAAAATGGTGTCCTACCACAGACCCAACCTCACGTCTGCAGACTACCAACCACAAGAAGGGGGCTTACAGCATAGATAGGGCCACTGGGAGGATAACTCTGAGCCAGGATGACTTTTCATTTGTGACTACAAGAACGGAAATTAAGAAAATAAGAAAAACTACTGACAATCTCATCATCCCCAAATTAACAGTTTTGAATGAGAATTCTATTCTGGTTTGTCTATTTGCATATACAGTTTAATGTACAATATTGTCATAGGGCCACTTAAAGAAATACATGGCTTTAAAATCTGTATGAAGAAACAGGCCTCAAAATATAGAAACAATGCTCACCTTTTGGGGATCCTTGGGGTCTAGTCCTACACGAAGGACTGTTTCTGTTCCCAGAATTCCTTAAGAAATGAAATACAACCCAGGCCTCTGGTGGTATAGAATATCAACTGGTATAAAATATCAAATGCAGTCAAATGCTCTACCCCTGAGCTATATCCCCATAAAATATCAAATGCTATTAAATATCGCTTTAAATGTCTACAGTACCCAGAGGCCTCTGGACCTAAGTGCTTTCCAGATACAAAGTCTAATTCAAGTATAGGCCTGCATTTCCCTTCATCTGTTAGTTCAGCAACATACTGAGAGACTCTAGATCAGACACTATTCTAGGCTCTGCAGAATTGGCAGGAAGCAAACAGACCCAAACTTCCTGCCTCTGTGGAACCAATAAAACATTATGGATGTCGGGGGGGTGGTGGTGGCGGGGATCCCAGTATAACAAGTAGGTAGATGTTTCAAATGATCAAGAAAACATTTCAAAAATAATCATTCTAGTTGTCTCCATCCAGCTCCCCTTAGGCGCGGAGATGCCTCAGAAAACTGGTGGCCACACAAGGGTAAGAAGCCAGAGCAAGGAACCAGAGAGATCACTTCCTCCCTTAGGTCCTGTGGCGGTTGATCCTAAAGGTTGTGTCACCATAGCCACCCATGCCAAACCCGGGTGCAAACAAAACGCTGTGACAGACGTGACAGTGGACGCTGTGAGCGTGGCCATCGAAGCCACTCCCACCCCCGTCAGAAGGAAAGGCTAATAATGCGGAGCTCTGTCGGTACCTTTCCAAGGTCTGGGTGTTCTGGAAGAGTGATGTAGTTTGGGATAAGGGTGGTAAATCTCGTGAAGAAGTGATGAAGCTATTAGCATCCATAAGTGCAAAAGAGATCTTGGAGAAATTACAGCAAGTCGAAAAAACAAAACAAAACAAAAAAAAGCAAGTTATGAGATGTACATCCTTGAGAAGCTTCTTAATTGCTATTCATGAAGAGGCTGTTAAATAGGAAAATATATTTCAGTGCATGGAAGAACATGGAAAAATGAATGAATTGAAGAACAGGGCTCAAAAAAGAAGTAAGAATTTTGAAAGTACTGTACATTGGATATAGGTTCTAACATCCCTAACCCCAAGCACCTTGGAACATGTCAGTCCAATTTCATCACATTACAAAATAACAGAGCTGGAAGAGATCTTAAGGATGACCTCAGTCAGCCCCTTTCATCCTGTGACGGGGCTTCTGCTATCCAGAAGTTGAGAGACTGGTTCGGGATCACACCGTGCAGGATGGCAGCTGGGTCCCAAGTCTCTTGACTCCAGGTTGGACGCAGTTCATCCTGATTGTAGATGAAGAGATTTCGACAGCACGTCTAGGGTTCTGAGGATTGCCTTCTCTAGAGTTTACAAGTGACAGAAGAAAACCTGTCACACTGCTTTGTGGGCCTACTTTATATTTTAAAAGGCTTATCTAAATACAAAAATGCTTTTTGTGTCTTTTTAAAACTCTATGGCGGGCACCTGGGTGGCTCAGTCAGTTAAGCGTCTGCCTTCGGCTCAGGTCATGAGCCCAGGGTCCTGGGATCGAGTCCCACATTGGGCTCCCTGCTTGCTGGGGAGCCTGCTTCTCCCCTCTCCCTCTGTCTCTCCCCCCTGCTCGTGCTTGTGCGCTCTCTCTCTCTCTCACTCTGCACTCTCTCTCAAATAAATAAATAAAATCTTAAAAAAAAAACTATGGAGCATTTTGTGAGAAAGTAAATAAGAATCATCAGGACTTGTAATTTCATATTAAGTATTTTGTGGAAGTCACTGAATTTTCGTCCTCCTTGGATGGTAACTGCAGTCTTCAAATCTGTAGTTCTTACAAATCTCCAAAGATCCTTAAAAGAAGAGGGCCTGGAAGCTACTTTCAGTATTTGTCAAAAGCCTATCAGAAATCCTATCTACATTAAAGCTTCAAAAGCTAAAAATAATAATAATTATTATTATTCTAATTCTTTAGTCACTGTATCTTCTGAAGACTTACAGTAAATAAAATATTTATGGTAGAAACGTGGCCTCAGCAGGAAACTGAAGGACTTTTAGCAAAACAAGACCTTAATAATTATTTTTGTAAAGTGATGGAATAAAATATCCTAAAAACAAAGACGTTTGCTCATCAGTACTAATGATTAGGTTTTGCTAAATAACTACCCCCCCCCAACCGCATCAAACAAAGGACCATGACAGTATTCACCGACGCAGGCACAGCCATTAACATGGCTTTTCTTTGCCGATATCATAATTCCATAAAAATACAGGTAATGTAATCCACCCTCACAGGATACAGGCATTATAAAATGAAAGAAAAACTTCAATTTTTATGAAAACATAACTTCGATCTTATACTTTTTGTCATTTGGAACTTTCTGCCTTTATTTACTTTTTATTTTATTGTATTCTATTTTATTTTTTTCATGATTCTTGTGCTTCTTCCTCCTTTATTCTTGTAATCTTGTTTTTTTCCTTTTCTCTTGAAAAGATTTAAAGTCTATGAATTTACCTCAGAGTAAAATCTTGGCTGAAGCACATCAATGATCTTAAGTTCTAAATATTTTGTAATTGTTTTACATTTCCTCCTGGGTTCCACAGCTGGATACGTTTTTCATTCTAAGTAGCTGGAAATACTTATTAATTTGGGATGTGGTCAAAAAACATGGTGCCTTTTAATACTCTGGGGAATTTACTGTTATTTTTCTGTGTACCTTAGTATATGCTCAATTCTTTTAACTACCATGTATGCTTTAAAAGATGATATAGTCTCTGTTTATGAGGACAAAGTTTAAAATATATTTCTGTTGACTCAACCCTATTTCTTATTCTTATCTACTTCAACTATCAGACTGACAGTGGGGTGACAAAGTTGTCATCTACGACTGTTCTATCCACATCCTCTGTATCTACAAAAGTTCTGCTTACATTTTAATATTACGCACTTAGAACAAAGAATTTAACTGTTCTATCTTCCTTGTAATATATTCCTTTTGTTACTATTGACTGCATACTTTTTTCTCTTGTCTTTGGTCTGATATGAATTCTGCCACATTTGTTGTTTTCATATTTATTTTTGCCTAATTTTATTTGTTCATTTTCAAATTTCAACCTTTCTAGGTCAACTTATTTCAAGACCCTTCCTAGTAAAGAGCTTTTAACAGGATTTTGTTTCTTAACCCACTCTAGGTTTTTTCTTTTTAACTAGGGAATTTACCCCATTATATTTATGGTCACAATTGTTTTGTTTGGCCTTGCTTTTTCCTATTTTTCTTTCCTTGCTATTTAAACATTTTTTCCCATTTTCTTTGCAGGGCATGTTTCTTAGTTAACTTTGTATCTTAGGATCTAGCCCAGTGCCTGGCCCATAACAAGTATCCACTAAATGTTTGGGGAATGAATTAATAAGTATAGTGTAGTTATGATGTAAGTATGATATAACAGATACATATGCTGCTTTCAATCCTTAGTGATTAATTTTATTTTCGAAGCATTTAAAAATCAATATTAAACTTTCAAGATTAACAGCGGGATAATAAAGTTATGCTTCTCTTTACTGAAAATGAAGAATTTGGCACTTTTGAATTCCTCTTGGCAAATCTACTACTCTAATCTTTGTCAGTTTAAGTCATATTTATTATCACCACCATTTTCTTATTTTTACAATATGGAACATTTGTTTCACATAAAAAGTGTAGTTAAGACAATTATTTTAGATATATATCTTTTTATTTAACTTGTTTCCATTTGTACTTCCAGTCCTTCCCAGCTATGATTTCCTCATTCTTGACTTATTTTATTTCTCATTTTCCTGGCAAGTATCTTTATGATGTTCAGGGAGGTATCAGGTATCAGGGTTTCTAAATCTTTGCCCATGTATGAATATTTTCTACTTCTTTCCCAACTGGATGGCCTATGAGGGTGTATCAGACTCTCCAAACCTCACGTCTCTCTGGAAATTCTGACGGGATGGCTTTGGGGTCATGCTTCTCACCCCTCAGCCAAGAGTTTCTGCTCAAGTCAATGCTGTGCTAGCTGGTTAACACCTATCAGGTATATCCTCAGGTATACTGGGAAGAGGTAAAAGTTTGAGAACCAATCTTTTAGAGCTGAGTGTCATTGACAAGGTGGAGGCCAAGTTTTGTTTCTGCACGGGTAACCTGACGTTCCATTCTGAGGCATCTGACCAGGCTGGGCCAGGGCCATCTCTGCAGCTCGTGCTAACAGCACGGAGGTTGGCAGCCCCTCCAGAGCCGCATGCAGTGAGGAGGGAGTTCTCAACAAATATTCTCAAACATTAGCTCTATTACTAGAAGGTGGGGGTAGGGATGCCAGGCCCCTGGAAACCACGCATGTCCACCACAGGCAAGCTGATGGGAAAGGGATTTCACTAAACCAAATGTGGACCCTCTATGGGATGTCTTCTCAGGATTCTTACTCAGAGTTTCTAGATCATGTGACTTAAACCTAAGGGACTGAATTGAGGTCATTTTCTCGATCTTGTGTTGCCTTTCTTTTTCTAATGTATCTAGGTCTGTTCACATAATGTGGATGATATCTATCAGTTGTATAGAACATGGATGTTAGATCATGGTTTTTTTTCCTAAAGGAATTGGAAATTTGAAGTGTAGAAGATTACCTTCACTTACATATCTATGTTGTCCCAGGGAGCAGGCTTCCTGTGCTGAGCTGGGAGTCCTGGAGATTCGGAACTTCTCCAAATTCACTTAACACCCCCTGGGGGTCTCCTCATTTCAATGTTCTTATTCTCACAATATGGAACATTTGCTTCATGTAAAGAAAATATACTTAGGACAATTATTTAGATGTACATGTACATCCTGCACCATAGATTGAATTTAATATTAATTGTAAGTATTTTCAAAGGGAAAAGGGTGTTTACTGGTGGGGCCTGCAGGGCTAACTGGAAGGGGGAAATGCCTTCCAACTCAGGCACTGAGTGCACAGACAATCCCCACAGTTGTCCTCATGCTTGCTATTTCAAAACAGAGGAATGGAAAATAAAATAGCTAAGGGAAAATTCTTACAGGAACAGATGAATAGAAAAAATAGTATTAAAAAGATATTTTTGGTAATTAACTTAAAATAAGTAACTTTAACTAAAATCATAAATAATATCCACTAAAAAGTAAGTCCAGCTGAAACAAATATGTTCAAAAGAACCCATTAAGGCCCCGATGTTGAATACTGCCTATTTCCTGCTCTGCTAGACTGACCACGTGAGTGAAGAGTTCCCTGCAAGGCTGCCTCATGACTTTTGTGGACAGTGAAGAAAAGTCAAGGCTCATACTGAGTTTTGGCATTTTAAACTCAGAATGTCTTGTATCATAAGCCAACCGGATTCCCTAAATGTTATCCAGACTTGTTGCTGACAAGTACATCTTTTCCCAATTCTATAATATACAGGTGTTTCTATTTTTAAACCAAGGACAGGGCTTTATTTTTACCATAACAAGTGCGCTGGTTCTTTATTTCAGCCCATTGCTATACAGAATCTGTGATAAAGTGCATTTACTTTACCTCCAAGTTTCTGGCAATCTACAAATATTACTGTAGATTTCTGTATCCTCCAAATATCTGATAAAAATAAACAGACTGCAGCTTTTTAAGTTGTAGTTTTAAAGTAAAATAGGGGCACCTGGGTGGTTCAGTCGTTAAGTGTCTGCCTTCGGCTCAGGTCGTGATCCCAGGGTCCTGAGATCGAGCCCCGCATTGGGCTCCCTGCTCGGCGGGAAGCCTGCTTCTCCCTCTCCCACTCCCCCCTGCTTGTGTTCCCTCTCTCACTGTGTCTCTCTCTGTCAAATAAATGAATAAAATCTTAAAAAATAAATAAATAAATAAATAAATAAATAAATAAAGTAAACATTTGTAATCATAAGAAAATATCCATTTGGTCTTTATAGAGAAAGGAAAACACTCTATGACCCTGTTTCTCTGATTTTTAGGGAGGTGGATCTTTCTGCTGGAACTGGTGAGAACAAACTTTCTGGAATCTATAGAAGGGGTGGCAGACTGGCTAGCACCACCTGGGAGGGCCAAGCCCCAGAGATGAGGCGTCCTGCGGAGGGATTCCTGAGGCTGTTCAGGCCTGTCTCAAACTCAAATGAAGGGCAGAAGAGGCAGATTAAGAAATGAGGGGCCCTGGCAATGTACCCAACCCAGAGGCTTCCTCTTGTCAGGGCCCTTTTCTTCTTTAAGATTTTATTTATTTATTTGAGAGACAGAGAATGAGAGAACGATTGGGAGGAGGGGCAGCAGGAGAAGCAGACTCCCCGCGGAACAGGGAGCCGGAGGCGGGACTCGATCCCAGGACCCCAGGATCATGACCCAGGGCAGACACCTAACTGACTGAGCCACACAGGAGTCCAGTCCTACCAGGGCCTTTTGATGCTGCTAATGTTATTTTTCTTTTTATCTACAAATAATAGAAAGGACATGGAAAAAGATCCCTCCTTTGCAACATCATGGCAAAATATATATAGATAGATAGATAGATAGATAGATGATAGATAGATAGATAGATATAGCTGTAGCAAAAGCTTGGCAACTTTATAACAAAAGACAGGCTCATGCTGTCCATCTACCAAAATTAGGAAGAGAGGCAGCAAGGATGGTCCTGCCCCACCATGAGAAAAAGTGAGTATGTCCATCAGTGCATCTTTTTTTTTTCAATATTTTATTTATTTATTTGAGAGAGAGAGAGAAGGACAGAGATAGCGAGGGAGAGCACGAGCTGGGAGGAGAGGGAGAAGCAGGCTCCCCGCGGAGTAGGGAGCCCGATGTGGGGCTTGATTCCAGGACCCCAGGATCATGACCCCAGCAGAAGGCAGACGCTTAACGACTGAGTCACCTAGGCAACCCCATCAATGCATCTTGTTGAGACAAGAGGGAAGAACCAGGAAAAATACCCCAGAAGTTCCATCAACATACAACTGTCTTAGCCATAAAGAACTACACTAAATATAATGAAGCTGAAAATCAGCATTTCTAAGCATTTCACTTTCATTCAGATTTAATTAACAAGTTAATCTATTACTCTGATGAAGATTCTTTTAGCTAATGAAAAAAAAGACACACAACCTGAGGACAATCTGATTTTGCTTTATTGAATACTACCCCATGCCCAATATTTACAGATGTAATTAAATGGAATTTATAAGACTACCAAGTGAAGCATTTTAAAAAGTTAATCAGATACTCTTAATGGAAATCATCAATTCATATGTGTTAATACAATAACTAATTAAAAATTTTCAGCCAATATCCATGGTGGTTCAGTTCATAAAAACTCTATTTTCAAGAAGAGAGAAATCTGAGGAAATAAAAAGAATTTTCAGAAAAATATTTCCGTGTCTAGTCACAATCTTCCAGTTTTTCTGTAAAAGAAATTAATAACAATTATAGACATTGTGGCCACCATGAATTAAGTATAGATTTCTTAATTGCATGACTCTTTTCCTTAATGCCATATTTCACTTAAAGCATAGAAAAACTATTCTTTTATCATGTTTTCAATAGGTTTAAATATTTTTTATGTTTAAAAAGAATTATATATCCAAATTTAAACCAGCACCTAAACTCTATAGCCACACGTTATTATTACCTTGACTGTCCATTAGGGACAGTCCACGGAAAGAAGAAGATGGACAAAAGAGATGGTATTCCTCTAACTAGTCCTAAGTGTGACTTACTGTCGAAGCCAGTTGCTTTCACAGACATTAAGAGGACACCAGATACACAGCATTTCCCTCAGTATGTCTGAGAGAATACCAAGGATGTGTGGACTAATGGCCCAAACTTATATCTGCAACATTCTCAAAATAGAACTGCAAAAAATGTGGGGGTCATAGTGGCAAACGGGGGGGGGGCATTATTTTCTCTATCTGTACAAATTTAAAGGTATCTCTCTGGTTTTCAATGGGCTAGGTTTACTCCTCAGACATAGAATTCAAGGATTATAATATTTCTTATCTTTAAAAAGTGTGGGCTTATGTTATTACACAGAGCCTATTCTCCCTTTTTCTTTGAAAGATGGCAGTTCTTCAAAATGTATTCTTATTACTATTTTTTAGACAATCTAGATATTAAAATGTAAATATCACATGTTAATATTAAAATATTAAATGTAAAATTTTATCCTACGTATGCATTTCAAAAATGCCAAGATAAAATAAAGCAGTGTGTCAGTGATAGCAACTTCTTTCTACATTAAAACCTGAAAACTAAACAGTTTTTAATGATATTCATTTTTTGCTAGAATAACACCACTGAAGAGGCAGATAAGCATAGAAAAATCATAATAAATAAATGTCATTTATTATCCACAATTTAAAAACATTCACTTGCCAAAAAGGATTCTGGAAATGGTGGTGGTGCTGGATTTTTCTTTTAAGTAAAACTTCCCTATACACAATAAATAGGCTTCCTGCTCAACAAACCTATTTTTAGATAATATAAAGGCAAATTTCATGTTACGGATCATCATATAGTTTAAATTCACTGGAGTCCAAACCAATGGTGCTCAAAGGACCATTTTTAAGTAACAGAAATTAACCCAATTCATGAACAATTTAAATGGCTGATAAAAAATATACAGAAATGAGGGTAAAGTTGGAAGAGTGGAGTAAGGTATATTTGATTACTCAATGTTAATATACGCATGCATGGTTTATAGATATCAGATAAACACATACCTGATGTGTTTCTATTATATGTAAATATACCACTATAAATTTCAATTTTTTTTCTTCAATCCACTTTGTTCTGGAAATTGCCAATGCACTGATGACCGTGGCTCTTGGTTAACGGAACAGTCATGTGAGTGACATATGCCAGCTTTGTCAAAATGCAGGGCTGACTTACCAATATGATCAATAGTTGATCATTTTTCGAAGGGCATCATAGCATTTCCATTTGTCTGGGATGTAGAATGGCTCAAAAATATGAGGAAACGGTGTGTCATACCCACATACTCTTGATATGGGAGCCTCTAGGTTCAGGAAACATTCTTCCTGCAGAGAAGAATACAGATAGCTCACTTCAAGAATATTTCTTTTTATTCACAGAGATGAAACATTTCCACTTGAAATGTAATTCTATCCAAGGGCATTAAAATAAGTAAGTATTTTGTAATGTAAAAAAAAAAAAGTTAAAAAATAAAGTAACACACAGCATGTTTGGCATGATCCCAATTTTATTTAAAATGTCTTCATACAGGGATGCCTGGGTGGCTCAGTTGGTGAAGCGACTGCCTTCGGCTCAGGTCATGATCCTGGAGTCCCGGGATCGAGTCCTGCATCGGGCTCCCTGCTCGGTAGGGAGTCTGCTTCTCCCTCTGACCCTCCTCCCTCTCATGCTCTCTGGCTCTCATTCTCTCTCTCTCAAATAAATAAATAAAACTTGAAAAAGAAAATTAAAAAACTAAAAAAAAAATAAAATGTCTTCATACACGCATGCATTTATGCCTCCATAGCTCTGGTTTAAGCCGCCCTGGGAGCATACCAAACGTGTTGTCCTGTAAATACAAATGTAAGGCATGACAAAACTGTAAGAAAACGTTCACAGGAAACTCTGCAGCTGGAAATGAGTGATGGCATATGTTTTCTCTTGTTTCCTGTATTTTTCAAAATTTATACACAATGGACAGTATTACTATCATAATAAATGTTTCTAATTACCCTACAGTCAGACTGAACTTCTAGCAGTTACTTAACTGTATTCTGGATTCTCTCATGGCCAGGCTTTGGTAGATGCTGATGGTTCTCTGGCCAATTCCCAGCCCAAGCCCGTTGCTCTTTGCCTGACTGGTGTGTGCACATCTCTCAGATCTCATGTTAGGAGTCACCTCTGCTGGGAAGCCTTCCCTGGTGGCACTTCCCCAACCCCGCACCACTGACAGAGGGGTTTCTGCCCTGAGCTCTCACAGTACTGAGCTGTAGTTGCCCAATTATCTGTCTCTCCTGAGAGACAATGAACTCCATGAGGCCAGGGCTCTGGTTCAAAAATGTAAAATCCCAACCACACTTGAGGAATCCTACAGGAAATTATCTGCAGAAAAAAAAAATATTCAGGTGACAAATTCAAACTTGAAAATAAAATTTTTAGAGAATTAAAAAAAATCTAAAGGGAGCTATGTGATTAAACTGTTCCTATGAAGATGGTATTAATGTTACCCTTCTCAGCTCTTACCTCATATAAAATCTTAGGTTTTTGCTGATGGTTGCCAGAGGGGAGGAGGGTGACAGGGAGAGGGAGATAACAGGCCTCCAGCTATAGAATGAGTTAAGTCATGGGAAGAAAAAGCAGAGCACAAGGAGCCCAGTCAGTGATACTGTAATAGCGACGTAATGGGCGGACAGTAGCTACACCTGTGCTGAAATAGCACCGTATATAAACTTGTCAGATCTCTAAGTCATACACCTGTGACACTGTGTGTCAACTATACTAAAAACAAAACAAAACAAAAAGCCAACAACAACAACAAAAAACTTCAGGTTTTTTATACACCTACTTTCTATATTACCTTGCTTTACAAAGGATTTGAGGTCCACCTTTCCTTACATATTTTACCTAACTGTATTTTATTTTAATTTGTTCCTTTACACAATGCTTTATTTTGTTTAAGTTTTTATTTAAATTCCAGTTAACATACAGTGTGATATTCATTTCAGGTGTACAACATAGTGATTGAACACTTCCACACAACACTGGGTACTCATCACAGCAAGTGCCCTCCTTAATCCCCAGCACCTATTTCACCCATCCCCCCACCCACCTCCCCTCTGGTGACCATCAGGGTGTTCTCTAGAGTTAAGAGTCCGTTTCTTGATTTTGCTCTCTCTCTTTTTTTTTTGGTCTCTTTGCTCATTTGTTTTGTTTCTTAATTTCTACATATGAGTGAAATCAAATGGTTATCTTTGTTTCTCTGACTTCTTTCACTTAGTATTATAGTCTCTAGCTCCATCCACATTGTTGCAAATGGCAAGATGTCATTCCCCTTATGGCTGAGTAGTATTCCATTGTGTGTGTATACATACACACACACACACACACATATATATACGCACACACATACACACACACACACACACACATATATATATACACACCACATCTTTATCCATTCATCAGTCAATGGACACTTGGGCTGTTTCCATAGTTTGGCTATTGTAGTATTCTAAAATTTTCATTTGAGCAGAAATTTTTACATGAAGGAATCCTGATGCTCACTGCCTATCCTCTGTGCATATTTCTTTAAGTGGCAAGCATATCAGGGCAGAAAGGGCCTGGGAACAGGACAAATTAGCATCAAAGAGATCCAAGTGGCCATTTACGGACCTCCCTCTGCCCCCATAACCACTGTGATTTATAGTGTCAAATGCCAAATAAATGCTGGTTTCTCCTCTCAACAGGAAATCTTCATGAATAACTTGAGAACACTAGATATATAAGGTTTAGAGTCACCTAAGAAATTCCACCTACTACTAAGCTTAAAAAAAAAAAATGACAGATTGGTGCATTGTTTCTTGACTGCAACAAGTAATTTTAAAGGAATTTGAATTGTTGACATGGGATTAACTCTGTTTTATTACTTTAATTGACACTGGCTGTTTTTCCATCTTCCCTGAATACTGTACTCTTCATAAACTATCCATGGTCAAACTGCGAAGTACAGAAAATCAAAGGTAAAACATTTTACTAAATGCCCTTGACTTCACAGCTGGTATAAAATAGTACTCCTTCAAACTTGGAAAGCTGGGCTACAACAAAACGATCTGCCTGTGTTTGTGAGAATGAATCCTTTTAACATAACAACTAACATCATCAAACTTTTTTTCCACATAGCAGTGCTCCTAATTCCTCAAGAATGTTACAGTCACTCTTTACAAGATACACCTGTGTGTTTGCATGGGCATAGAAAAAGGTCTGAAAGGTCGCACTTGAACTATAACCAGTGGTCACCCTCTGAGGTCAGGAGAAGCAGAGAGGTAAGAAAGGACTCTACCTCACACTTTATATGTATTATTTGAGTTTTTATGAAACAGGATTACTTTTGTAATTAAATGACACTGACATAAAAGAGTACAGGATCATCTTCTTGTGTGAATAAAGGTTACTATTTTATGTTAGTTTTGTAACTTTATATGTGGCATTTCCCTAATTTGGAAAAAATTACTATACATTAAATGAAATGAAAGGATTTTAAAGTACTGTATATAAATATATAAAATATATTTGAAAAATCATGGAAGAAACTAAGGATGTATTATACGTTGGTTAACTGAATTCAAATTAAAAAAATCATGGAAGACAACAGAAAAATACATAACAGAGGACTATGATTCAATTTTATAAGGATATGCCCTGACCACTTGAAACTGTTTGACATTTTAGTGCTTTGCTAACTGAAGTATTATTAAAGAGACTTAAGTTATTCCTTCCACGGACTTGTGTTAAGGCTTTTTCAAAGAGACTGAGGAAAAAAAATGTTTGGGTCAAGCAGCTGCACAGAGCGATCTCCTAATGGACTGTTTCATATACAAATGACTTATGTGTGGCTATATGTTTCTCTGAGCAACCATCAAAACAGGGCATCCTTGTTCAACCTGTTTTTTCTTACAGAAGCTGTACACACACACACACACACACACACACACACACACTTACAAAAAAAAAAACTTGAGGGGCGCCTGGGTGGCTCAGTCGTTAAGCGTCTGCCTTCGGCTCAGGTCGTGATCCCAGGGTCCTGGGATCGAGGCCCGCATCGGGCTCCCTGCTCAGCGGGAAGCCTGCTTCTCCCTCTCCCACTCCCCCTGCTTGTGTTCCCTCTCTCGCTGTGTCTCTCTCTGTCAAATAAATAAATAAAATCTTTAAAAAAAATTTGAATCTCATTAGCAGATTTGTAGACCAATGTACCAGATTAACCCTCCAGAAATTATGTCTCTCTTATTTTATACCATATTATGACACTATTCACTATAGTAACCATGTGTCCTGAATTTCCAAGACCATCCAGATTAATTGTATTCTTGTTTTCCATTGACTACATAAGCATACTCAGACTTTAAAAACTCTGATGCTCTTTGATTCAGAAATAGTAATCCACATAAAATTAGGAAGAAGTAACGAGCTCACCCACAGGTTGTGAGGATTACAGGTCATGGCCTGCACAGGGGCTAATGTGGGAGAGACCAGTTTCTGGTCTCTCTCCTTGGAGAGCTTGTATGCGGACCAGCTCAGTCCACAGGGAACCATTACAAATGTGAAGGTGAGGTTCCAAAGCAGATTACAGTCTAATATGTAACCAGGGACATCAGAAGAGAACCCAGACAGGTGCCAAGAGAAAACTTTTCTCCAGCTATTCATGGTCCAAAGTTTCACCGTGGATCCAGTGAAAGAGGGGTGTAACCCTCACGCCATCCGCCGGTAACGCCTACATACATTTTGTTGTGGTGTGTGCTTTCACCTAGTCAGGTGTTTAAGGAGAAACAGATATGCCTTCCAAAAGACCATTGTGTGAAATTCTAGTATATGGTATTCGAAATTTACTTCTGAATGTCTTTTTGTCATGAGAATTTTCTTTCTAAAACATGTTAATAATAGTAACTGGTACTTAGGATGTAGCAGAATAGTATGTAATGAATTATATTTTATCTCGTTTAATCATTCTCACAAATCTATGAGGTAGGTATTATATTCCATTTCACAGATGAGATTCTAACCTGACTACAAAGCCCATGTTCCTAGTCACTCATCTGCGAAGTGACTGTTGAGGATAGTAGTAACAGGAAAAACTAAAATAAAAAGGAATGGTAAAATAGAAGGCAGGTTGGGATTAAGGTTTTAGAACAGAGCCTCAAGAGGCATAAAGGGTTAAATTGAGTCTAAGAAACCTCCTCCGTGTATATATCAGGAAGGTAAAGGCTAAGACAATGTGAAGAAGGTGAAAGCACACACTTAAGCCCAGAAGTAACACATAGAGCAATAAACAGATGGTCCCAGTTCTCAGCAACCTCCTGAGCTAGCCTAAATGATTTAAATAAGCATCACTCAAATTGTTTATATATTAGCCATCTGGGTTGCTATGCATATTTTAACCAGAAAAGGAAGCCGACAATCTGAAATGATAATGCCAAATCATAAAAATCATAAATGCAAGCAAAATAAATTCTTTATTTGCCTATTTTCTGCAACAAAACAAAGTTTTAAGTGTCTTGTTGAGATTGCAGAGGACAGAGAGCCTGGATATTTTTTAGCAGGTAAGAGAGAGTAAGTAAAAATTAATTACAAGAGGATCTGTTATTGTTTTAAGAAAACTAAAATTATCAACAGGTTTCTAAAAATTAAGTGTACTGCATTTAGTCCTGTGTTTTGGTGAACATAATATCGAGTATATACTGTGTGTATGTAAATGTGTATAGATCAGGGCTTTCATGGGATCATTCAAGATCTCTCAGCACTTAACCGCATCTCCCCATTAGAGTTGTTTTTTTGTTTTTTTGTTTTTTTGTTTTTAAGATTTTATTTATTTGAGAGAGAGGGAGAGAGTGCACAAGCAGGGGGAAAGGCAGAGGGAGAGGGAGAAGCAGGCGCTCCGCTGAGCAGGGAGCCCAACATGGGCTGAGCCGAAGGCAGATGCTTAACCATCTGAGCCACCCAGGTGCCCCCCAACCCCCTTAGAGTTTTCAGTACATGAAGCATAAATTCTCCCATCACAGGAGTCATAGCACTGAAATCAGTTTTAGACATTCCTCACTGGGCCTTTGTCACTTTCCACAAATCTTTTCATTGTTTTTATGGCAAAGCTGTGGAAATATAATTGATACAGCATGGAATTTGGAATTCTATTTGAAGGGAATCTTTGTTTTCCGATGATTTAACTTCTCCGAGCCTCTGTTTACTTAACAGCAAATTAGAGGCATTAAAAATTCTGCTATTGGGCGCCTGGGTGGCTCAGTTGGTTAAGCGACTGCCTTCAGCTCAGGTCATGATCCTGGAGTCCCTGGATCGAGTCCCTCATCGGGCTCCCTGCCCGGCAGGGAGTCTGCTTCGCCCTCTGACCCTATCCCCTCTCATGTGTTCTCTCTCTCTCATTCTCTCTCTCTCAAATAAATAAAATCTTTAAAAAAAAAAAAATTCTGCTATTATATTATATGATCCTCTTGTCTTGTAACTCTATTGTTACTAGAGGCCTACTTGCCCCTCTAGACTATACAGTAGTGTATGAAGAGGACCTGGTTTCAAGCTCGACATATCATAGTGCTCAATAATGGCTAGGTTTTTGCTTCTCAAGAAGCAAGTTTCCCAAGTTATAATAAACACAAGGTGTTTGAAATCACAGATCAAATCATCAATGAAGAAAAGATTCTGGTGCACAGAACGGTCAACACTGAGAAGTAATATCCCTTATAGCACTGTGCCTGAACGGCTACCCTTTGTTGGAGACTTACTAAGCCTTAAAAAATGTAAGGAAATACCAAAAATAAGTAAGCGCTGTATGAGCAACTGAGGTTATGAGGAGCCAGGCTGCGCTCAGGCCTCAGGGAAAGGGAGGGTCCAGTGCTGCCCCCTGGTGGGAATCAGGGAGCCTGGACACCAAGTGCCAGTTCCTGGGGCTGGGATGATAGTGTGCCTAGATGAGGAAGGCAAGTGCTCTGGAAATGGTTAAAAAAAATCTACCACCCCTCCCCCCAAAAGCACATCATTTCCAAGCAATTCTACTATAGCAAATTAGGCTGTCAGTTAGCTACTGGAAGGTTACAAGTAAAAGAGCCCAATATAATTGAATGTAACCAAGGTATAGACATTTTGAAAAATAGAGTCAAGAATAAAAGACCACTCAGTATCATTTAATTTATTTTTAAAGCAATCATTTGGTCTTTATTTTTTAATTCAAGGCAATCCCAGGCTTGGATTTCTTTCTAGGAGAAATTCTGGAAAAATTTTTATTCAGTTCTTCTATTGACAGAAAGTTGGAGACAGCCTATTGTGTAAGACCGCATATTATCTTGAGTTGGAAAGTTGTGAAGAAAAGTTTAAAGTGAGATAAGAACACTTTGGGTCTTTTATATATATTCCTATGTTTTATAGCTGATATAGGCTGATTAAAATTACTTAAATTTTCCTGAAAAACTAAATTTTCTAAACATTTAGTGGAAAGTCAGAAAAGCAGGATGCTGTAATGAGAAACAAATCCCAAGTCGAAATGGGCATACGTTGCCTATGGGATTACCTGATAAATCAAGATTTTACATTCCTCCTTGGAATAGGACAAACATCGGTTCACGACTTAATTTCAAAGTAATAGCTTGGAAAATTAATTTTTAAATTATTTTGCAAACAAAAAGCTCCACATCACATAATCATTATTATGCCACCAACAACCCATTTAAACTATGAGAATATATTTCATTTCCAAGAGGGGATAGGATGGGAGTAAATTAAGCTATAAATGTAATGAGCACCAAACAAGATGTAGAGGTCATAGAGTTATCATTTCTTCTCTAGGAGAAAAAAATTAAGAAACAGCTTTAAATGATTTCTGGATGTGCTCAGTTTTAAACCTAAATTCCAATACCATTTAGTCCTAATTTAGTTAAGTTATTAAATTAAAGATAAAACAACAGAGATTTTGCTTCTAAGTTCAGTTAGTCATCTAGAGGTCATAATGAGGAGGGCAAGAGTTAAACTCTAAAAATATGAAAAAAAAAAATACCGAATGATGCAAACTTGATAGCAATAAAGTCAATGAACTTGGAGACTTATATTTTGATTATAAATTGAATAACAGTCTTATAGGCTAGACATCCCCCAGCTTCCCAATACTATCAGAGAATATTTGTTTTAAATTTGTTTTAAATCTGCCATGAAAACTTGCCCATCGCCAAAACATGAGCTTCAGCAGCGGAGAAAGAATGATTCTGGTGTCTTGAATCACACTTCCCTAGCAAATGAGTCACAGAAACCTGTGAAGGCACTGTGCCAGCAGTTCCAATTAATTTCATTATTGAATTAAATAAATACAACTTTTGCTAATCTACAGTATTATTTTTCATTTAAGCTAATGGTTTCAATAGTATGTTATCATGTTTTTAAAACTTAGCTTAGAAGACATATTAGGCTGTACCAATTTTCTACATAGCACAGACCTATGAAATTAATTCTTCGGACAGCACAGTCCCTAATCTGCCCTCAAACATCAAAGCTATGCTTTTTTTATTTTTCTGATACCCTGTGCACAGGAGATGCGTTCGACAAACACTTGTTGATATGAAGTCTGTCACTTCGAAAACACAGTGGAACCAGTTAACTAAGTGAAACAGTATATGAATAATATCATTTTATCCAGCTTTCTGTAACACCTAAAAACATTATAGGCAAGCCCAGCTATTTCAGCAAAGCTTCTGTGTAAAATCATAACCTGGACTAAATTAAAAGCTGAGATCCCTCTGACTTAACTTCACTGAAATGTCTTCATTATCTGAGGACTTTTTAAAAAAAATTCCACTTCTTCTTCTTTAATGCAAATTACTGGCAAGCTGGTACCATTTTTGTTTTCCACGATTTCTTTAGCTAAAGAATGGGACTGAATTCTAAATTAGGATTTTCATTTAAATTCAAATTCCATTTTTAAAATCGAAGCTTATTTTCTGAAGTTAGAAATATTATTTCTGAACTCAATGGGTTTCCCCGGATAGTCTCGCTACCTAAAACAAAGTTGGAGTATGATATTAAACCATGCACAGAAATGATTCATGGCTCAAATTCTATAGCTGTGTTAGAATATAAACATGTTAATATAAAATTATCCATGAATCTCGACAGATTAACTGTAGAAACTGAAGTAGAACAAATTTTAAAATCAAAATATAACATTAAAATCAGCAATTTATTACATAATAGGGATTTTTTTTCCTCTCAGAATGATGGTTTTGTAACTTCCACTGTTTTAAAATCAGAAATAAGTGAAACTAAGTGCTAATTCATTTCTATAATTTATGTTATCTCAGATCGCTTTTTAAGAAAGCACATAGTGTTCACTATGGCCCAGGGACTGTACTAACTACTTTATAAATATTAACTCATTTTGCTTTTCATAAAAATTCAATTAGCAGCCGCAAAGGTAAAAGCCTCACCCCATCCAAACCACTTTGGCTTTCCAGGTAAAACCTGTCAAGGTTTGGTTCCCCTTTACAGCTTTCCCCCGCATGCGGTCTTGAGCTGTGACCCACAGCTGCCGCGCCTCCCTCACCTGAAGAACACGGTGAGAAACAGCAGCTAACAACAGTCATTTCTTCCTTCAATCCTCCACATAAACATCGTGTTTATTTGCAGCACGCAGTCTCCAAAGATGTCCTGAGGCTTTCAAAGTTCAAAAGCTAACGTTAAAATTATTTTCAGACATACTATGGGCAAATTCTGACATTTACCACGTACTGTGGCTACAATGCTTTTGTTAAAACAATTTATATTCAATGGGGTGGGGGGGGGAAGGCAATGCTCTCAAATTTCCACAGACGCTGAAGCTTCTCAAATTTTATAGTTCAGAATTCTTCCCTATAGAAGCAAGCATCGGCAGCAGCAAAGTTGGAAAGTGGAATTTCCTGAGAATGTGGGTCCATAATGATAAACATAAGCGACGTGCTGCACTGGGGTCATCTCATGAACAAACCGCTCTCGGTCAGGTAGGATTCTTGCTTTTGTTTGGCAGCAGGAAGCTTCAGATACTCCTATTAAGCAACTTTCAACGATCTGACAAAGCATTCAGTTTTTCTGATTGTTTTTTTTTTTCCATAAAATTATTCCTATAGCATTCTCATACCACCAAATGGTGCTTGGAAGGCAGAAATTAATCCTGGCTGAAGCAAACTGATGATTCTTTTGTCTCGTGACACAGAAAATATATTCCTTTAGAATTTGGGAAACTGAACCTGCGCTAGGAAAATTTCTATTAGGATTTGTCACTGTCCCCATTCTGCAACCTGATTTTAAGTTTCAAGACTGGTCACAAAACGAAAGTACTAGAAAAAGTGATTTCCCCCTATCTGGCACCTTCTTCCTAAAAAGTTTGAGAAGCTGGATAAAGAAATGATGGCTAAAATATCTGCTATTGTATGAATGATCTCTTGTTACCATACAAAGTTTGTTTTTTGTTATTGTTTTTTCCTTCTCTTTAAATATGTCAAATTTCTACTTTATGTTTACTTTATGTTTAAATGCTAAATGTAAAAACTAAATGCTAAATCGCTAACTGTAAAAAAGGCAAGGGAAAGGGAAAAGGTCAACTTTATTTTATCTACATAATGCCAAAAGAGATGTGTCAGTGTTTTTACTGAAATTAAACACACTTTTTTTTTTTAAAGTTAATCTTGGGTGTCATAGCAACACAGCCTTTAAGCTTGGTTTTGCTGAATGAATAAATCAGACCAAGTTGTTTTTCAGCAATTTAATTCTGGTCACTAGATCACTACAATTTTATCAAGAAAAGCACAGCAGAAATAAATGTTCTAAGGCTATCATCAATTATCAGGGAGATGTATTCAAAAATTTGTTAATTGGATCCCAGCAGTAGCAGCACTCCCAAGCTTTAATAATTGAACTAATTTACAAAGCAAACAAGTTTTTGGCAGGAATCTCTGACCTAAGTAAGAAAAAGCTTGTTAGTGCTCTCATTATTTACATGCAGATGACTTTTACTAATACAGGGAGTTTAACCTTTTCATTCAACAAATCTAGCACTTGTAATTATTGTCCGTGTCCAATTAAAATATAATGCAGAACCCAAAATATATTTTCCTCTTTGCTGCATTTACATATCTATGTTTCTACCTTTACAGTTGGTTAACATTTCTTACAAAGAAGCTTCACAGATTAAATGTCTATGTATTTGCATATACACATTTTCAGAATTTCCAGAATCAAGAGATATTTCATAATTAGAGGAAAAAATACATGTGCCTCCTTTTTAATGCCCATAATTGGGTAAATACATGTGCTGATAAGATGAACCTAATTCTCACAAAGTCTATATTACATGCTCACTGTGGACAAATTTCTAATAAGCCTGATAAAACTATAGATACACTAGTGAAAGGTGGTTTAACAATAACTAGGACCTGGTTTTGGATACTTTTATAGTTAAGTGCAAAAATATAATATTAAAAATGCCAAAGGTACTGTTTTTAGATGAATTAAATTTATGTAGTTTCTATAAAAGGGTGATGTTCACACAATTTATTTAGATGGACCAAAGCATTGACTTACTATTTTTTATCTACTTATTTGAGGATGAACTCTACAAAAATTCAATCAGGTCCCTCAATTAGGAATCAGGCTAAACACACAGCACAGATTGCAACCCGCACCCCCCACCCGAGATCACAGGAGTTTCCCTATTGGTCATATACCACAGACAAGGATGTGCATAAGCACGCATGGACACAAACAAATAATTCTATGTTTAATCAACAAATCCTGGTGAATATCCTGGCACACAACATGGAGGCTACAGGAAAAGAAATGTATTCATTCATATGCCTATCACTTCAGAAAAAGGGACAGGTACACACGTACAGTGAACAAACAGCCAGACACCAACTAGTAACCAAAGAGATGTTCTTACTTAATAATAAACAAGCACGATTGTTTATATAGTCTCAATCCTTTCAGCAACTCTATGGGGTGGTGACAAGTGAAAGGAGGCTGGCAGAGGTTAAGTGAGGTGGCCAAGATCGCACAGGTGCACACGGCTCTGTTGGTATGTGAACCAGCTCGCCCACTTACTCTTGGGTGCACTCTACAGGGCTTTGGATTTAAAAGTGGGCAGGAGAGTATGGCTTGGATAGAAGGCAAAATTTGTATTTCGTGCTACCATTACACCTGTGAAAGAGAAACTGGTGGAATTGCCTACTTGTTGATGCAAGTCCTGATCAATATATACTTTTTAATAAAAGACTTAGCAGTTTAGTGTCTTTGGGGGGCGGTGGTCATCAGGGAAGAAATGGGTCTCTAGAGTTACAGTAGGTTCAGCGTGGATTTATAGGTTTGGTTTCTTTCAGATGTTTGTTGGGGAGAAGATGGGAAAATGAGGGGAAGGAAGGACACGAGTGGAACTTGTTTCTACTATGGGCTTGCTTGAGTGCAGGGCATAAACTGCCACTTTGAGTTCTGAAGCTGATTTTTAATTCTGAGAAAAAAACTGGATGTTCAACCAATGGTGGGCTGTAAGTTTAAAGTTGCTTCCACCGTAAGGGTCAAGAAAATCAGTTCAGTGCTTCACCACGAAATGAAACTTGCCTCCTTTCATTTCCTTATCTATGGGACAATCTAGATTTAACTTAATAAGCTAAGTAATTTGATAAGAATATGATAGCTTTTTGATAGAATAGGAAAATATTTCAAATACACGTGGGTTACAAGTTTTATCCTAGCCTTAACTTAAATTGGAATATGAAATTTAATCCTCTCTTTGCAGTAAATATTTTATAGCTATTCTCCACGGTCAACTCACTTTGTAGAGCTCTAAAACAACAGAAGAAAATTCCTGGAGTACTTAAAGAAATGTCTTTTGAGAATAAAATTAAATTCTTTTTTTTTTTTTTGCAATTAAAACGACAGACAACAGACAAGACACTGCAATTAAATTAATCTGAAATTAAAATGTAAATGTAAGTGCGGTATGGGGTCTCCTGTCTCAGACTCTACTCACTGGCTTCAATTAGTGGTTATTGGCCCAGGCTCCACAGCCGGCACTAGGATGTTATAGCTGTGGGCTCTCATTATAGGTGTAAAGCTAGTTGCACACATAGAAGTGCCACCAAGTGGGCACGGCTGTGTGCGGATGGGTCCGTCCCTATGCATGGAAACAGACAGGTCTCGGTGGTCTGTGACAAGAACTTCAGACATCTGTAAGAAAATATCGCATTGGAAAGCTCGATTAAAAAATTATATAAGTATATAATTTATCTGGTTATGATGCATTAACATTTCATCGTTTTCAATTCCCAGTCCTCCGAATGAGCATGCTTGTATGTCCGACATAACAAATCACCAACCCACAAGGATTTTCCTTAGGTTTTCTCAAATGCTAATTATGTAGCAAATCTAATTAAGTTTGTATGATTCACTTCAGCAGTAGGTACTTCAGTTACTTCAGAATTGCCAAAAGGGATCTGAAGTGTCTATTCTCCCTCCAAAACAATCACGCTGCGTGCCAAACTGATAACCATTAAACACAGCTGCAGAGCAAATGTGCAGTCTTGGTCCTGTAAATACAGTGTTCACACATCAGTCAGCCCTGCGAGCAACTTCGGATTCAGAACTACCGATTGCAGGTTTATGTTTCTGTTAGACGAGTATTATATATGAGTATTTTCACCCAGCACAGCTTGAACAGATTTCTATATGTCATGAGAGTTTCTTCCACCTACGAATATTCACCGAAACTCTGAAAACCCCAAACAGTGATAAATAACATTCGATCAGCATCTTGTTGAATTGGTTTTCAAGCTTTATTCCTCATGTGAAAAAAGTCAAAAGTAGCCTTGTGAGTTTGAGAACGTGTTTATGGGACAATTGATATGCAATATATTTAGCCTCGTTCCTAAAGAAAATCACATATACTGTATTTATTATAAATGCTTCTCTTTTAATGACAGTCGGTAAGTGTGCAAAACAAACCTATGGGCATATCTGAGTTACAGAAATTAAATGATTTTTATTTCAGTAACTCAAATAATTTCCAAGGAAGGAAATTCTTTCCAGAGGGGCTCTCCAAACTGGGTGGGTTGCCGGATGCTTAAGGCCATGACCGAATTCCCTCCAGAGGCTGTTAGGTCGCTATGGCAACGACCCTCTCCCTATCAATAAGCAACAGCTCTGAACACTAATATTCTCTTAAAAAAAAAAAATGGTTTCCTTTTCTATGGCCACAATGATAGGAACTAGCTTCAAGACTGAAATATACCACTTTTTGTGCAAAACAAACTATGTTTGCTGACTGAACGGTTTCACTGAAATTCAGCTTTGTCAATAAATGCAAAAACAAGGAAATCAGCCATTGTGCCCCAGTTCAGTTTCAAAACAAGGTAAAATTGGTGACATAAACAATCTAAGGATGTTACAGCTGGAATGGGTTATGTGCGGAGGTCCAGGCAGAAGAAGGGAATCGGTCTCCAGGGAGCAAATGACATATAGGAAGCAAAACTGACATGAGAAGAACATACGCTTCCAGCCAGCCCTTGGAGTTTCTTAAAAGCAGCACACATTGGAACGGTTGTAGTTCTTATCTGTGGTTATTTCCCGATATGTAATTATGACCGTGCAGGGTAATAAATAAGCTGATTACATTGATTAAATGAAACATCTCCCTCCAATTTAAGGAGCTAACACGGTTGCCAGCTCTGTCTTCACTGACCCTAGTTTCAAGAGCTAAGTCTCTTCAGTTGTGCCCCACGTCAGGTGTGCAAAAACCAACACTACAAACCATCGTGCACACTGCTTTGCGCAGCTCCGTTGCCTTGGAGGTACAGTGCCCGACGCAGGGTAGGGCTCAGGAGATCTCTGCTAACCAAACGGTTCCAGTTTCTACTTATACTGTTTCACTCTGGGGCATTAATGAGCTTAGTCACTGATGAGGCAAAAAAATCAACAAGACAGGAGCTGGGGTGTGGACATTTTCACTCCTTAGCAATTACCGAACACCGTCTTACTCATCTACCAGACGCCACACTATTTATTGTGATCATGCCCTCCCCTAGTTAAGAGCTTTCCCTGGCTCCCCAAAGCTTATTCTTTATTTATCCCTATTTCCCTCCCAGCCCAGTACAGACGTGCACAGGCTCACCTCCATTCACAAGCTTACCATTTTTAGAAGACTGCCTTTACACAAACCTCTCTCTCTCTTCAACTCTCGGATTTTTCTATTCCCTTGCTATCTTCACATAGTCCACTTTCCAAAGTCAGCTCAAATGCCCTTTTCCAGGAGGCCTTCAGGACCTTGATGTTGATTCTAAAATCCATGTGTTCAACCATTCATCAAATACTCCAGAGCCTATTATGTCTCTACCTTCAGAGTTTTATATTCTAGTGGGGGAAATAGGTATGAGGACATGCTAGAAAGGAAGTATGCAGGGGTCTGCACTAGGTAATAACGGGGAGCTAGAGCTCCAAGTTACCCAGAGGGCTCAGGGAAGGGGTTTTCTGAGGAGGTAGCGTTCGAAAACCATGAGTAACCAGCTCTGCCAAGAACCAGGTAGAAGCATGCCTTCCAGGTCACACAACAAATACCAAAGCCTGGAGGCAGAGAAGAGCCTGGTGGGATCCAGAGATGGAGAGAGAAAGCTGGCGGGACTGTAGCACAGGAGGAGGGGGAGGGTGCACACGGAAGGAGGAACAATGGGGTGAGGGAGGGGGGTGGGCAACCAGATGGCCAGGTGGGCAACAGACCAGCCCTGGCAGGAAGACGGTAACATATGGTTTTGATATTTCACATATCTATACTTTACCGAGTACATACAAGAGTAGCTACAGAGATTTGTAAGATTCTCCAGGTAAACTCAGGGTTCACTTGCAACAAATCAGAAACATCATCAGAGATGAAGGCTGGAGTTGCCGATAATGAGACCCAGTGACCCAAAACAATATAGGGATGAAGGTACTAAGTCAAAGTACACAATATACACAGATCATTTGGGTGGTGTAATTTTGGGGAAATTATCACTTCATTCAGTAGAAAACTTTCTAAGGATCAACACTGAAATGCCCACTTCTGAGGAAAATAAAAACAGGGCATTTTAGTGCTAGAAGTACTTTACTATACTTTGTGGTTAACTGGAATCCCTTCTTGGCTAATATTCAAACACCTTTTCTCTTCTAGTAATTCAATAGATTTACTACCATATCTAGTTCCTTAGCGATAATAATCAATTTCCCATTTACTCACACTACTGACTTCCTCTCCCTATTTCTTATCTCTGCATCTCTCTCAGTGGTTTTTTATGGTTATGTATTATTACAGAAAAAGACTCAAAATGGCCTAACAACATGCATGGAGATCATATTTTTATAAATGTTATCTATTGTTCCTTTGGCAAGGATTTGGAATCCACGGCAGAGAGAAACAGATTTTCATGTATTCCATGTAGGGGCAGTAAAGAAAAACCTTCCCCCTCCTTCATGTCCTTTCTGGCTTTCCTGTCACCAAAGCTATAGGAAATTCTGATCTAGCCCATATTAATGTTGCTACCTAGCAACCTGGGGTGGTTGTGATGTAATATAAAAATGAAGGCAAAATATATTTAGAAAGTGTTCCATGCGCCCAATCATACAACATTGAGAAGGGTATATTTGGTTTTGCTTAGCATTTATCTTAATTTTGATTTATAAAAATTCTGATTATTTGAAAATTCTATTATTTGGAATTATTATTTGGAATCTTAGAAAGTTTAATGCCCATTAGCTTTTTGTTTTGTGAAAAATGTTCTCTTTGTGAAAAAGAATGACAAAACTTCTCAGCTTCTTTGGTTTTCGGACTAATATTGTACTGCAAAGTAGAAGACTTGGGTCCTTGTCCTGATTCTGTTATCAACTAGGTAAGTGACAAGACAGTGTGGCTCTAGCTTTTCTTAATCATCCTCACTCCCTGCCAGGGTACACTGATCAGCATGATAATAAGGGAAATCGAACTCCAGTCACTGAAAGAGTAAATGCCCTTCCTGAATCCCTTCAATAGAAGGCGTCCTAGCATACAATGTCTGGCACATGGCGGGTACTCACTCAGTAGAGGTTTACTTGGAAAATTCCAGTTTTCGCTTATCTTTACATCTTTCGGACAGGGAGAAAGGCAAGGGCTTGAGAGTCATTTACCCTTCAGTACTGAAAACAGAAGCCAACAGATTTTGAACAAAAAGAAATTCAGCCCTGAATTCTTGACAAAGCTTAGACTCAAGGTTGGTAGGTGACCATTTCAACAATTGAATGGCCAAAAAAAAAAAGATAATAAAATATAGATGGCCAGAGCCAAAACAAAACAAACAAACAAAACAAAAGGAAGAAAACAAAAGAAACCCCAAGGACCTTAAGAAGTCACAAAATGATTTGGTTTAAGAATAAACACCAAAGGGGGCTAACTCCATAGGAAGGGGATCAAAAGTACAGGAGAGGTGGCCATTTTGGTGAAAACAATCTTATCACCATTAACAAAATGGGTGGGAAAGATATCATCAAAGAGAAGTTTCAGAATCTCTTGAATAAGAAGTGCAGAGAGGGTGGGGAAAACACTCTTCCATTTGTAACAAAAACCCAGAAGTTGGACAAAATCTTCTTTCACGATGAAATGCATAAGAATAGGTTTCCTGGGGTTAAAAGGCAGGAGCATCTCCTCAAGGGAAGATCAGAACCTCTAGGACAGGATAAAATGTTAGATTTAGCAAAAGTAGGCATAGGACAGACTGGAAGCAAATTTCTGCAAATCACTTATCTAGCAGAGGTCTTATATCACAGGATATGTAAACAACTCTCAAAACTCATCAGTAAACAAAGAAATGATCCAATCAGAAAGTGGGCAAAACACAGGACAGACATTTCATTTAAGAGGAGATAGATGCCAAATAAATACATGGAAAAACTGTCAACACATTAGCTATTGGGGAAATGAAAATTAAGACTACAATGAACTATCACTACACACTTTTTGCAATAAAAACAAAGACAGTGGCAACACCAAACACAGGTGAGAATGTGATCACTCGTACACCAGTGGAGGGAATGTAAAATGGACCAGCCGCTCTGGAAAATGGCTTGGCAATTTCTTATAAAACTAAACATGCACTGATACCATCTGACCCAGCAATCATACTCTTGGGCATTTATCCCACAGAAGTGAAAACATAGCCACACAAAAACGTACACACACGTATTCACAACTTTTTCATAACAGCAAAAACTGAAAACAACTCAGCTGTCTTTCAATGGGGAACTGGTTAAAAAACTGTGGTATATTCATACACACCATGAAAAACTAATCAGTAATAAAGAGGAACTAGCTATTCATATACACAACAACCTGGATGGAATTCAAAGGCATTATGCTTAGTGAAAAATGTCAAATTTCAAAAAAATCCCATACACATAAACATTGTTGAAATGACAAAACTATAGAAACGGAGAACAGATTAGTGGTTGCCAGCGGATTGGAGATGGCAGAGGGAGCAAATATAAAAAGGTATCATGATGGAACAATTCTGTGTCTTGATTGTGGTGGTGTCTATTCAAGTCTATACGTGGGATAAAACTGCATAGAACTGCTCGTGTGCATGCACGATTATGGGTTGAATAAATGGTGAAAAGTTCTATAGTCTAGTTAACAGCATTGTACCAATGTCCATTTCCTGGTTTCGATATCATACTAGAGATGTAGATGTCATCATGGAGAGAAGCTCGTCGGTGAAGGGTACACAGGGCTGTGAGTACTATTTTTGCAACTTCCTGAGTGCCTATGATCATTCAAAAACTTATTTAAAAGGTTTTCTTTTTAAAGGTGTAGGCTAAAAAAAATGTCTTGCCGATGTGCTCTCTGCATAAGAAAGAAGGCATAGATGTAAGGAGGTAGAAAGGCCTAGAAATGAAGTAATAACTAGGCTCTTATGTGGAGTCTGTGAGGAAGCATCTGACTCTGGGCAAATTAGTCTTCTGAATCTCAGTTGTTCTCATTTGTGGAAATGGTAGATCTATTCCACAGGCTTCTAAAAATTGGATGTGTTTAATTTTAGTGAAGTCCAGTACGTGTTTGGCATACAGGGGATATTAGTTTCCTTGTTTCTTAACCTATACTACGTGATAGTGAAACAGACAGACAGACAGACAGAAAGGAGGTCATAGACCCAGAAGAAGTCCAAACGCCAAATCTAAGGGGCACTCCAGCCTCAGTGACTACACAGAGGACCCCAAAGAACACAGGACTTCTGGCGTTAGTCAAGCTGTAGCTTGAGGCTCTGCTGCTGTTACCTCGTGGTGGAAAGTCTTTTCTGCAAAAATGTGTTCCCAAAATTTAAAAAATAACTTTAAAGATAATTTTACATTTACAGAAAAATGAGGAAGATAGTACAGAATTCTCATATGCCCATGCTCAGTTTCCACTATTACAAACATCTCACATTAGTAATGGTACATTTGTCACAATTAACAAACCAATGCTGATACATTATTATTAACTAAAGTCTACTCGTTATTCATATTTCCTCAATTTTCCGCCAATGTCCTTTTTCCACTCCAGGGTTCTACGTTATATTTTGTCCTCTTGTTTCATTAGGATCTCCTTGGCTGTGACTGTTTTTCAGACCTTCCTTGTGTTTGATGACCTTGACAGTTTTAAGGAGTACTGGTCGGGTATTCTGTAAAATGTCCCTCAATCGGGATTTGTCTGATGATTCTCTCATAATTGGAATGAAGTTACAGGGTTTTTTCCTCGAGTATTTTTAGTCCCAGATTTTAATCCCAAACTGAAGAGAGGTGATTGAAGTCGGACAATTTAAACTTCCAGAAACTAGCAAGTAGTTTTCTGGTCACTCTCCTGTTAAGAAACTGCTTGGGGATACCAAACATTTCCTAAGAACATTATTGACACCATTAAATAGATCAACCTAGCCTGTGTCAATTACAACTAAACACAAAACAGTTCTAAGACTGATGGTTATGATTAAACAGTCTTTAGACCTCTAACAACCTTCTTTTATTTCACCTGTTAATGCCATTTTGTAGAAGGTTTTGCCAGCCCTTTGTCAAGCTCTTATTAGTATTTGTTCCATTTTCTAGGCAGAGTTTGCAGAATCTTAAAATGATATATATACCCAGGAACCACATTTTTCTATTAAATAGTAACCAGAAAACGGGCAGCAATGTGTTTGCCTGATAATCTCCAGAAATACAATGACGGAAGGCTAGATTCTGCCACAATAATAATGTTGTGAAGTAATGAGAGTTTCCACAAGAATCAGTAACACATGTTACAGACTGGCATATGCTATCGTGTTTATGTAAATAAACCATTTTGATGTAGGAAATTATTATTTGATATTTATCATATTATATTCTAAACTATCACAGAAATATTTTTCCCTGAAATACCTGATGCTCAGAGAAATACCATCGCTATAGCATTTTCTGTATGCCATTCAAAATGTACCCATTAAAAGTATCAAAAATTTACGAATGTAAAATAATTCACTATATTGCATCACTATGACTTTATATGTAGTGGCCGGTACTGGCTGCCCAGCATCCATTCCCATCTTCCCTGCTTCCAAGAGTACCCAGATTTTCCTTCAGATATCCATTCTTCTTCTTCTGTCTCTCTCCCCTGTGTTTTGGGGGAAGCTGACACTTTCCCCAGTTCAAGGATGGGCCTCCACTGACTAAGCAAATTGGCATAGTCCGTTCTCCTGACTTCAGAGTCTCTGGTTCAGGAAACAGGACCTTTCTGGACTAATGAGGGTGAATCTAGAACTCTTACTTGGACCTGCTAGAGCCAGGAGGCGACGAGGAAAGAAGTCAGCTCTGAGATCAAACGTTTGATACCCAGCCCCCTCCCACTTGACTTAAGAAGGAAAAGGAGAGGGTGACCACAGGCAGGGGCTGGGAGATGGAGAGAGAAGGACGGGGAGGGCAGGGAGGGTAGTGGGGAAAGGACGGGTGTATTAAAATGACCTAGAAGTTCTGTGAACTGCAGGTTCATCCCTGCCCCCTACATTGTTGAGTCACGGCCCTAAGGGACCGGCTGAGCCTCCTGCTATGTATGCTAACACATATATACTAGTATGTTGTTACCGATATGTGCAAGTTACAGCCCCTCGAGGTACAGTCCCACCTCTCTTCTTCCTTCAAACCATGAAAACTTCACCAAATGGTAGTCCACATCTCCTGTTTTGGTTTCTTGTCCTGTCACTCATTCCTGCAATGATTCTAATCTAATTGTGTCTTACATAATGCTCTCCCAGAGTAGGGCTTACACCTGACTGATTGCACATTAAAATCATTTGAAGAGCTTTAGAATTGATGTCTCAGTCCTAACCCCCAAAGGCTCTGATTTAATTATCTGAGGTACAGTCAGATTACCAGGAGTTTTAAAAACAGTAGAAGATTCGGGGCGCCTAGGTGGCTCAGTCGTTAAGCATCTGCCTTCGGCTCAGGTCATGATCCCGGGATCCTGGGATAGAGCCCCGCATCGGGCTCCCTCCTCCACAGGAGGCCTGCTTCTCCCTCTCCCGCTTCCCCTGCTTGTGTTCCCTCTCTCTCTGTGTCTCTGTCAAATAAATAAATAAAATCTTAAAAATCAAAACAGAAGAGTCTACCGTACAGCCAACCAGGGTTGAGAACCACTGCTCTACTAGGCCGTTGCTACAAATGACCTCTGAATCACTGGAGTCGATGAAGTTTTTCTCAGTTGTTTCTACCTGAAGCTGAACTCGTAGAAAATAGTCACGGAAGAGGAGAAGTAATATTCTTCTCACTAAAAATCCATTGGAAAAAGAGAAGAAGAAAATCCATGTGCAGAGAAGAGCTGTAGGAATATGTGAGTTAGGATAGCTAAAGTGTGAGAATTTTAAGGGAAACAGTACTGTTTGAGAAAGTATATGTTAGGAAAATACTAAAGGGAAAAGAGAGAAATTGCCGTAAACAAAATTGTCCATAAATCCCTCTCCCCCAGAACAGTTTGAAATGGGTCTATATACTGTGTAAACCCACTTATTAAACGGATTCAGAAAAACTCTTAGGATGTTTTAGTGCCTTAAAGTTTGTTTGTGTGGGGAGGTGATGTGTATGTTAAAAGAGAATCTGAGATAGCAGAATTTCTTTCTTCTCGCTGCGTTTTCTGAGACAGAGATGATCATTAAAAAAAAAAAACAAAGGTCAATTTGTATTTTGTGTTCACAAGTAACATAATACTTCAAAAGATCATACTTCAAAAGCAGAATACAAATTAAGAAGGTGTCTTCCTGTAACTGAAATAACACTAATAATATTATCACAAATAGATAGCCAACACCTACTGAGCATACACCCGGGTGCCAGTATTAAGCATGACTTGGATTATGTTATTATTCCTCATGAGCCCTATGAGAGGAAAGAAGCTTCTTTATTCCCATTTTAGAGATGAGGAAACTGAGGTTTAGGGGCAGGTCACTAGTCCAGTTGGCATGTACCAGAAACAGTATTTGAAAGCAGCTCTGTCCAATTCCAGAGCCTGAGTTCTTAATTGTTATGCTGTTTTCTACATTGTTATGAATCCACCGAAATTAGTTTAAAAAAATTTTTTAAACCACCCACACACACCAGACTGTATTTTTAAAAAGTCATTAGGCAGATTGACAGAGAACATTTTGGGCAATTATAGGATAGCAAGAACAGAAGGCAAAGGCAAGTTTAACCTAAAATGTAAAATCTAGAGCCAGTCATTCTGGGGATTTTCCATAAATGTTTACTAGTGATGATGGACAAACTATAATTTTATACTCTCCTTGATTCATGCTATTTCTGCAACTTTAAAGTCTTCCCCTTGTAAATCTATTTCCCAGTAGCTCTACTTTCCATTTCCAAACAACCACAAGTCACTATGCCAAAGGCCCATCTAACTCAAGGTGGCTAAACAGATCCCGGTTCCTAATGAATTTTTGTTTAGAACACAAACATCACCAGCTGGCTTCCATGCACTTGAAAAATGACAGCTTCATAGTAAATAAAGGAGAAATGATGGCACTCTTCTGAATAAGTACTCACCTCTTAGCTGCTAAAAAATGTACATATTATATGCTCTATAGAATCTATATAGTGATGACACAAATTAGAGCATCTCTCCTCTTAAGTGAATGCTCCCTGGAGGCAGGTACCATATCTACTTATCATTGCCTCTCTACTGCCTAGCACATGTGGTAGACTCCAGGTAAAAAATCTGCTGAGCTCATTTAACATTTGATCTTCACCAAAATACTACAATATACATTTTAAAATGAGAAAATACATTTGATTTCAGATCATATCTTTCCTACTGGAGATCTCACATATAATTGTTTATATTTTACAAAATGTAACTGGGGGTACAGAGAAATGGAAAATCAGGAAAGGAACATTTTATATTTTGATTACTCTGAATACTATAGCTCTCAAGAGTATGAGATATTATTTTCCTGTTTCATATTAGTTGAAATACATTAAAGATGATAATATGTCAGGGTAAAGAATTACTCCTCATTTAAGTGCTCCTTCTTAAAAATTTAGGCAAACTGGAGTTCTCTGAAAGTTTCTGAGGATTCAGTAAGTTACAGTCATGTTAATGAAAATATAAACATTTTTAGGTTTCAAAAGAGCTAAGTATTGGATACAACCCTTATCAAGCTCCCACATTAGGACTAGAAGTTTTAACTGCAGCAATCACACAAGAAATAAAAGGCATCCAAATTGGTAAGGGGGAAGTAAAACTGTCAGTATTTACAGACGACATGATAGAAAACTCTACAGACTCCACCAAAAAAAAACTATTAGAATAAATGAATTCAGGGGTGCCTGGGTGGCTCAGGCGTTAAGCGTCTGCCTTCGGCTCAGGTCATGATCCCAGCGTCCTGGGATTGAGCCCCGCATCAGGCTCCCTGCTCGGCAGGAAGCCTGCTTCTCCCTCTCCCACTCCCCCTGCTTGTGTTCCCTCTCTCGCTGTGTCTTTCTCTGTCAAATAAATAAAATCTTTAAAAAAAAAAATGAATTCAGTAAAGTTGCAAAATACAAAATTAATATATAGTAATCTAGCATTTTCTAGAAACTAATAATGAAATAGCAGAAAGACAAATTAAGAAAACAATTCCCTTTACAATTGTACCAAAAAGAATAAAGTACCTGGGAATAAATTTAACCAAGGAGGTGAAATACCTGTACTCTGAAAACTATAAGACACTAATAAAAGAAAGTGAAGATAACACAAACATATGGAAAGACATACCATGCTCATGGATTGGGATAATTAACATTGTTAAAATGTCCATACTACGCAAACCAATCTACAGATTCAATGCAATCCTTGTTAAAATACCAACAGCATTTTTCACAGAACTAGAACAAATAATTCTAAAATTTGTATGAAACCACAAAGACCTCAAAGAGCCAAAGCAATCTACAAAGATATAGTAATCAAAACAGTATGGTACTGGCAAAAATAAAAAAATAAAAAACAGACACATAGATCAATGGAACCGGATAGAGATCCCAGAAATAAACCTACACTTATATGGTGAATTAATCTATGACAAAGGAGGCAAGAATATAAATGGGGAAAAGATAGTCTTTTCAATAAATATTGTAGGGAAGGGGCGCCTTGGTGGCTCAGTCGTTACGCGTCTGCCTTCGGCTCAGGTCATGATCCCAGAGTCCTGGGATCGAGCCCTGCATCGGGCTCCCTGCTCGGCGGGAAGCCTGCTTCTCCCTCTCCCACTCCCACCCGCTTGTGCTCTCTCTCTGTCAAATAAATAAATAAATAAATAAAATCTTAATAAATAAATAAATAGTGTAGGGAAAACTGGACAGCTACATGCAAAAGAATGAAACTGGAATACTTTCTTACACCATACATAAAAATAATCTCAAAATGGATTAAAGACCTAAATGTGAAACCCAAAACCATAAAACTCCCACAAGAAAACATAGGTCATAATCCTAGACATCAGCCTCCTCACGCAAGGGAGGCAGAAGCAAACAAAGCTTTTACATAGTGAAGGAAACCACTGACAAAACAAAAAGCAATGTACTGAATGGGAGAAGATATCTTATATGGGGTTAATATCCAAAATATATAAAGAGCTCATATAACTCTACACCCACAAAAAAGCAAACAATCTGATTAAAAAAGGGGCAAAGGACCTGAATAGACATTTTTCCAAAGAAGACATACAGATGGCCAACAGACACATGAGAAAATGCCCAACATCACTAATCATCAGGGAAATGCAAATCAAAATCACAGTAAGATATCACCTCACACCTGTCAGAATGGCTAAAGTAAAAAGACACAGGAAACAACAAGTATTGGCGAGGATGTGGAGAAAAAGGAACCCTCGTGCACTGTTGGTGGGAATGCAAATTGGTACAGCCAATGTGTAAAACAGTATGGAGTTTCCTCAAAAAATTAAAAATAGATATACTATATGATCTAGTAATTCCACTAGTGGGTATCTATCAAAAAAAATTTAATTAATTAATTAAAACACTAATTCAAAAAGATTATATGCACCCCTATGTTTACCACAGCATTATTTACAATAGCCAAGATATGGAAGCAACCTAAGTGTCCATAGAGAGATGAATGCGTGAAGAAGATGTGGGGTATATATACAATGGAATATTAACCATAAAAATGAATAAGATCTTTCCATCTGTGACAACATGGATGGACCTAGAGGGTACTATGCTAAGTGAGATAAGTCAGATACAGAGAAAGACAAATACCATATGATTTCACTTATATGTGAAATCTAAAAGTCAAAACAAATGAATAAACAAACAAACAAAAAAAAACCCCAGACTCTTAAATACAGAGAACAAACTGGTGTTTGCCAGAAGGGAGGTGGGTGGGGGGTATGGTGAAATAGCCGATGGGCATTAAGAGCTACAAAGTTGCAGTTATAAAATACATAAGTCATGGAGATGCAAAGTACAGCACAGGGAAGATAGTCAATAATATTTTAATAATATTGTATGGTGACAGATGGTGACCACACTTATCATGATGAAAAGGAAAAAAAAAATTACATGACCATTCCACAGATGTCCTGCTCAGGTAATCCTCCCTTACAAAGGTTAGGACTACAGAAACAGGGTTTTCCAGGAAAGGTTACTCAACAGATTGGGGTATGGAAAACGTGGGCCTCTCCTCATCCACTGCTGACCTCCCTGACCCGCTGCAGAAGTGAGGGTGATGCTCTGTGTCTCTGAACCCAGGAGCCTTCTCCACACACACACTAGGCAGCTGCTACCCAGAGTGATAGGGGTTGCATGTGAAGTGAAAGCCATTAGCTTTAGATACACCGTATGGTCTAATTCTTTTTCTGTTAAAATGTCACCATTTTCATAACATGAGCTTGCTTAGATCATAATAGAATCTATCCTGGGGTATACTGTCACTGGGTATGTTTACTGGATTTTTATTAATTTTAAACCTTTTGGGGGGGCATATCACAGGTATAGTGGGGAAACATCTCATTTTTGTGTGATTATCAAAGGCTTAATCTATTCAGTGGCCAAAACTCTGAGAAGGCTTTTCATTTCAAAAATATGGTCATTGTTGCACATGTATAAATGTTACAAGAAAACACTGTTTACATATATTATAAAGCAAGAAGCTGGAAGAAAATAATGTAAGTATGTATTTGTTACGATTCATAATATGATACTGCAGTTAATGAAGCAAATTTAAAAATGTAAACATACTCTATCATATATGGTAGAAAAAAAGGACTTATTCTTATTAATAATGCTTTTATGAAAGTTGAAATCATGCTTTCTCTATTAAAAAAAACACATGTTCACTTTGGTAGGAGTTAGATTTCATTTTGCTCATATTTAGAAAGTGCTCATATTTAGTACATTTTAAATGTAGCCGTATATACATTTAGCAACATTTGCATAATGTTTCCTATTTCATTAAAGATTTATAAGCAAATATAACATGTGGCTGATAACCCAACTCCAAAAAAGAACTGATTCTACAACTCTATTAATATTTTAAAGGAGCTACTTTGAAGGTCATATTGATTGAGGACTAGAATTATATAGCTTAATCATAGCAAAAATTAGTTTCTTTTAAATGATCATTCTCCATATTATCTCACCAGATTTACAAACAAAGAAAACTGCAAGCTATCTTCCTAATCTAAATTAAGCACTATAAATTATCTTGTGGGAAACCAACAATTCCTATACCTAAATAAACACACTTCCATGTCTGTAGATCGTATTCACATGGCTTCACTTATGCAATGCAATCAGAGGTCTTCGAGATTCCTTACACATCTAGAGGCAACTCCTAAGCCACAAATAAGAGAGAAAAGCTGGCTTGAATCAAGACATTTGTTCCATATTATGATGGCAGAGAAGTGATGAGTAATTCAAGAGAGATCATGATGATACATGGTGACAGTGATACATGATGATACCATTGAATGTTTTCTGTATGTTGTAGGCCGCTCTAAAAGCTTAACATTATTAACTCACGCAAGCCTCACAATAATGCATTTAGATCCATTTAGATGGATGCCACTGATGGAAAAAGCGAAGACAGATAAGAAATTTGTGCAAGACCACACTCTTGGTAAGGTGTCAGCCGGTATGTTGATTCCGACTGGTTTTCTTTAAAAGCAAGTGCTGAGAAAGAGAAGAAAAACACAAGTTGTGACACAGAATTCTTTTCCACATCAAAAATTCCACAAGCATAGCTCTTTCCATAAGGACAGGGCGAAAGCAGCAGACTTCTCTGGTTAACATGGTCCTACTATCATCTGCCTTTGGACAACTGCCCCTGAATGCCCCAGAGAGACCATTATAACGCACACACATGTGTACAGATGATAAATGTACACATAGATCCATCCGTCCGTCCTGTGATGGCAATGATCACACTGCATGTCTGTGTAGTAGACTGTTAGCTTTCTGAGGGCAAGGGCCTAAGCTTTTTATCTGATTACCCTTATGCCTTACACATTTGAATGATTACGTGATTAAATTTCTTGTCTGCTTTCAGAAGCCCCAACCTGCTCTTGATAGAGAAAAACTTCAGTGGGAAGAAGTAGGGGGTAATAGGGCTTTGGATTATTGCCTAAACACCCAGCACTGTTGGGATTTTCCTGCCATTTCCGGGGAGCACAGAGCACGTCCATGTGCAAGGAGCTGAGGAGAAGTCAAAGGAAGAACAGAACACTGGCATATTGAGGACTCAGGGGAGAAAGCTTCTCAAAGCAAGACCTAGAGCTCCTGCAGGGAATTAGAGGGAGAGACAGCCAGAATCTCAGTCTGTTCAACAGAAGGGAAACAGGCTGAGAAGCCCTGGTCTATGCACTAGATTCTGTGCTTCTAAAATGACTATATCCTGGGCCTGCTGTGAAGAAGAGGAGGGATGGTGGTCTCCCTCAGGTCCCCGGACTAGTGTAACCCACTGACCAAAAGGGGAAGCGGATTGTGGTAATTGCCCTGAAAAATGCCCCTGTTCTAATCCCCCGACACTGGGAACACGTTACCTTATGTGGCAAAAAGCACTTTACAGAAGTGATTAGGATGAAGGATGCTGAGATGAGAATAGTACCCTGGATTATTCAGGGAGGGCCAATCTAATTACCTGAATCCTGAAATTTGGAGAACTTTCCCAGCTGCGGTCAGAGAGAGGGCGCTAAGACAACAGGAGGAGTCAGAAAGATGCACCACTGCTAGCTTTGAAGATGGAGGCAGTGCCGTGAGCCAAGGAACGAAACCAGCCTCTGGAGGCTGGAAAAGGCCAGGATGATCCCCTAGAGACTCCTCCAGAAACGAACACAGCCCTGCCAACATCTTGATTTCAGCCCAGTGAGACATGTGTCAAATCCGGATCTACAGAGCTATGAAATAATAAATTTGTTGTTTTAAGCCACTGAGTTTGTGGTAATTTGTTGTGGCAGCAATAGAAAACTAATACAGGGGTCTTCATATTCTCAGTCAAGTCCGCCCCCATGAGGGAAAAACTGCAGAGGCCCCACGTTTGTGTTAGAAGCCCAGGCAGAGAGGAAGGCCACATCTGACCCTGACAGCTCAATGAAGCCTGAGAGGAATTGGAAGGAAAACTTTTTAAAGCATTAGAGCAAGCCCAGAGAGAGTACCTAATGTAAAAGGCTGATAGCATAAATTCTTCATCCCTTGGAGAAACGCTGCTCTGATTCTAAACCCCACCCCGAGCTTCTCTTCTGGGAAGGCTGATTTGAGCCAATTCAGAACGTCTCAAAACAAACAGAATAAGAGCCACGCTGTTCAGTGCTCCTAAATGGTTTCTGCCCTCCATCGTGATCCAAGGTCAGAGCAGTCTGTGTAGAAGACGAGGAGGCAGTCCACAAAGCATTCTGTAACAAAACCCATGCCCAGGCTGCAGGAAAACAATAGCTAGCCACCGAGAGATCAAAACAAGTAAGCCCACTTTCCTCTCGTTTTTGCCAGTACTTCTAGGCAAAGAAAGCAAAAATCACAAGACAAATGTTAGTGGTACGAAGCATTTTATTTTAAGAACTCTGCGGGAAGCATCTTGATTTCACAATTTTCTCCATTAATTAAGAGTGAAGTTACACTGAATGAAGACCGGGCATCACAAACACATTTGCTTATGTTGTTACCCATCATATAATCATATAATACGAACCTAGCAGTTGCTGGGAAGTTCTGATGGAAAGAAGCATATTTTTATCCTTGTAAAGAATTAGAATAATGACCATGTAGTACGGAAAAATCACGGATGCAAAATGAAAAAGAAAAAAAAAAAACCAGCCAGTTTGTGTTTGAGTTGCACTGAATATTATGCTGTAGAATGAATGATACAAAACTAGAATTACTTTTCATATACAAATTAAATCACTATGATTCAAGGAAAATCTAAGGTAATCAAGTATGACTTAAGTTCTTAAGATGATTGGGCACTCAATTAAAAAATAGTTCACTGAAGTCTGTAAATGTTTTAACATCTGTTTTCGGATTTAACTGTCAAAGTAAATTATCCTAAATTTGAGACTGTCCTACCTACCGAAGTCTACCAGTTGTTTTTACTGCTTCAGAATCTTGAAATTACAGAATATGAATGAAACCTTAGAAGTCACTCCAGTCCAACAACCTGCCTGATAGGAATGATTCCCCTAACAGATATTTTTACTATTTAAAAGGCTCCAACTGGTAAAGCATTTTTCCTTATAGAATCTTCTACAGACCAGTTTATGCCCCAACTTATGTTGCAAACAAAAAAGAAAGAGAATGAAGTGGTCATTGATTCTGTTCCTACTATGGGTCAGGTATTGTGGTAGGTGCTTTACATATTTTTAAAGAATTTACTCTTCACATCATCCCAGTGAAATAGTATGAGCTACATTTCATAGATGAAATAAACAATAGGTTAAAATACAGGATAATACTGCTTCCTTTCTAAAATAACTAAAATTCAGTGTTATACAACAGGCAAATATTTCAATGAAAAATACCTTAATAAAATTGAAGTGGCTATAGAAAGTGTTTAAGTAGGTAAATGCATTCTTGGTATTCAAATTTACTGCCAATAATCTCTATTTTTAATAGTAAACCAGAAAATAACCAATAGGTTTATGATAAGGAAATATTTTAACAAAAAAAAACATTAAAATATTAGAGAGCTAACAAAGGTCAATTTGGACATTTAGATCACGTTCCATGTTAAAACAGAATATGCCTAAAAGTGGATACAAATAATTTATAAATTTTCTAAAATTTCTATATACTTCGTAGTTTTGTTACCCTTTCTGTGTGACACTGATATTTTTCACTAGAAGGTATTTTTGTAGACATTAATGGACACATCTGGAGACTTTTTAAGTTTCAATTTACTCTACAGAAATTGTAAAAGAGACGCATGCTCTTTCATGGAGGATGCATCTGAACAAAAAGGTAACAGGAAATCATTAGCACCACGAAGCACAGAACACTGACAGAGAGGGAACAGAGACATTTAATATTGGATATGGTCCAATTTTAGATTATGGAAAAAATAATACAAATCACTCACTACTTGCCTATTGTGCATTTGGCAATGTACTAGGCACTCTGCATCCATTATGGCATATAATCACTGCACGCTAGGCTGAACATCTCCATTTTTCAGATATGGAAATTAAGATTTATAACGGAAAATAACTTTCCCAAGAAGACACAACTATTGTGTAATAGAACGGTTCTAAACCCAGACTATTTAATGAAAGCCTTTTTCTCCTCTCGGAAAAGAAACTCTGGTGGTGAAGACCTGTTGAAGGACTGAGGAGCAAATCTCAGAATAAGCTGCTAGTCATGTAATTTAAATGACAGGAGAGGCTTGAGAACCCAAGTTCTGCTCTAAGGGTGGAGAAGAAATTTCATGAACAGGTCTCAGATGGGCGGGCACTTGGCCTAATGAGCAATGCTTCTGAAGTGACCTTCACCTCCTTGGTCTCACAGTGAACACCATTCAGAAATGGGCTGTGGTTTACTTGTACCCGCCACTTGCTCTTGATTAGCAGGTGGGCTTGGAGCCAGTCTCCAGAAGGAGAATCTCCATGAGGAAGCTGGGGTCAGAATAAAGGCAAAGGGAGTGCTCATGCCTGGTATCAATCCACAGCTGTCTGACTCTACAGGAAAATGCAAAGTTATACTTCCATGTGAGAGCATGTGGTGTCATCACCGGATTTGTTTCCCTAAGTTTCTGTATCATTTTCCCTTAAGGAAACTAAATTCTTTATCGGTGTCTGATGGTGTCTTTCTATCAACACACATCCTGTTGCCACAAAGGTTATTAAATACCTCCTTCCTATGAATGGAATTCCAGTCATATCAGCCCCAGCTTATCTGCTTGTGTGCCCAGGACACCTTTACTCATTCTTCAAATCTCATTCTTCAGGAGTCTTGTGGACTGATTTCCTTAGGTTCATTCAGGCACCTTTTCTCCATGTTTAGATTGCACTGTGTAAGTACTACCATTGTACCAATGTCTCAATAATCATGACGTTCATTCACAGATGGCTCTCTCCACTAAACCCGCATCTCCGGCCTGATCGTTCCTCTTTAAACCCAGCCTACAGTAGGTACTCAGTATTCATTTGTTAAATAAACCTGCTATTCTTTTTGTTGTCTTTCTCACTTCGATACATACCCTTTGAACGCCAGCATGTTAATGCTGAATTAAACCCAGTGCGAGGTGTTGTCAAAAGATGACACATTGATTAAAGCGTTTTGAGAAAAAGCATAACATGTAAAGACATAAGAACAGTAATAGCTACTACTTCCTGAGTACTGTGTACCTTATAATGTACCACTAGTTTTACATGTAGACATTCATTTAATCTTCACAATAACACTTTGCAAAAAGAACTGTTATTTCCCTCATTTTCCAGATGAGGACGTTGAAGCGGAGGGAGCTCAGATTGGGCTGCTCTGTGAATCCAGGCAGTCCAGGCCTACACTCATTGCCCTGAACTACTGTCAGCCAAAACCTTCCCTGTGTTAGTGATTAATATATTCCTTTTCATTTAATCCTTGAAGGCAGTTCTGTAAGAGAGAAGGAACATTTCAGGAGCACAAGTCAAGTTGCATGGACTTGATCTGATCCCACGGCCCCGCAGGTGAGTGGCAGGGCACGAGCTGTGTATCTGAGTGCTGCCTCGTGAGGAACATCATGATGCCGACATTACCCGCACGTGCACTGCTCCCTCTGCATCAGCTTGAAGCAGAAGTTTTCCCTCATCTCGTTCTTCCTATTACGAGTATTTAGGGCTCTTATTCTCTATAACATTTTAGCATCAACTAATGATGCTTTCAAGAAAAAAGTCTGTTTGGATTTTGTTTGAAGTTCGACTGAATCTATAGATTAAACCACAACTCACTATTGTAATCAATCTCCCTATCTATGAACATAGTCTTTTAAAAAAATCATTTAAAAATTGTCTTTTAATTGATTTCATAAGTTTTATAATTTTCCCATTAAAGATCTCAAATAATTTTTTAAAGATTGTCACATATCTGTAATTGCTACCATAGATACTGATTTTCTTTAAAAATTGTATTTTCAGTTTGTATTTGAGGTTCACCTATAGCAACACTGTTAAATTCTCCAATTAATTCTAATAAGTAATATGAGTTAAGTTGGATTTTCTATGTAGAAAATCATATTCACCACCAATAAATGACACTTCTTTCTTCTTTTCTCCTGCTCTTACAAATTTTCTATTCTTATTCTTGTCTTACTGTGCTACCTAGGACATCTAGTACAACAATAAATGTAATTAGTTACAGTGAGTATGCTAGCTTCTGATTTTAAAAGTAACGCTTCCAATATTTACCATTAAATATAATGTTTGTTGTAGGTTCTTGATGGATAACCTTTACTAAGTAAAGGAAATTACTAATTTACTAAGAATTTTTTCCTTCTTTTAATTATAAGCAGGTGCTGAAAATTACTGAATATTTTTTCTGCATTCATTGAGATGAGTTTTTAGTTTTTCTTCTTTTAGTCAGCTAATATAATGAATTATATTAATAGACTGTCCAAAGTTAAATCAATCTGCCATTCCTGGAATAACTTCAACTTGGTCTTCAATATTTCTGGATTGAGTTTGCTATAAGAACTTTGTATCTCAGTGTATGAATGAGATTGGTCTACAGTTTTCTCCTCTTGGATTGTCCTTGTCTGGTTTTGAAGTTATACTAACTTTGTGAAATTAGATAGGCCAGGTTCTTTCTTCTATTCTCTAGAACAGTTGCTAGTCTAGAAGTATATAAAACATTGACCTCTGATATAACTTAGCTATACTATCAATTGGGCCTGTTGTCTTTAAGGGAAAATAAGCTATTGGATCAATTTCTTTCATACTACGGGAAGATTTGAATTCTTTTTCTGCTTGGGTCAATTTTGGTTCATTTTTATTTTTCTAGGAAAGTGAGAACTACACAATTAACTGAAATTTACAAAATTAAATTCAGAATTTTGTAGGGATCCTTAGAGAAAAAAAACAAAAAAACAAAAACAAAAACATTTTTTACTTGTTCTCTAGCAAGCCCACTAAATCAGATCCAGAAATCCAAAATCCAAAATGCAGAATGATAAAAGATATCAACTGATCTCCACCCCACCAAAGATAACAATGACAATCCAGATCTGCCAAAAGCCCCTTATAAGAACCAATGAAAATACCATAGCACCGCTAACATGTCTGCTTTCTTATACTCTCCTGACATTTTTACAAGTGTAATTCAGAGTATTTAATCTCATCAGGATGGTAACTACTTTTGAATTAATCAGTTATTATTACCATAGCCTTCCTTATCTCCAGCAAATTATAGACTCTCTTCTAAACTTTATTTCCTTCCAACATTCCTTTGTGTTCATATAAAACAATCTTTAGTTTGGTTCCATTTTTTACTTTTTTCCCATTAAATTACTATCCCAGCTTCAGGAAGTTGTTGACCAAATTGCATAAAACTATGATGCTAAGTCATACCTCACTCTTAACGGGTATTGAGCATTTGGTTTCCATCTGTCAATCAGAAATAAGATTACAAATCCCTATAACTATATATCTGATCTGCTTCGGCAATATGTCATTTCTTCCTTCAAATTTCTGAAAACAGAGTTGGGGTAGGACGAATAGACCTAAGGAATTTAGGAGTTAAATATTTACATAGCATCACATCATGACACCACCAATTAACTCCCTCCCCCTCTAAAGCTTCACAGTAGAGAACTGGTCTGTTACCTTAAGAGTTGTTGAGAATCTTAGAAGAAAAAAATTACTGCTTGCTGTAATTTCTAAAACACCATAAGGGATTTGAAATATAAAACTTCTATTTTCCAAAAGCCTTCTAAAAAGTACTCAAGTTAACATTTTCAGACAACAATGGCTGTCTTTGAAAGAAGTGACATCTGTTCATCTTTAAGACCAAGAAAAATTTAATCAGTAGTCACTCTGTGCTCCCAAGCTTCTACCAAGCAACTCAATAAATTCCACAACTGAAGGGCATTGCAAAGTCAACTGAGAAGCCCCCAGAATGATACTTAAATGGCTTATAAAATCATTACATTTTAAAGACATAAGGAAGAAACAGGAAATGTTTAGAAGGCCATTAAGTGAGGAAAGCATTGCTTAAAAAAGAAAAAAAAAAAAAAAGGAAAGTACTGTTTTGTTTTTTTTAAAAAGGGGGGTCTTTAATTGGTAGGAACAAGGAAGAATCGTAAAGAAAATATGACTGAGTCTCAAAAGAATTCACAGATGGTGTTAAACTGCATCCAATTTTTCTTGAGCTATTAAGAGGTCATGAACAATTTTCTCACTCTGACATTTTAAAGGTTCCTGTAACCACCATCATCATGGTGCAGGTTGAAAACAGGGTTAGCTGATTTCCCTAGAATATCAGCATAAGCAAACAAGCTAACTAAGAACAATTATTTCTACACTGTCTTTTCCCCACTGAAATAAACACAATTAATAGAAAATATAAAGAAGGTACAATAACAAAGTTAGGAAAATAGGAAGTTAAAAATAAAGCTGAGAGAGGGGCGTCTGGGTGGCTCAGTTGGTTGAGCGTCTGCCTTCAGCTCAGGTCATGATCCCAGGGTCCTGGGATCGAGTCCCACATCGGGCTCCCTGCTCAGCGAGGAGTCTGCTTCTCCCTCTCTCTGCCTCTCCCCCACACTCGTGCTCTCTCTCTCTGCCAAATAAATAAATAAAATCTTTAAAAAAATAAAGCTGAGAGAAAAAAAGATGTGAAGTAAGTTTACTGCCTTCTCCCAAACCTAGAGACAAACTTGCAGCTTAAGGATGGAACAACTCCTCTCCTGAGGACTCGAGTTGTAAGCTCTGCCCAACCAGCCAACAATACCCAGTCTCTAGGCCTGCAAATTATCAACCCCAAAATACCACAGTGCCCCAAATAAAATGAGATACAATTTCCCTAAGGGTGTTCTGAATACTTCAAATCTATTCACAATTCATTCAAATAAAATAATCACTAGTAAAACTAAAAACTAGACACATAATGAATCCATTGAAGTCAGTTAGTGACTGAAAACAACCCAGCATAGAATAATAGTTGTGTTTCCTTGATTGATGCTGTTTTTTTAACTGAGTACTTTTAACTGAGTCAACTAGGTAATAAAAATTTAAAACCTATATTCTTTCCCCAAGTATTTATATCATCACAATGAATCTTACCTGTTTAGAGCTTTTTGTTCATGTTCGTTGAAATGTAAAATTTTCTAAAAAGATGTGTACAATTAACTCATTATGTATTTCATTTCTTTTATTTTTTTTTATAATTTTTTTTTTTTTAGAGAGAGAGTGAGCATGAGTGGGATGGGGGAGCAGAGGGAGAGGGAGAGAGGATCCCAAGCATACTGAGCAGGCTCCACACTCATCGAGGAGCCCCATGCAAGGCTTGATCCCATGACCCCGAGATCATGACCTGAGCCAAAATCAAGAGTCAGACACTCAACCAACTGAGTCACCCAGGTGCCCCATCACTTCTTTTATATTTAATGTTGATTTTTAAACTACTAGTTCATCATTCTTCTAGAGCATAGTAAGAGAAAAGTTTTAAAGGATATTAAAATTATAAAAAAGATTCCTTGAATTACATTTCTATTTTTTAAGCAAGGATCCAGGTGTCTTACAAAATACACTTATCAACCAATGCTGGGAAACAACTTTACAAGTTGAACATCAAATTAAAGATCAAACCCTTTACACTCACAACTCACAACATACAGACATACCATCTAACAATTAGTTATCTGATTATCTTTGAAGAATTGTAAAGGAAGTCAGAAATTTTGCTTGCCAAATTTTTCCTATCATTAATGTGGAAGTTTACTGGTATTTGAAAACTGAGATTATCTACAACCTTTTAAAATTACATAGAATGAAATCTTATAGTTACTAAAAAAAATAACATCATAAACATGCTGTTAGAAATAATGACTACTTTTATTAAAAAAAAACTGGCCAAAATTTATGATAATATCAACTGTTACACAATTTCATCATTTTATAATGCTTACAAAGTTATCTTGCTATTAAAATACAAAGGATTATTCAATTAGGGATTATATATAGCATTTGTTTTTTTTTATAGCATTTGTTTTTATATCAGTAAAAGTACATTAAAACAGACTGAAAAGTCATCCTAAAACTAATTCCAGTGGTCCAAATTCTTCAAAAGCATGCTTACAAATATTTAACAGAAGTACTTTTCAACTTTTACCAGAGATACAGTATTTGTTTTTCCGTCACACAGATTTTAGGGAAATTCAGCAGTCTAGAATCAGAGGACCAAGGTTTAAATGTGCTATCTACTAGCTGTGTGATCTTGATCAAGTTGCTAAGCTTCTTTGTGTCTCAGTTCTTTCACCTGCAAAATGAAAGTGGGCCGACAGTGGGCCCTATCTGATAGGATCGTTTTTTTGGTTACAGCTTTGTATTAACAATATTATAAATGCAATAATCCATGTCAAAAGCTTAGAATGGTATCTAGCATAATAAGTGCTGGCTCCATATCCTTTACTGTATTTTCACTTTTCCTTAATTACTTAGCTCCAACATTTTTATTTATTTTATTATTATTATTTTTAGCTCCAACATTTTTAAAACCTTGAAATTTTTTTAAAAGATTTTTAAAAATTACCAAAAAACTGGAACAGTTTGGAACATTCCTTTTAGGACATGCTGCTCCTATTCATATTTTCTTGGAGACTGACCTAAGTGGAACTTTCAGTCGAGGAATATAAAGCAAAGACAAAATAGAGACACAGCTCTAAGGAGCTAAAATGTCTGCATGATAGTGAAAAAAAAAAAAAATGGTCCATAGCACCATTTTATGAACTGGTATAATTTCCTACACCCAAGGAAAGAAAGAAATGGGTGATGAACGCCAGGCTGACTTGTTGACAAAGACAGTAACACAAAAGCCAATTACCATAATCAATTGCTAAGAGAAAAATGTATACAACACAAACAAAAGAAGATGAACAAAATCACAGAAGAGACTGTCCTTCCAAAGGAGGGATGTGGAAGTTCGAAGAGTTTTTATTTCCATTAAATCCAGGAGGAGGAGGGGGAGGGGAAACAGCATTCTTATTGTTCTCGTTTTATTGTGGACTTGCTTTTTGAAAAAGAGATCTTGGCACAGGCAGAGTAGACTCGGTAGTCTTTTCCTAACTTGCTCTAGGCTTACAAACCCTTGCTGGTTCTTATGCGATGCCTGTGTCTGTCCCATGGGTAGGTTTGTGTGTGCACACTCAGGAGCAAGCAAACAAGTTCACAGGGGATCACGAGAAATCAGAGCTGAAGTGGGAAGTTGGGTAGGACACGCTCTAAGATTCTCTTTTCTTTATGATTTCATGGGTTCTGCCCTAATTTTTAGGGTTTTTTTTTTTTTTTTTTGGTCTATCATCTATTTTTGCCACACTTATTTATTCACTTACAACTCAGAAGTGGATGCAGCTAGTTTTGAAGACGCTTTCTTTTCCCCATCTAGTCGGCTAAATTTACTACCGTACACTATTTCAACACTAGAGGATCTTGACACGGGATTATGTAAATCTCACTAACTGAAGCCAGAAGATACAACAGAGGTATTCTTTGAGTTCAGGTAATACCATGGGAAGACTTTTCCCTGAATGATTTTTTTTTAACCTCCTAGTTTTAATAAAATAAGGTCCTATCTACATTTCTTGCCACGCACACCGGAAATTTTGTCTTTTTTTTTTAAAGCATCGTTGTCCCATTTAAACTAGCACTGATATTTGTGAATCTCAAACCTAAGTAGTGCTGCCACGCCACAGATCTAAGTTTTCTAATAAATGCTGCTTTGGGCATTGCAATGTTTGTTTCATAGCAGAGCTCCTATTTCCTTTTTCCCCCAGAATTTTGTTTTAGCACAACTTCATAGAGTATTTTCCCTTTAACAATGTAACTGAAGAAAATAACAAATCCAAAATATAGTTTAGAGCTAAACAAAAATAAAAGCTCAGTTAATGATAGAACTGGTTGTTTTCAAGGTCTGCCTAGTCAGAAAATTCAAATTCCCTTGATATGCAATGACCTATAACAAACACTGTGCTAGCTGTATTAGAAAATGCTTCTATCGCCTACTTGACAACATATGGCTTTGCCAGAAAAGTCAGCATTTCAAGCAACCAGTCCTCCAACATGGTTCATGCTGATTATATCATGATTATAGACCTCAACATGTTGCAAAATAAAAAGGTGTATTTAAGCTTTTGGCATTCACAAGAGATCATTCACAAAACTCATATGAAAAATCTAGGATCAGAAAAAAGAAGAAAAATCTAGGATCTGTTCTCAAAAATACTTTAGTATAACAGTTTTAATTATATATTTAATATGAAATATATTTCAGTACATGCAAAGATACTTTTCTCCTAGAGTTTTTTTTCCTCCTAGTTTTAACATGAGCTTCCTATATATATTTCTGAGATGAATCACTGATCCACTATTAATTCATCTCCTAATGTAAATATTTAAGTATTAAAAGCTGAATCAAACTGTAAAGGAATACCTACAAAAATGTATTCTATTTTACCTTTCACTATATGTAAATATGCCTGAAAATATTTTGCATTCCACAAACAGAAACAATCTTTTCTTGATATACATTCTACTTGCCAGATACAATAGGGAAATAGCCATTAAATTCAAAAGTCTCCTTTTCATCTGCATATAGAGAGAGAGAAAGGGAGAGAGAGAGAGAAAGGGAGAAAGGAAGAGAGAGATGCAAAAGCTTAACTCCCATTTTTTTAGGACAGTTCCTAGAAGAAAACAAAATAAAATCTATTTTTCCAAGTGGTATTACTCATCCTTTATAAGAATTGATATTTAATTACTGAAATGTTGTTCATGTCCGTGCAGGAGGGGCGGGGCGGGGAGGGGGGACACTTTCATCTTCTTGGCAAAACAAAAGTTTTCTTAATATTTGACTTCTTTTGTAACAACCTTCTGCTTAATTTAAATGGATTTCATTTGCATATAGAAAAAATGGGTTTTGAGAATACAAAACAAAAACATAATTACATTTTGGATTAAATAAGAGAAAACCACATGGTCATCCTGCACCTCTGAGTGAGACCCCACACAGGGGATCCAGTTCCACATGTTCTGTTAGTTTTCTACTTGGTTCGCTGGGATTAATTACTGCCATGTTCACAACACATAAAGAGTCAAGAGAGTGGATGGAACCTGGAGACAGATGTGGTACAGTTTCTAGTTCCTTAACTTGCCTGCTACCCAGGCACAGGCAAATTAATTACCCTCCCTGAGCCTCAGTTTCCTAATCTGTAAAAATGAGCATAACAGACACTTCATTAAGATAGTGAGGGAGGAAATAAAAGGTGTGTCAAGTTCCCAGCTGAGCACTCAGCACACAGTAGGGGCTTGAGAGCTACCCTGTCTTCCTCACCCATCCCCCAAGCCCTGGCCTTGCCCTTCAACCATTGTTAGAGAATCTGGACCAAAGAATGTTCAGCACCTACAGTTATTCCTAGCATACCCTTACATCATTTTGATGTTTGTTGGGTCTGTAAAGATATTCCCACTTTCATTCCTCCTATTGGTCACGTATGTTTTCTCTCTCCTTTCATTGATCAGTCTTGCTGGTAGGTTATCAGTTCATCTTTCCTAAAAACCAATGTTCTTCAGTTTTGTCAAGTTCTCTGTAGTCTCTTCTTTTTTATTGTTTCTGTTATTATCTTTATTATATATTTTGCTTTTCTTTCCCTACCTTAAGGTAGAAACTTTAAACCTTGTTTTAAGGTTTTTTTTTTTCCTTTCAAAGATGAGCATTTATAGTTTGCATATTCCTCTAAGTATTATTTTAGCTTCTCTACACATACTTTATTTTGTGTGGTCATTATTATTCAATTCATCAGATTTTATAAATTCCTTTGTTATTTCTTCTTTGGCCTACTATTATTAGAATTTTACTTTTAATTTCCAAACATTTGAGTATTTTCTAGGTATTTTATTAATATCTCATTTAATTCCATTGTGGTTAGACAACACACTATGGAAGATTTCAAACGTTTGAATCTTATTAAACTTGTTTATGGTATAATAACATATGGTCTATTTTGGCCCACATTCTCTGTGCACTTAAAAGAAATGTGTGCTCTGCAGTTTTTAGTTATAGATCTGAGTTACCATCTGGTGTTGTTTCCTCTCAGCATGAAGAATGTCCTTTAGTCTTTCCTGTAGCACAGGTCTAATGGCAGTGAATTCTCTCATTTTTGCTCATCTGAACAATTATTTATTTTTCCCTCCATTTTTGAAGGCCAGTTTCCCTGAAAGTAGATTTCTGGGTTAGTGGGGGTTTTTTTGTTTTTTTTTTTTACTTCCATAAAGATGTCACTCCATTGTCTTCTGACTTCTGTTGTTCCTAATGAGAAGTAGGACAACTTTGGAGTGCTGTTCCCTGTCTACAATGTTTCATTTCCCCCACTCTGGCAACTATCTTTGTCTATAGATTCTATGTCTTTGAATTTCCTATGTTTTTCCTCCCCTTCTGAGACTTCCATTACAACATTACCTTTTCAACAATATTAAGAGGGCAATTGAGAACCATTCTCATCATTATTTAGTTAAATTAGAAAGAGATAAATAAAAGCCTATGTGGATCAATTTAAAAAAAGAAGAAAAGCCTAAACTGAATTTTTGTTAAATAAATACTGCATTAGTGATTAAAATTACAGGGATATTTGAAAACCATGCTACCAAATGTAACATTTATCTATGAAACTAAAAGAATTTTATAGTTACCTTCATAATTACTTAAATTGGTATTAACTATATTAGTTGTGTTACTCAAATTATGGCATTATGAAAAAGATGAAGAATAACACCATACCCTAAGAAACTTTAAGTTACTTGTCCAGGGCATTTTTGCATTATCTGGATCAAATTTTCTATTTTTGTCTGATCTGTAAGATATTCTGAAGCTATCATCAGAAGTATGTGTTTCTAGCCTTATTTTTAATTTTTTTTTTAACCACAATTATATTCATTCAAGGAGCAGGCTGATCCCTGAGGCTACTCAAGAGTGAAGAGGGCAGAAAGAATTAGAAAATAAGATTAAGCAGTAGAGCAGCTCAGGCTATAGTAAGGAGTTAGGATTTCATGGTGAGGATGGGTGGGGGTGGAGGGAACTCCACTGGGACAAGGAAATACATGATCTAATTTGTACTTTCAAAAGGCTATTCCAGCTACTCTAAAGGAAAAACTTGCAAGAAACTGATAGTTCAGGGAAGAAAGATGCTGGCTTTGATATAGGTAGTAGAGGTGCTATGTGGTCAGATTAGAGATATATTTCTAGAGCAGTGCACCTCCTTATGGACTGAACGCAGGGTGAGGGGAAAACAGGCATTCATGAGGCCTCCCAGGTTTTTGGCCTGAGGCAGGGAACACAGAAATTAACAGTGGGTTTGGACATTTTTTTTTAAAGACCTTTCAGACATCCAAATGGAGACATGAAACAAGCACTTGGAAATTTTGGGATAAACAATGCCTTCGATAAAGAAGAGAGTTAAAAATCACTCACTCATACATACAATTCCTCTACCTAGAAATAACAAATATCTACTAATATTTTAGAATAATTCTCTTGAACCTTACTAAATGCACTTGAAAAATAACCTTCTCTAAATGCTTTTACCCAAGAGTGACTATATATAAATATCTCAAAAAGGAAATAAAACTATAATTTAAAGCAGAAGTCCCCTTTGATCATAGTTTTTTAGCATCCTAAGGTTTTCTCTGAAAAATCTGAAAAAAACTTTCATTAAATAAAAGCGCTATCATGTGGGATAGTATCTGTCGTCCCTAAATATATTGAAGTCAATTTTCTACTATAGCAAACCAAGATGCTATGTGAACTGACCAACTATACCAAGTGAGAAATGATCTGTTAGCTATTTATCACTTAAGATTACAAACGATTACTATTTTATAACATTTACTATTATCACTGCACTTTGTTCATTCCTTGATTTTTTTATGGTTAACCAGTGCAATTTCATAATTACTTCACCACCTGATATAAATGACAACCCTCCCTTTTCAAAGAAGAGAGGCATTCAACTTTGCACTGGGTATAACCCCTAAAGGGCTATGGAATCAATGAAAAGGTGGCTATTTTTAGCTTAAATTTTGGACTATGCAGTAAAATTTTAAATGCAACCATACTATCTAAAATGCCTTACTAGAATCATAAAAAAAAAAAAAAAGAAAGAAATCAAAGAAACTCCCCCCCCCCCCCACCTAAAAAAAAAGATTTAGAAGTTCTAAAAATATACAGATTGGCCATTCAGGAATCCCTCAGCAATGAGGGTTTTATGAATCTCTGTTTGCTGGAAACAGCTTCATATTTGTTCCCCAGAGTTTTAAAATGTGAGAGCTATTTATGCATGTGCACAGTTACGTTCTGTCCCCTTAAACAAAAGGACACTTAGCCACTCCTGCTTTCTAAACTTCTAGGCTTCTCAACACGGGGTGTTACTCTAGTCACTACATACATGAACAAAGGCCAGGCAATGAAAACTACAGCCATAAGCCCCAGGACAATTTGTGTCTATACACACACACACACACACACACACACACACACACACTGACACAGAACTGGTAATGCAAAAAAAGGTTTTAAAATCTTTAAAAAAGATGAAGTTTAAAAGTTTAAAAACCTTTTTTAAAAGATGAAGTACAGCTTGTATAACACAAAACTTTGGGAGACTATACTTGATGGTGCACACAGTTCTGCACCACGGTATGAAACAAAGATCGCTCCGGAGAAGGGGTGCCTCTGCAGGAGGGAAACAGCTATCATTTCACTTCCTTTTGGAAGTAGTGTCCTTATTTACCTTATTTTATTTATTTATTATTTTTTATAGATTTTATTTATTTATTTGACAGAGAGAGAGAGAATGCGTGCACAAGCAGGGGGAGCAGCAGGCAGAGGGAGAGGGACAAGCCGACTCCCCACTGAGCATGGAGCCTGCATGGGGCTCGATCTCAGGACCCTGGGATCATGACCTGAGCCATAGGCAAACACTTAACCGACTGAGCCACCCAGGCGCCCCAATTTACCTTATTTCAAATGCATATTTAAAGCATTTTTATGTCATATTTGCTCCTAAATCCCTATTATCTATGAGATCTTGATCTTGCCAAATGGGTCTTTTTTCAAAAACATACACCCCCCCCAAATCAGCATGCAATTAAATCAATTTTTATAGAATCATTTCAGGCCTTTAATAATTTAATTCAGTGTAATGAAAATAAAGTTTACTGAAAGACTAAAGTCACTGAGATGGTTAACGAATATCTCCAGATCCTTAATTTATCATTTGAGGAACAATATAATTTCTCCCTTCGGCAGTTATTTCAAAAAGTCAAACTTGTAAAAATTAAAAGCTGTCATTAATAGAAAGGGTCACTTTATCATTCTCTGATTGGTAAAACAGCTAACAAGTAAAAGGCATAGTAAGTCACATAATTATATTTTCATCTTCATTTTGTACACAATACAAACAACTAAACATTCACTTTAGGGAAAATTTTAAAGTTATTTTAAATACATTTAGAACTTGTTGACATTTTAAGCTATTAAGGATTAATGTCCAACACAACAAAGTCATTGAATGATTCCCAGGTGGTGTGCCAATAACTAAAAATAAATTACACATGAGAACAAGTACTGGCAGCCACTAGCAAAAACAACCCATCTTAAATTCTTCTTTTACATTTAAAAAATATAATCACTGAACAAAGAGATGGTACTTATGTTTATGAGTTTTTTCATTTTTGTTTTTTTTTTTTTTTTTTGGTTCTTGGACATTTAAGAACTCTAAATTTGATTTACCAAGAATCCTTCCTATCTAGGCCACTGTTACCCATCCTTAAGATTTAATTGCATAACATGGTAGTTGACATATTTCCATAATCCCCCTAGTTTCAATTTTAACAAATTATCCCTAACGGCATCATTAAAACTACTGTTAGCTATGATATTGTTGGAGGAAATTAACAACGTAGGTAGAAGTGTCATCTATAACACCCCATTCCTTTACACCATTAAAAAAAAAAAAACAGGAAAAAATACACACTCACAGACTTCATACTGATAGATGATTCCCTTTAAAAATGCGTCACAAATGCTAATAATTCTATAAATTTTTTTAAATATCACCTTTGATCAACCCTGTGTAAAAGAAAATATCTGCCTCCATCTGACCTCATTCCTCTATCTTCATCCAATACTACAGGGCACTTCTAATTTTTGCCTACTAGGATGGAGAAGGCTTTCATAAGCAAAAACTACCCTGAATAATGCTAGTGTGTCCATGACGAGAGAAGAATTATAGTTTTGCCTCAAAGATCCGTATGTTTGCTGAAGCTAGCAGGAACAGCAAAGGGAAAAGAAAGGGAGGGAGGCAAGATGGCAAGAGAGAAGGAAAAAAAAAAGGGTACTGTTGGTCTCTGGCGGGCTAACGAAAGGAATCCCAGTGGCATGCTTGCTAATAGGAACATCTAGCTTCACCTACATCATTGTGGCTCCCATGGCTCTAAATATAGGTTAGGCAAGGTCCTAGTTTTATAAAATACATGGGTTTTATTAAAATGGATACTGTAATCATTAGGTAAATTGACAGCTGTGTACATAATAAAACATTCCATCAAATGAAAAGGGTACTTTATCAATATCTGTATAATACTTCATTATTTTAATGTACCTGAACTATGTTTTTGGAACTGCCATAAGAAAGCTGGTTTTAATAAAATATAGGATCATGTGATGTTGGAATATTATTCACAAAATACATTCAATTTGGTCTGCTATACACTCTTAGGTAGAAATTGATGCCCAGAAAAGTCCATGGTTAGGAAAACAGAGCATAAATTTATTGTCAGGATGCAGAGGCAGGGGATTCTTCAATAATGAATTGAAAAGGTAAGATTAAGTTTCAGTTTCTTTAACTGCTCATATAGAGTTAACCACTGGTATTTTAAAAGGAATAGATTAAAGGAGAAAAATGGTGATAGAAAATTTGAAAATACAAGCCATCTCAGGGAATACCAAGATTCTGTCTGACTGGTGCAGAAAGCACTCAAAATACAGGCATGGGCAGCGGGGGGGTGGGGGGGCACCTGGCTGGCTTAGTCGGTGGAGCGTGCGACTGTTGACCTGGGGGTCATGAGCTTGAGTCTCATGTTGGGCGTAAACATTACTTAAAAATAAAGTCTTAAAAAAAAATACACACATGGGGAATATTTTATACCCTCTGTAGTCTAAGCTGGGAATATAAAATTGATGCAGGGAAAAAAAATGCAGAAATGTAGTTATTAAGAGGGTAAACAAATCCTACCAAAAGAAAGGAAATAATCAGGACTTGTAAACATGATACAACTATAATTGTAGATGATATAAATAATGGATTTTGAAATACTAGTCATCTCAAGGCACTTCTTAAAGCATAAATATTCAGACCCTCTTAAGAGAACAGTCATGAATTATACCTCTCCCCTAATAATTTTGATAAAGACAAATTCTTGGCGCCATATGCAGTATAAAACTACCCTATGTAGCAAATATCATTATATGGTCCTTTACAGGATCAAAACAGAAAGGTATGTTTCTTCAAGTGGATCAAGAAATAAAGTGCCTTCTTTGACATAACTTGAAAGAAAATAATCAAATATTCAACATTTTCCCAATCAAATCCAAATTTTCAGACCTTCTGCAAATTAAAACATCTTTAACACTTTCATTAATATTGATAGATTTAAAAAACCAAAACAGTTATAAGCTAGATGATTTATAACTTTCATTTTCAACTGCTTGTTTTTGAGTAAGTGCTGATTTTAACTTGTCTTAATTTTCACAAGTGTTTAGATTCAAACTGAAAAGAAAATTCATTAGCAGTAGTTAATCTCTGTTTTAATGTCTATTTTAAATGCAAGCATGTTTTGGTGAGCTGTGAACCCATTCATGAAAAGAGATGATGGCCCTTGTAACAAAGCATAAACTAATTTGAGCTGTAAATTTAATTACATTAAATTACCAAAATAAAATGAGCTTTCAACAAGAGCAACTTTACTGCCCACCAAGAAGGATGACAAACTCGCTGAGAATTTTAGTTCTGTCTCCCAGAGGCCAACCCAGCCCCTTACTGATTGTGAGTACAAGGCTGACAAAACACACCTAAAATTTCTTGAAAAATTTAATATGCTTCTCCGTATTTGCCTACAATGTTACAAGGGATCCAAGAGGGTCGGCCAGGTCATGGATAGATGCTGTGCTGTCTCTCACTTAGAAAATTTTAAATAATTTTATTGTAGTTTGAAAAATCTTAAGATTATACATTAAAAATATACATATTTTAAAAGAAGGGAAACTATTTCATGCCAAATAAGGAAATGATATATTTGCAATCATTTACAATTTTGAGGCTACAACTAGACCTTCAAGAATTGCTCTGAGAGTAAACTACAACTCTAGGTGCTAAAATATAATTTAAAGGTACCAAATCATAGAAATCACTGTCACTTTTAAAAGAAAGTGATGCTTTTCTTTAGGGAATCTATTTTACTCATTAAATAGTCTATTCATTCTAGGAAATTTCACTGATAACTATATAAAAGTAAATATCTTGGGGCGCCTGGGTGGTGCAGTTAGTTAAGCGTCCGGCTCGGTTTCGGCTCAGGTCATGATCTCAGGGTCCTGGGATCGAGCCCCGCATCGGAGTCTACTTAAGACTCTCTCTCTCTCTACTTCTGCCCCTTTTCCCCACTCTCTCTCTCTCCCAAATAAATAAATAAATCTTTAAAAAAATAAATGTCTTCTTTAACCTCACTAGAGAATCAGGAGGAGAAAAAAAGTATCAACAGGTTATTCATAAGAAATAACTTTGTCAAAAGGACACAAAGTAGCAATGTGAAGGATAACAGCACAGGATATCAGTACTTATTTTGGAAGTTAACACATAAACACAAAACAAAACTTTGGCGGGGGGGGGGTCAGTCAACAAACTGGGGTGGTGTATACCAAGGACAGTGGTTCAATCTAGCAATTTTTGTGACTAGCAATTTCTATATACAACACAAACCAGAAAGATATCATTCTTCTTCAAAGAAATTACTAACAGCAGCGATGCTTGGGGGCAAACAATTCATTTAATTATTTGAGTGCCTGCTTAGTGTCAGGCAGGGTTCTAGCCACCGAGCTCACAGATGTGAACAAGCCACACACGGTCCTTAAGCTCATGAAGCTTGCCTTCTACTGGGGCAAGAAGGACGCAGAACAAATAAACAAGACACCTACAGACAGTTCAAAGGCTATGAAGACAGTAAGACAGTAATGTGATGGGGGGAAAATTCTGGGGTGGACAGCTATTGTAGATGGGACATCTGGGAGAGCCTTTCTGAGGAGGTGCTAGTTTAAAACTGACGTTATTGGGGAATCCACATACTCCTTAAATAACATCTAACTAATGACTAAAGACTACATGTTTATAACATAATATTTCACTTGAGTACACATCCTTTCAAACATTCCAGCAGTGAATTTTTCCCATTCAACTGGCAGATCAGTCAGTCTTAAGTGGGATAGACAGGAGTGGTTTTGGGACATCACCAAAAGGACAAAACAAAATGCTGACCAAAGGTTACAAAGAAAGGGCGAGAGGAGGGAGGCATATAATGAATGTGCCTTTGGGGACCACTTCTGACAGAGAAAATATTAATAATTGTGTGAGAGAAACTGGAGCAATTTATCATTACCCAGAAAGATGGAATGGAGATGATCTTTCTTCTGACTGGCTTACCTCCAAAAAGATTTCAAAAAGAATGACAGCAATCTTTCGAAAAGCTAATACTAAAAAGAGGGAGAGAAAATAAGCAGGGGATCCAATATGGGTCTCAGTATCCTGACCAATTAACACGGGAAGGTTAAATAATCTGAATAACCCAATGTAATGCTGCTTTCACTTTTATAATGAGAGCAATAAATCAAATAGACCATGCGTGTGAGGGATGAAACTAATCTGCAGAATAATGGAATTTATGTAGTAGGGTTTACTGGTTTAAATCCATATCATATCGCAAATCTGAGTAGGTAGCCACTATCACTAAGAACAGCAATTCCACAAACTCAAATACACATGATTAAGGAACCATGTCAAAGTAAAGTACTATGATATTTTTAAAATCAAATTTATGAGCAAAATGGGTTTTCTTATTTAAAACAGTTTAGCAAGAACTGGAAGATTCACCATGACATGTATGAGACACATCTAACTACAAAAAAGCTTTTAATTATTATAAATGCTTCTGTACATAGAAAATGAAGAAATTATTAGGAAGAAAATACAGACCCAAAAAAGTCATATTTTCTAAGTTTTTTCCCCCTATATCTAGGTATACATATTTTTTTTTCTTTCCACAAAATTGGGCAAGTAAAACACCTGTAAGCTTGCATAGTGAGTGTTTCACTTAATATTATATCCATACAAATATTACCATGCTGTCAACTATTCTTTTAATGATTTTCATAAATCTGTAACATTCATCATATGGATAAACCATAACTTATTCAACTATATTCCCATTGTCATTAATGTTATTTCCAATATTTTCCTATCAAATGACTGGCACTGAGAAAAATGCCCTTCCACATTTTTGTGTGGAATTCCAAAGTGAGGATTTCTAGAATTTCTTAGTCAGAGGAAATGCACACTTTGATGAGTCTTAATACTCATTCCCAAACTGATTTCCTAGAAAGATCGATCTATTTGTACACCCACCCTGCACCATTTCAACACTAAATACAATTTACTTTTTTTTTTTTTTAAAGATTTTATTTATTTATTTGACAAAGACACAGCGAGAGAGGGAACACAAGCAGGGGGAGGGGGAGAGGGAGAAGCAGGCTTCCCGCTGAGTAGGGAGACTGATGTGGGGCTCTATCCCAGGACCCTGGGATCATGACTTGAGCCGAAGGCAGACACTTAACCAACTGAGCCACCCAGGAGCCCCTACAATTTACTTTTAAGCAGTACCGCTCTTACGAGTAATAAATGATAGGTATCGCATTTTTGAAATTTACATTTTCAGCCATAAGTGGCATATATTTTCATGTTTACTGGCCACTAATAGTTGTAAAAAAATAATCTGTCTCTGACCTTTTAAATAAAGGTGCTATTAGTTTCCTTATTAATATTTAAGAATGTTTAATACAATATTATCTTTTGTCATGTGCCTCCACACTGACCCAGTTGCCACTCTCTTTTTAATTGTGCTTGTTTTTGTCACACAAATATCTTCACTTTATGCAAATATATTAATCTATGACAATACGGATCCTGTTGCTCTTTACATTTCTGCTCAAAAATTTGTTACCCATCTTGGGGCACCTGGGTAGCTCAGTAGGTTAAGCAACCAACTTGTGATTTTGGCTCAGGTCATGATCCCAGGGTCATGAGATCGAGCCCCCATTCAGGCCCACACTCAGTGCAGAGTCTTCTTGAGATCCTTCCCTCTCCCTCTGCCCCTCACCACCCCCAAATAAATAAATCTTTTTAAAAAATTTTCTTACCTATCTTAATATCACTTATTTTCTACACTTTTCTTTTAGATTATGTGGCTTTCTTTCTTGTTAAGTTCTTTTAGAGTTTATTTGAAAAATGTAAAGCAAAGGGCAGGTTTGAGAGATTTTTAAAACTCAACATTTGGTGGGCTGGAGGGCTAAGGGAGATGACAAGGATAAAGAGGGAGTGAAGCAGAGAGATTCAAAAGGAGAAAATGACATTCCATGTTGAGTGAACAGCATTTACAGACTGATTTCTACTTTATGCCTCTCCCTTTCTTAAAAAGCCATGTTTCTGGAAGTCATGTTTCCTTGTTTTAAGTCTTCACTCATTCACTCACCAGCCCAAATATAATATGGCCTCCATCCTGGCTACAACCCTACATTCATCAAAGTCACCAATGTCTTCCAGTCACCAGTGTCTTCCAGCTAAAAACCATCAGTCTCTAGTTGACTTAAACTCTAGAAGAATTTAATAATGTAGGCCACATACTCTATGTTGAAACTCTCCCTACTTGTCTTCGGTAATGGCTTTCTCCTACTCACTTCTTTCTCTCTGGCCACTCCATCTCACACTCCTTCACAGCTCTTCTTCCTCTCTTTCTCTTAAATGTTGATGTCCCTGGGGTCTTCTTCTTTAGAAACTTCCCTCTTAAGACTAGCCTATTCTTATGTGATCATACCCATACCCCTGACCTCAGCCATCCCCATAAGATGATGAATCCTTAATCTTTTCCTACACCTTAGATTCTCTTCTGAGCTGCAGACACACATTTTCATTCTTATCTCAAATTCTACAAGTCTAAAATGAATTCATCATCTTCCATAAAAGATGTGATTAAACCTGTTTTCCAATAATATTCTCCAGCTCAGTGAAATGGCACCTCCATTCTAAAATCACCCAACCTGGAAACCAAGCTAAGCCTTATTCTTAACTCCTGCATGCCTCTCTGTCATCCGCCCCAGTTCCTACACGACTCCTGTCTCATCAGTAAGCAAGTCCATCTTTCAAATTCTCCCACCTTTAAAATTCACCGTTCTCTACACCACCACTCTCATGTCCTTGACTTAGGAGACCCTCAAATCTCTCATTTAAATTATTCAGATGGTTTCTTTGTTAATCTAACTTCCTGCCACACCCCTCATGATGCATCCTCAACACAAATGCCAAAGAGTTTTTTCCTAAATTGCAAAGCCTTCTAAGTTAATTTCCTGCTTAAAGTCCTTTTAATTATACCCTTTTGCCTTAAACAATGAAAATAATTGTGACTACTGTTTTCCTACTACAGATGGTTCCTGATTTACCGTGGTTCAATTTGCAATTTTTTTGACTTTATGATGGTGTGAAAACGATACACATTCAGTAGAAACTTAACTTCAAATTCTGAATTGTGATCTTTTTCCAGGCTAGAGGTACAATACTCTCTCTCACGATGCCGGGCAGGGCTGTGAGCCTCAGCTCACGGTCAGCCAGGAATCACAAGGGTAAACAACCCATACACGCACGACCATTCTGTTTTGCACTTTCGGCACAGTACTCAATAAATTACATGAGATATTCAGTACTTTATTACAAAATAGACTTTGTGTTAGATGATTTTGCCTAATTGCAGGCTAATGTAAGTGTTCTGAGCACATTTAAGGTAGGGTAGGCTACGCTATTATGTTTGGTAGATTAGGTGTATTAAATGCAGTTTTGAGTTACAATATTTTCACCTTATGATGGATTTATTGGGACCTAACACCGAAAGTTGAGGAAGAGCTGTACTTCCTATTTGCTGGGAAATTTATGAGGGGTATTTTAAACACATTATGGGAGAACTGAAATTTACTATCAATGTGAGATGGCTCTGCTCTGTCATATCTTTTTCCTCCACACAACAAATTCCTTAGTATTACATATAAGATTCTTTACGGTCCAAACCCTACCAACTTATTGATCCTTACCTGGTGCTACAGCCTCATCTACTACTCTTCAACCATAACCAAACACTGAAATCACTAGAAAATCAATTCTTTTTCCTGCCTTCTTACTCCTTCTCCCTAGAATCACAACCCACCTTCACCTCAGGGTCATACACATCCTCCAAGAGTTAACTCAGCTGACCTATGGGTTAGGTGATCAAGTTTTTTTTTATAATCCCACAGTCCTCAGAATATTTCCCTATCCAAGCATGTACTATTGTATAACTATCTGTTCAGCATCAATTTTTGCTACTAAACTTGTGTCACTAAAATAAGAGCTCCACTTCGTGAATGAAATGCTCAAATTGAGGCTGTACCCAGAGCACTCAGTAAAGTTTGGTTGCAGGAATTAATTATCATTCAAAAAATGACTGATAGGACAGCACATTGGAGTCAAAAAAGATGTGAGAAATAATACTGGAAACATTGGTTTGGGCAGATGAACATCTTTAATGCCAACATAAAGATCTTATTTCTATAGCCCAAGAAGACCTATTGGAGGTCTTCAAACAGAGGATGGACAAAATTTGATGTATTAAGGAAACAGTGAATAGTAATTTGATAAGATATGAGAAGCTGAGGGGAGGAGATAAGTAAGGAGACAATTTAAAAGGTCCAGAAAGGGATGTGTAGGTAGCTCATTCGGTTAAGCATCTGCCTTCAGCTCAGGTCATGATCCCAGGGTCATGAGATCAAGTCCCACATCAGGCTCCTTGCTCAGCGGGAGCCTGCTTCTCCCTCTGCCTGCCGCTCCCCCTGCTTGTGTGCTCTCTCTCTCTCTCTGACAAATAAATAAAGTCTTTAAAAATTTTTTAAAAATTAAAAAAAAAAAAAGGTCAAAAAGAGTTGAGGAAAAATAGAGTTCATTTTGAGACAAGCCGATTTCCAGAAGCTGGCGGTTATCCATGTGCTAATGTCCACCTTTTCTCACTGTCTCATGTGAAAAATCCTTTCACATAAACCATTTTCTCATACAAATTTCTTATCACTACCAAAACTAGCATGAAGTTGAAATTTTGAGTCTAATGCTCCATAGGCAGAGTTAAGTCCTGAAGGGTTCAAATTTGAAAGTTTTAAGAACAGCCACACAAATGGTTGGGACTGCCCAAGAAAGAATGGGGGAGACAGAGGGCTGAAGGTGGCACCTTGGCCCCATTTACATGACTGAGCAAAGGAGAAAGAGCCACTGGCATGATCAGGGCAAGGAGGAGGACCACCAGAGTGTAACCTGGATGTAAGTACAAACTACAAACAGTGGTGTAGCAGCCCCAACCGTGATGCAGGACTGGAAGGACTTAGTCTTCTATCTATGGCCATAGAAACTTCTGGGTGAACACTTAACAAGCTTCCAGGCAAAATTCCATTTAAAAAGAGGCCATCCTCTATCTGAACACTGAAACTGCAGTAAACTATTCATCAAATTACTACTCTGATAGCCTTCTCTGATGACTCTTACTTTACAACATCATAATTTTAATTAAACATTGTCCACAATGATAAAAACTCAAGACCATGTAGGAGTTTCTCTCTCTCCTTCAGACTGATGTTTTTAAGCAGAGTGTTGGTAAATTTCGTAGGAATAGGAAGTTTATTTTTAAAAATCCTTCTGTAGAATCCTTTCTAACAAGAAATGGTAAGAAAAGCAAAATTCCTTTACTTGAAAATTATGAAAGTTTCCGTTTACACAGTGATTTGTGTAAACCCTATAAAAATCCTCTCAAAGTATTAGAATATGATTACCTTAAAAATATATGTCAGTCCGCACAATTTCCGAGTTCTTATTCTAGGAAAAGAGACCGCACAGAAAGGATGGAACAATGGTATGGAAACTTACCATCCTCTCCAACTGGACACTTTATTGCAGACTTATTGCTTCCATGTGTTAAAAAAAAAAAAAAATCAAACCTTTAAGCCAACCCCAATCCCTAAAATTTTTGGCGCTCTTATTGAGCATTGAATCCAGAGGAAAAAAAAAACAAAACAAAACATTTTTTTTAATCACAAGCCTATCAGAGTCAAGATTTATTTCATCATTATGGGAATGTGCTTGAAATTAATAATAAAGGTTGGTTTCTCCAAGGCTTAAAGAAATTATACTGTTTAAAGCTATTAAATACCACACATTATTTGGCCTTAATATTTAAATAAATAATGCCTACTTTGAACATTGCAATCTAGAGCATATAATATAAATTAATTAGAGGAATATTAAAATGGATGAGGTTTACACATTTCTTTTGGCACAGTAATGATTTTTTTTTTAAACCTGTGGTTACATAAAGCTGAGGAATACAAACATCACATGTAATTAATCTATATAATTTTCTGAAGCAACGAAATCTTTGCTCAAACTACACAATGAGGTCAATGAATTACCTAAACTCTGTCATCTTTGCACTTTTCTACAAATCAGGGTGCACGATGGAAGGCATAAGTCCCTAAAAGCAGCATATCTCCAACTTTCAGTGTGTGTCATATGAAAGAAGGAAAAAGTTCCCTCACCCCCAAAGTGAGAACAGATGGGAATGTAAAATTAGATGGGAAGAGACAGTGAAGCTTTGGATGACCGACCAAGAAATCTTCCCCGGGGTGGGGGGCCAAATATACCAGACCTCTTTTTGTTCTGCCTCCCAGTTAACTTCCAAATTCAATCCAATAAGAATGCAAAGCAGTTCTTAGATTCGATGCATTGGTTTTGATTTCTGTAAGCATTCATATAAATTTCATGAAGAAGCTATTGACAAATCCGTTTTAAAAATGTTATGTTTAATCACTTCTGTGAGTTTAACATGACTTCGAACTAAGACTGTTAACAATGAGTATTTTTTTAATAAAATAAATGGCTTTAGGAAAAGGGACAACGGGCAAGAACAAACAAGATGTGGACAATGAATTCCTTGTATGATGGAGGAGCCATCTGCCATAAATTGAAAAGTTATGTAAATAAAGCATGAATACATTTCATATTCATTCTTTTCATATTTTATCTGTACAACTAAAAAAAAAAGCTTAATAGTAATGCCAGCAATACTTCCTATACCTAGCAGAAAAATGTTCTACTGATATTCAATCTTATATAGCATGATATAATTTTTCTATCTAAAAATACCAACTATAAACTTGAAAGAATACTCCCTATAGTGCCTTCTTGTCTTCAATATTTTTTATGTTTAATAGGGGTAATAATTTAAAACTTAAGGGAAACTGAAAATGGTGCTCTCAGATTCGAATGTATTTAAAAACACTAGTTTTACTGTAAATCGTTATTCTCTTAAAATATTGTGATATTAAAAGCAATTTTTTGTAAGATTAACCATGACCTTTTGAAGAACTACCAGAGATCTTCCAGAAAATAGTGCTTGTGGAGCAGATTTTTGGGTGTGTGCTCAACTTTTACATAAAATTTTCATCCATTGATACAATAATGAGAATAATCCAGTATTTTAATCAATAATGCTCAAAATTTATAGATCATTCTCATCCATAATTTCAAACTTGTTTTCCAAGACAATATAAGTTCTCTGTGTACCTTTTCCCTGCTGTCCCAGAAAACTGGCTTTCAATATCTTAACCCTGTTTTATCTTTTTTTTTAATCTTACATTGTAGTTTATACAACAAAAAGAAATATAGAAATATGAATCACTCCAAGTAGTGAAAGCAACTGTACCTCACACTTAAGTAATTTCAGTTTAAACAATCCAAGGCGCTGGTAACGTGATAGAGGTTTCACTTATAACAGGGAACAAGGCCTTCCATAAAAAAGATGCTTAATATAGGACACTGTCGTTAGTTGAATATGTGCATGAAATAATTACTAAAAAGCAGATCTTATTCTTCAGATTACTCTGAGTTATGCACAAACATTATTACCGAAAAAGGGGAAAAAAAAATCTCTCAAGGTGTCTTTTTTTTTCCCCCTCTCTTATCAATACATAAAAGTCACAATAGGCAAACATTTGGGGATACTGTGTTGATTTCATTAAAATCCATTTTCCATACTTTACTTAAGCAGAAACACCTGTATTTTCAAATTCATCCTCATACTAATAAATCCAAATACTAATCCCCCAAAACATCAAATGCTGATCCCTCTACATTATTGCCTTAATTCATTTTATAGTTAGTTGGTTGAGTGATTTTTAACATGGAACACAGAACTTTTTATAATAAATTTAAAACTTCTATCTTCCTCTTGGGGCTCGGGGGAACTTTGAATAAAGAATGCATATGCACAAACTCAACATTTACTCAAGACTCCTGTCCTAGCTCCAGATCTTCCACTGTCCTTTTAAACTGGGTGAGTCAAACACACTCTGGACAACAACCACTAGTGTGTAAAAGGAATGGGGTCAGATTAGGTCACGATTTCTCAGGCTGTAGCCTGCAGACACCTATGGGCATATTCTTGGGAGTCAGAGAGGGTTACAAGGTGTCTTCCTGTTATGCTACAAATATAATTATATTTCGGATAATCTTGTTCACAACTGTTACCACCGATCATTATCACATAATTTCAGGATCTGATTTTAACACGGTGGTTATGATCTTGTTCGTGTGAGCTTTTTGTAATGACTGTGCTTAACTTGTAATAGGGTGTTCCTCGAACTGAAATCCACAAATGTATTCTTGAAGCCTGATATTTTTCTGCTAACACAAGTCCACATACTATTGAAGACTGATAGACATTAAATTAGATGATCTTTCTAATTCTTTTCAAGTCTGAAAAACATGTTACACTCTACTGCAGCTTACTAATAATTTATGGAGATCCAGCTTAAGCACACTTAGAGAAAACGGACTTCACAGGAGGAGGAGTTATAATTTCTAATTCTATGCTCTACTTATTTTCTTTTTACATTTAAATGCAAATGAAATTTTCGAGATAACAAAATGGCATTCAGTGAGCAGAATGAATAAGGCTATCAGATCAAAGTTCTCTTACCAAGTCACTATCATTTCAAATGATTTAGTGGACTACATATTAACTAGGAGTCAGAAAATTCCAGTTTCTTTTTCCAATTTCGCATCTGACTTGAAAGAGTATCTTGGTGTTAAGAGTGATTTGTTCTCATGACCCCCACTTTTTTTTGTTTTACAAAGTTTGTACATTATGCTACTCAATGAATAAAATGTACAATAAATACCAGGCACTCATGTTATATAATAAGTAGTATGCTTCACATTTTAATTTATATAATAAATAAAAAAACAAATCTGTAAAACTCAGATATTTGCTTTTCTTAAGTTTTGTTAGTGACAATATAAATAATGTATAAAAATAACAGCATAGTTTTTTACTATAAATTATGGATTATATTGATCTAGTTTTAAAAACATTTATGTTTAAATCTGCTTCATCTAATTTAAAAATATTTACAATGCTGTCAATTTGCACTTAAAGATAATTTAATATAGAAATTAAATGCCTATTTTGGCACTGGTTAAAAATCATTGTTTACTGGTTAAAAGTTTAACTTATAAAAACTTATCATTACTCATAATCTTACGTCAAATTTTTAAACAATATACTCTTGAAGGAATTATCAACTTAACATGTATCTTAACAATAGAATCATCTTAACACCAGTAAAGAGAAGTAAAATGTTTGCAAACTTGTAAACATTCTTAATTTAAAATGCATATACTTTACATTTAAAATAGCTATTGAATTTTTAATTTTAAAAAATTAGGAAAAATGAAACTCATTTAGATCATCTTATTCCTGTCTGTGATATAAATGCAAACAAAAGTTTTAAACAAAAATCCTTCATAAGGCAGTATGTGGAATTTTATTCCCTAATTTGCAGCAGTTTCTACTTTTTAAAAAGAAGGTTTTAAACCATTTCTAAAGCATGGCTAATAGCATAACACAATTTGATTATTAATTAAACTAATAAAATCACTTATTGATTTTGAAATTATTTAGTGAATTTATAATATTGACTTTTGACAGATGCATTCTTTTGTTAAGGTGAAGGCTGTGAAAATCTAAGATCAACATATTGCATAATAAGTTTAAGTTTTATCAAAAGAGAAATAGCACATTCAGATTTAAAAGTTTTCATTTCTTGTTCTACTATCAAACATAACTAACATCAGTTTTTAAACTCATTTCAAACTTTCTTCTTCCTATAAAGGAATTTTCAGCTTTTATTACTTCAAGATTTCTTTTCTAGAAGATGTAATTAGGCCATTAACTAAAGGACGGTGGAGTCGAATGGAAAACGTGCATTTCCAAAAAGTGCATACTTTTATATATTGTGATAAGGAACTTTTTTCTTGGAATAGACAAGTGCAACTGCACAAATGTTAAAACTGGTGCCAAAAAGTTACCCTACCTGAACTGTAGAGCTGATCTCCGACGCAAAGCCGCCTGTCAAGGGAGCCTCGTGACTGATTAGCAGTCGCCCTGTTTTGATCACAGACTGAAAGAGAAAAGGAAAATCTGATGTTGAAGAGAATACATGTTTTCAAGTATATGATGGCAGTCTTGATTAAGGAATAAAAACAACGTATTTCAATCCAATAAATAATTAAAAATTAGTAATACAGTTTTAGGTCAAATAAGTTGTAACTTTCTCTCACTGCAGTTATTTGATATTTGCACTGTTACAAAAATTTTCAATATAGTTTATAGTCCTACAAAAGAAAAATGAGATCTGTAATTCTGTCATTAAAAGGCATTCCATTATAAAACACTTTTGTGTTACAAACTAAATCACAGTCTTTCATGTTTTTATCTCAAAATCATTTTTTCTTCATATTACCTTAAGAATGAAAGTGCTTTGTTGGGTTCATTTTCGGGTGTATTTGCATATAAACAAACAGCCTTGGGAAATAGGGTTTTGTGGAGAAGGAACACATGAAAATAGCATGGAAAAGCTGTAACGCAGGAAAAGCTCAAGCTACTCAATATTCAAGGAAACCTAGCAGGAAGAAATCACTGCAAAAGTACAAGGGTTCCAGCCGTCTTTGTTCATGTGCATTAAAATCTGGTTAACCACCACAACTCCATTTTAACCTAGAAAATGTCACAAACAAAAAGATGTACTCTCAATACTGGCTCAGTGTGGTTGTTCACCCAGCATGATATACTCTGTACCATAATAAATCAAAAAGAATAGCTTATGATATCATAGCAGGATGACAGCTGTGTTGGAAGGTAAAAAATATTAAAACCAATAGCAAGTTACTGCTTCAAATATATTGAATAATTAATATGTTGCCAAAGAGCAGGGATAATGTCTCTTCTACATGTCTAATAATGTGATACCACCTCTCTTAAATTATACATTAATATTTTGTGAATATAAGATCTTCCAAGCAAATATATGTATATAAATTAAAAGACTGCCTTCATTCTAAGCAATTAGAGTTTAAAACCTTAAAAGGAGCAGATGTTAAACTCCAAGATATGGCCAGTAGCCATGATAAAAATAAGTTATTGTGTCTACTGAGTACATAGTGACTTAAAAACATAAAATTTTATGAACACCTTAATGAATACCATCCCTGCCCCCAGTGAAATTCTAACCTTCGTATACTGGTATTTGGATTTTAGGACTGTGATTAATTATGCCATTTATGAAAGTCACAAATTAAATTTTAACGCACCTGGTTAGAAATATACAGAGACAGAAATAGTCCACAATCACGAAAAAAAAAAAAAAGCAAATGCGTTCTCAAAGGACTCTCTAAAAGAAGTCCTGACCTAAATGACTACCAGTTAAAAAAACAGATTTGACAACTAAACCTTTCTTATCGCTCTGAAACCCAAAAGTCTGCCAATGTATAAGTGCCCAAGGATGACATAGCTAAAATCCATCCCAGCTAGAGGATGCATCTTAACTCACTGGGAGGTAGAAATGAGAAACTTCTATAAAAATGCTACTGTTACCTTAAACCTCCACACAACAGAATTGGTATTTTTTATTTGAGCTGAGTTCTATCCAAGATCGAATGACAACCTTCAGAATGATCCCTGAAGGCCAATAAGCAACCAGGGCAGAGAGCCTGGCTTCCTATAGCCTGCAGAATATAGTGGGGAAACAAAGCACAGGTGTAGCCAGGACGAAAGCTTCCAACCCTTGGAGTTCATGCAACATGATGAAATCTGGAGACCTGCCGAGTGTCCTTCAGCAGGAGAAAGGCTAGATAAACCAAGACATAGCAATACAGTTGGATATTATGCAGCCACAAAAAAAGACTGAGGACAGGGAAAGATGCCTATGGTAAATGAACTGATAAAATGAGCAAATGGGGTGGCTGGGTGATAGACATTGGGGAGGGTATGTGCTATAGTGAGCACTGTGAATTGTGCAAGACTGTTGACTCACAGATCTGTACCTCTGAAACAAATAATGCAATATATGTTAAGAAAAAAAAAAAGAAGAAGAAGAAGAAGATAGCAGGAGGGGAAGAATGAAGGGGGGGAAATTGGAGGGGGAGACGAACCATGAGAGAAGATGGACTCTGAAAAACAAACTGAGGGTTCTAGAGGGGAGGGGGGTGGGAGGATGGGTTAGCCCGGTGATGGGTATTGAGGAGGGCACGTTCTGCATGGAGCACTGGGTGTTATGCACAAACAATGAATCATGGAACACTACATCAAAAACTAATGATATAATAATGTATGGTGATTAACATAACAATAAAAAGTTTTAAAAAATTATAAGGAAAAAACAAAAAAAATGAGCAAACTGCAGAACAACATAATCTCATTTTTACAAAAAAACAAACAAACAAACACCACAGCAGTGGGGACACCAATATACATAGCTGTACATCCTGAGCCAACATGTGTAAATAGTCTGGAAGGATTCATTCCAAACTACCAAAACTTGTTTCTCCTAAGGAGTGACAGGAAGGAATTCTTGGGAAAAGACTATGTAAAATGCATTTTTATATTATTGGAAGTATTCCCAATAAGTCATTATTAAGTAAAAGTAAAGCCTTGAATTAATGCTGAAAGTAACAAGTACACACTGTTGTAGTCATGATCTCCTCAAAAAACCTAACAATTTTTTTTAATGATATTTTAGGAGTAGCTTCCAATACAAGAGAACCCTAAGGTCCCAAGCTCCAGCAGCAAATAGGCACACTAAGAACACAGGGAGTCAGCCTTCTCCTGCCAGTCTCTGTAGACTGTGCTCCATGGCAGGATGATGACCAGCTCACCTCTTGGTCCTTAAACTGTTGGATTCTACACAACATGGTCAATGAGCTATTAGCATCAGAGAACATGAAGCTCTTCAACATCTCCGTATGTGTGTTATGTACCTGTGTGTTCTCGGATCAGGAGTTATGCTGACAGTTACAGAAGAAATTCCAGAAATTTCTAAAACATCAAGAGCTAAAGGTTAAACACAATGAAAAGTAATAACACTGTGAGTTTCTGGAAATTATTATGGTATACAAACTAGTGAGAGACAGTGTGGCAAGAAGAGAGGAGTCAGAAATAATGATCATCATCAACAACTGGTTGTCCTATACGTTGCTATGTGCTAGGCTGTGAGCTGAGCATTTCAGATTGATTACTTAATTTAATTTGGAAAGCACCTAAGTTTCATTTTTGCTTCTTAAAGTCAACTCTTGATATCTGAAAAGCATTAAAATGTGTAAAATAAAATTACAACAAAATTCTGAAAAATGCCAAAATTAAGAAGTATCTGTGATATTTTCCAAGTCAAATCACCAAAGAATTAGCATATATTGTTAATGACTGAGTCTATAAATACAGTTCAATAATTTTGTAAGATATAATTAAATTCAACCTGGAATGTGCTTTTTTATCATTCATGATTTTAACTTACTAGAATTCCTGAAGATTGTTTCTTTTCTATACTCCTTTGGAAACTATTAACACTTTGTTAATATTATGATAACGAGATCATCACAAATCTAGAAAATTAGAGACAGTTTTACTCTATTCTTTGTGATTCAATTAGATATTCTGATTAAATTACATGTTTTTGGTCAACTTTAACAGGCATTTCATTTTCACACATTTAAGCACAATGATACACAACTGCCAGGTTATACTGCTAGCCAAATTTAGCATTTTGAGGTATTTAGTAAAAATTAACATGGTGCCTTTTAACAGGGATAGCCATTAACCTTTTTAAAATAGCTAAAGAAAAAAAAAAATTTAAGAGGGTTTAAACAACTTTTCAGTATGAAAAGCTGAACCTATCAGAGCCAGGAAAGATCACGTAAGGCTGGATTTTCCAGGATCTGCTTCTTAAACTTCTTGCCACTAAGACCTGCTCCAGGATCCTGGCCTCGGGCAGAGGGAGCACCCGTGAGTTAGAGACAACAAATGGCACCAGGGAAAGCTAAGCCAATTAAAGACTAGGACTGTGAATAACTGTTCTCTGTATCCCCTACCATGACACAAAAGGGCTTTGTTTCCTACACCGGCTCCAGAAGATTTGTCAAGAAAACTTTAGCAGCAATTCTGGAAGGCTAGGAGTGAAACAGACTGTGGCTGCTAAGTCAGTTAGCACTGGTCGGCCCTGGATTTCTCTCATGGAGTCTCACTTTCTCACTATTCCAGTTAGCCATCCCTTCCCCTATCAAGCTTTCAATACGGAACACATGGCAACTTTGCCAACAACAGAATGATCAAGACACCTCTGTTCCGATGGGATGCTGACAATGCCTTGTTCTGGTCTGGCCGCTCCGTGACTTTTTCCCATTGTCCATCTTCTACCCAGACGTCATTACAAGTGGCTATCACTTCAAGTTATCCATGCAGGATATCTAGTACAATGCTCAAAATATGGTAGACACTCAAGAAAAGTTAATTAGATAAAAGCCTATTACAAAATAATTTCATTATACTAAGTATGTCCTCCTGTGATGTACTGAAGCTATTTATTACTTTCTTAGAAAGGCTCCATTTTTAAGATAGGGCAAAAGTATACTTCACATCCCACAACAATTTAAATACAAAATAATAGACTCCAAACTGAGGTTATTTTAATGTAGAGTTGACAATCAGATACCCGTGCTAAGAGCAAATTGCTAAGTTATACTCCATTAAAGAGACTGCACAGATTTTGGCTGCCCAAACATTGGACATATGTTTTAGTGAATGTAGCCTTTAAAGATTTTAACACAATTCAACCAGGAAAACTGTTAAGCTGTCATTCCAGGAGAAAATGATACAGACAAGCAGACCACTAGGCTTGCATATGACCAAACGTGTAACACTGACATTCAAAAAGCAAAAAATATATATATTTTTTTAATTTCTTACACAAACTCCATGGCAAGACTTTCTCCTACAGAGCACTTCAACCTGACCAACATGAAGTTCAGCAGCCTATTCTAACTGCTGATCAGATAAATTAGGAAAGCAACACTTTGGATAGGCAATTCATAGCCTTTTTAAACATTTTCTATCTGAAGATAAAGCTAATGAAAGGCAAAAGAAACACCAAAGCCGGCCTTTACCACTTCCTTTTGAAATAAAATGTTTATAAATACATACAAGCAAAAGTAATAGTAAAATCACACATCTGTGTTTCATTAACCAAGAACGTATTAACCAATATTTAGACACTCTAGAATCATTAAGAATATGATTTAAATTAGCTTCAAATATCACTGCAAATGGATTACAGTTTTTGAAATGTTTTCTTGTTTGGTAGCCAAATGCATTTGAAAAGTTAGCCAGAAAAACTTCACAATTAATCACAAGCTAACAAATGTATTCTAATATGCCCAGCAACTATTATTAATCAGCATGATCTTCATGCACAGACCATGGACTGATACTCCACTGGAGAAATACCAATGCTGAAAGAGAAAGAACAGTCATGAACTCCAGAGAAAGTTCGGAAAAGTCCATTTTGGCAAGAATATTAGTGATGGGGTTACAAATATTTTGCTATTGTAGGAAAATGGAATGAATGGAGAAAAACTAAATCCTAGGAGCTTTATCACCCATGTGGAAAAAAGTAGGTAAGGGAGCAAGCAGAGCATAGAGAACGGAGTAAAATCAATAGGAAAAGAATGAGCAAATCGTACTAACAAAGGCATGAAATGTCTGGGAAAATTTCAGACATCCTCACTAGTTCAATCCTGCCTGAATTATCTGTATAATCACAGCTCAAACACTGAAGAGTCTAGGATAAACTACTTTTGTAAAAATTAAAAGTGGACAGCTCTCTGAAATTATGTCAAACCGTGTCAGATAAACATGTTTCTATCAATCAACCTTACCTTTCTGGCTTGTTTCCTTAGAGTCTCTCCAGGCTCGGGTCATGCCAGGCCAATCGCTCTGTGAAAGTGACCCATGCTTTCCTGCCTCTGACTTCCTTCCCCATATTGGCAGGCATTCTATCCCTCCCTCAAGGCCCATCTCATACAATGCCTTCTCCCTGGTCCCCTTTTTCATGTCACATTATATACATTCTAGTGACCACTTGCTAACAGAATTTGAAGCAGCCAACAACGCAAGGATATTCTATGAAACATAAAACCAGGTACGAGGGCAAGGGTCAAGTACTAGGGTCAAGGCAACACTTACTGCTATGTCTCTCTTAGGAACACTAGGAATTTGCCTTGTAGGACAGCCCTGTGCACATCTCTGTCTTATTAGCCCTTCCAACTGCACTCAAAATCACAAATTTGAAGATGGGGACTGTTTATATTTATGTCTATTGCCGAACACAGCATATGACAAATATGCATTAAATTGAGCCAATTATGCTTGGGTTTTTTTGGTTTTTTGTTTGTTTGTTTGTTTTGGGGGGGGGGGAACCAGTCTATATATATTAGTAAAACAAAAGAGTTAGGAAAAATACTTGAGCATCTTTTTGTTTCTTTGATCTGGGGGTATTCTTTTTTCTCGGAGAGCCGGGCGGGGTGTCTGTATTATGTCTCCTAGCAGGCTCTAACTCCTTCAGAAGCACAAAATTCAGAAGGTGTCATGTATTCTATACCGAACCATAATACCTAGTATATGGTTGTGGATGTGGGCTCAATAAATGTTCTTAATGTTGATTTAAAAAAAAAAAAAAAAAAAAAGAAGCATACAGACACGGTGATTTAAATGAACCATTAACAAGCCTCCAATTTTCTGATGCCTTTAAGCTTTTAGGAGAAACTGAATAGAGCTATAAAATGCATTGAAAGAGAAGTCCTAAAAACTAAGGTCTAATCACTGTTCTGATTCTAATAAAGGACTCCCCTGGGCCGACTCTTTCCACTTATGTTTTCTACTCCCGATTGGTTTTGGAATAAGGGAGTGAGCAGTTCAAAACATGTTTCTGTTTTTATGTACATCTCTTTGAAATACATGCTTGTAACACAAACACGAACAGAACATTTCCTTTTCCTGGTACTAAACATAAATTTTCTTTTTCTAGTGAGAAAAGGTCATGTCACCATGATGATAAAGGTATTGTACTGGATGGGTGGACATTTATTAAATATACAGTTAAGCCATGAGTAAATATGTAAATAAATGTGTCTTAAAAGATTTTTTTTCATTTCCTCCATTAGCTCAAGCATCAGGCAAAACACACCGTCCATAGATATCAACATGCTTTTGTGCCAAAACAATTTTTCAATGATCGAAGCAGCCACTTCCCCAGCTGTTTTCCTGTGTTCATTCTATCACAGCCCTATCGTTTCTCAGCAGGATTTAGAATATTTCCATAAACTCATACCCCATCTCCCCTGCAACTCTTAGCCATTTCTGTTCATGGAAAGAAGAAGTCTTAACATGTCATTTGGATATGAATATTGTTGACTTCCATGTTGTAGAATTTTAGAAAACTGTTAACAAGAACTATCACAAAGCCAAGCTGTACTTTTGGAAACACAGTCAAGGTGTTGTATGTTCTACATCTTCTATCCTCAGAACCATCCTCAGTTCTAGCAAACTTTTTCTTTGGAGTTTGCAACAGCAGAAGCATTCAGAAGCACCACAACTAAAATTTTACTATAAACATGATTATATTCATAGCAGCAATGTCTGCAATAGCCAAACTGTGGAAGGAGCCGAGATGTCCTTCAACAGACAAATGGATAAAGAAGATGTGATTCATATATACAATGGAATATTACTCAGCCATCAGAAAGGATGAATACCCACCATTTGCATCGACATGGATGAAACTGGAGGAGATATGCTAAGTGAAATAAATCAAGCAGAGGAAACTCAATTACCATATGGTTTCATTCAGATGTGGAACATAAGGAATAGCGTGGAGGACCACAGGGGAAGGGAGGGAAAACTGAATGGGAAGAACTCAGAGAGGGAGACAAACTATGAGAGACTCTGGACTCAGGGAAACAAACAGGGTTACAGAAGGGAGGGGGGTGGGGAGATGGGGTAACTGGATGATGGGTATTAAGGTGGGCATGTGTGGTGATGAGCACTGGGTGTTATATGCAAATAATGAATCGTTGAACACTACATCAAAAACTAATGATGTACTGGGGCGCCTGGGTGGCTCAGTTGGTTAAGCGACTGCCTTCAGCTCCGGTCATGATCCTGGAGTCCCGGGATCGAGTCCCACATCAGGCTCCCTGCTCAGCGGGGGGTCTGCTTTTCCTTCTGATCCCCTTCCCTCTCGTGCTCTCTGTCTCTCATTCTCTCTCTCTCAAATAAATAAATAAAATCTTTAAAAAAAATTTTTAAAAAAATTCAAAAAATATTAAAAAAAAGACAAACTAATGATGTACTATATGCTGGCTAACTGAACATAATAAAAAAATAGATCCAAAAAAAAAAACAAAAGAAAAAGTGGGAGTACAATAGCTCCTACACACTACTTGGCAAATCTAGAAACTGACCCAAAGTGAAGACTAATGGCAGTACCATTCCACTACATTTATTATTAATTCAGGTAGTTTACCTTCACTCAAGTAGTACTGTTTTGTTACCACATGTTATATACATATTGTGTGGTGGTGGAGGAAGGTGTTGATAATTCACATATAACTCATCTTTAGCATCTAGGTTATGATTATGGGCTGATTGCAAATTCCATACAGATAGTTTTGTTTGTTTTGCCATTTTAGTCATTTTTAACTGAACAGCTCTATGGCATTAAGCACATTCATATTGTTGCACGATCGTCAGCACCATCCATCTGCAGAACTTTTTCACCTTCCCCAACTGAAACTCCATGCCCCTTAGACAAGAACTCCCCATTCTTCCCTTCCCCCCGGGCCCTGGCAACTAGCATCTACTTTCTGTCTCTCTATCGTAGGAAACTCATATGAGTGGAATCATATAATATTTGTCCTTTCATGACTGCCTTACTTCACTTAGCATAACGTCTGTTCATCCATGTTAGCATTTGTAAAACTCTCCCCCTTATTTAAGGCTGAATGATATTCCACTGTATGTATACACATTTTGTATATCCATTCATCTCTCAGACATGTGAATTACTTCCATATTTTGGCTATTGTGAAAATGCTGTGATGAACATGGGTGTAGAAATATCTATTCAAGTTGCTGCCTTCACTTCTTTTAGGTATATACCCAGAAGTGGAATTGCTTATCACGTGGTAATACTATGCTCAGCTTTTTGAGGAATTGTCATACCAGTTTCCAAGGCATTTGCACCATGTTACATTCCCACCACCAATGCACAGGGCTTCCAATTTCTCTACATCCTCACAACATTTGGTATTTTGGGTTTTGGTCTTGTTTTTTATAGTAGTCATCCTAATGGGTATAGGGTGGTATCTCACTGTGGTTTTGATTTGTATCTCCCTAACGATTAGTGATGTCTCATCACTAACAATTTTTTAGTAAGGCTGTTTGATTTTTGTTGTTGATAAAAGAGTTTTAAAAATGCTTATGCATCTAATGATATATTATATGTTGGTTAATTGAACATAATAAAAATGCTTACACACCAAATATCTAAATTGTTCCCTTTGAGGACTGGAAATAAAATCTCTTCATAATATAATATTCCAAGTAGAAAAATATATAATCATACTCAACCGTTCACCATGCCCTCTTTCCTGGAAAAGCATACATCTGGTTTCCTGACTATCCTCTGTTCTGAAACAAACACAAAGACATTTTTTCCTAAGATCACTGTCACATAGATCCTTGCCCAGATTGATTATCTAAAATGGCATTCCTCTCCTGAAAAATTCTCAATGGTAAATCAGCTAATCAGAATCAGAAAGATAACTTATACATAGTAACAACACTATAGTCCCCTGCCCAAGAAAACAACGGAGTCTAGTTACATAATAGAGAACCTTCTGAGCCTCCTGTCTTTGTTCCCTACTCTGCCAGTAATTAGGAAATAAAATAATGCCAGCTAAGAAAGTTTGGAACATTGGTATCAACCAGAAAAATCACCACCATCTTATTTGTTATATGCAATTTCCCAATTAATTTTTAATGTTGTATAAATTCCAAAGGTCACTGGTTCATGTCAAAAACAACTTATTGAGCCACTCACATGTGCCAGTACTAGGGAAACAAAGATGAGTTAACCCAGGTCCCAAAGGACTATAATATGGGTTGCCACAATATCCTAGGACAAAGCATACTTAAGAAAAAAGAAATTAAAGAATACTGGAATTAAAAATCATGTTTCATTTGTTAAAAACAAATTTTTTTAGAATTTTAAATTTCAACTCTTAAGATCTTTTCTAAAATAACATTGAAAAAATGAATTTCTCTCTTCTTAAAACAAACCACAATTACTAATATTCACTCCTTTTCTATCCATAAGTCTCCATTTGGCAAATTTTTCTCAAGTGTTGACAACAGAGGGAAGTACTATGTCTGGCCATCATAAGAGTTCCACGGGGTAGAAACTGATATCATCCCCCGTGCTCTCAGCATACCATGAATAATAAGAAAGTGACCCTAACCAAAACCAGCACTGTCAGCCGGTTATGTTTTATACTGTTGTTTTAAGCATGTATCAAGGGTACAATTTTCCCTGAAGCCAGCTGGTTGTCCACCAAGGTAATACTTCGCTAAGGAATGACCAAAAGTATAAACACTGCTACAATTCTGCATCACCATGGATAAATGCTTTTATTTTCTAAAACCTGGTCCAATTCTGTTGAAGTAAATGGGTTTTTAGTCCATTACGAAACAAAAATCATGTGTAGTTCATAATACATGGGCAAGGCTTAAAATCTTTTGGGTCTTTTTTATAACTCAAAAGAGTGGTATGGTAAAACTCCAAGGATATTTCAGCAAAAGTTATAATACATACGTTTTTTAGTATATATAACTAAGTTGGCATAGAGAGTAATAAAGTCCATAAATTTCATACTTTCATTAAAACCAAGAGGACGGGGAGAAACTATTTATATGACAGGTGGAGTCGGGAAAAGAATCCCATTTAGCAGAAATAGCGGTTATTTGTCTACCAAACACTCACTGATTTCATAGAAAAGGTGAGGGAGGTACACATATCTCAAGGTAAGAATTAGAGTATCAAAATCCATTGCTAATAGAATATTAGCGAGAAGTTATATGCAGTATAATAGTTGTCCAGAAATATAACTCAATATTGAAAAATCAATTTATATCTAGATTTAAGCCTCTTTTCCTTTTTGCAGGGAAAGCACTCTGAAATTTTCTCTCCTTATAAACCACAAAAATATCAACAATCCATTCCTCTTTGATTTACAGTTCTCTGTTCTGTTTTTTATTGACAAGGACTAATAAAATAGAGCAAGATAACCATGGCTGTTTTCCCACAAAAAGTGAGACATACCTATAATAGCTTATGAATGATAAAGTCATTTTGTTGAGGAGTGATCCAAGAAGATTTTGTGCTTGTTGACTTACTTTATCATAAGTTGGTCATTTTACTATATCCTTTATGAATACAATCATTATAAGAGAAAATATCGTTACTGATGAAAATGTTCCATTGCTCTAATAATTTTAAAAACTAAGTGAAAAAATAAGAATGAAATAGCACCTCATCCATTAAAGTCACGAAATAATTTAAATTCGAATTCTGGCAAGGTTATAAATCTCACATTGCCTGTGCAATGTAAACCAGCATAAATCTTTTGAGAAACACTTTGGGAATCTATTTATCAAAAGATCCTAATGTTCAGATTTCTATAATAAGCAATCTCAGTTCTATGAGGTATTCTCAGAAAAGAATCCAAAGTTGTAAAATACTGGACTTCTGGTTTAAAATAATCATGTGCATGTACTAGGTCAAAAAAACTCAAAAAAAAAGTTTAAGAAACACTGATTTAGAAACACAGTCTCACACTAAAGACTCCAATACCATATTTGGCTCAAGGGTAAACTGTTTAAAAGGGCGAAGCACTTTAGAAATACTGCATTTCAATGCCTTCCAGTGACCATACATTGCATACTGTCTAAAACCAAGGGCTTAATAATTCTGCTTCATCTGCCTAACTTCTTCAGGTCCCCCGAGTTTATGCCCTGTGTTCAGAGTGGCAGAGAAGCAGGTAGAGAAAAACTAGAGTGTAGGAGAAGCTCCGACCTGGAAGCACAGCTCCTGTCCTGGGGGCTCAGGCTGGGAGCTGATGGCCTACCCTTTGGCTTAGAAATTAGAGAAAACAAACAGAGCAGAATCAAAGGGAACATGATCTGATGGGCACTGGGTGTTATACACAACTGACGAATCATTGAACACTACATCGAAAACTAATGATGTACTACTATATGTTGGCTAATTGAATTTAAATATAAAAAAAAGAAAGCATGCAAACTATCTCAAAAAAAAAAAAAAGTGAACCCCACACTCTGGCTACTGGCAAATGAGTCTGGACAAAATGATATCACCCTGTTCAAAAATGAGTAAAGGAAGCAAAACACAGAGTAAACCATTGATCCTAATGGAAAAAAAAAAAAAAAAAACTCTAGACAGTATTGTGATCATTCAAAGAAAAAGCGTGCCTCTGAAAATGATCTACTCCAGAGCCAGAAGAAAGTGTTAAGCAACTACTGTGCATTGTCAAGAGAATACAAATTCTAGTCTTTAAGAGACAGGAATCAAAATTCTAAAGAGATTGGATGGTTGGGTGAAGGATACAGATGACATCTGAAATTCTCACATGGGAACTAAAACCGTAAGAATTAACAGAACTTAAATTCCCAGTGGTAACAGATCTGGGTATCTCCCCCTACTGCCCTCCACTAGCCTGGTACAGCACTCCACATTCGGCAGACTTGAAAACTATAGCTGCATGAATGAAGATAGATTCCTTGGGCCCCATGCAAGTGTCCAAAAATACGGGGGCAAGAAGCAAGCACAGGGGAAAGCAAGGTGTGTAACAAGAGGAGTCTTTTCTATTCCTTCCCTGGCCACAGCACGGCAGTGAGGAGTCTTTCCCTAGCTTCCCTCCACCTCCTTGGACATCAGAGGACCAGTGCTAGAGAAGCACACACAGGGCTTCCTCCTCTTCTCCTTCCATTTTCCCTTTCCCAAAGTCCACGTGGGGCCAGCTATTACCCAAACTGTACTGAGGCCAAGAGGCGCAAGGAGCAGGAGGAGGGAAAGGAGGTTCTTCCGCCCAGTCTGATGGTAACTTCAAGGCACAGCATTAATCAGAGACTGCCGACCAATAGCTTTCGTTTGGCAAGAGACACAAAACAAATGTCTGGGAACCCTGGGGAGTGAAGTGCATCGCTGAGGCAATAACAAGTGGTGGGGAGTGTGGACAAGCAGAGAACACAGTCTCTGACTTCGGTGGTCACAGCGTTTTTTGTTTTGTTTGTTTTTTGTTTTGTTTTGTTTTTTAATACTGGGAAAGCCAAGCAAAATATGCCTCCAGCCTGGATTCTGCCTAAGAGTTGCAACCTATACTTTAAGGAAATATCTTTGTGGCAGAATAACACTTTTTTTTTTCACATGTCAAGATGCACTTTCTGCTCTGTTATCTTTACCCACAAAATTATACACTGAATTAGGCAGCCTTCCATTCTGGCCTTACCAAACATTTTGCAGATATTTACCAGGATAAACATCCATTTCGTTGAGCATTACATTTAGCAGAGCCGACCCAGTGTTTCAAAAGGAAGACATTTGGGCCATTTCTTCACCACGTGTTTCTAAAACCCAGAAAAACAATAAGCTATCCAAGGTAACGTGTAACTTTAAGTTTTCAGTAGTCCTGCTAGATGCTCCAAAATGACATCATAAGTGGACAATTACAGCATTTGAAATTTTAAATGTGCAGGAAAAAAAGGAGTCTACAGCTCTTGAAACTCTTCCCCACAATGCGCTCGGTGACAGTGTCCTACATCGCCTAACTGCGGTAACTCTGATGTGCTTACTTACACACCTGTGAAAGACTGAAAATCAGTTTGCCAATTATTATTAGTCCTTTGTAGATCAAAACTTTTCTCCTATCAAAAATATAATTTTCTAGAAAATTTTCTTTATATAAAAGGGAATCTATAAAATTCTTTATTACCACCCTTCCCCCACCACCAGTTTTTGAAAGGGAAATCGCTAATTTTGGCCAACAATACTGAAACTGGGCCAGGCCAACAGCAGTGAGCATAATGTCCAAAGTTGGTGTGTCTGCCGTAGCTACAAGGAACAGGTAGAAAGAGGAAGCACAGATGCCACGGCCAGCATTTTAAAGCAGAGGAAGAGAATGAAAAATGAAAATAATCAGGTTTACTTCAGGACCCACACAGAAAAGGGACTGGAGAATCCCAAATCCAAGTGGTGAGGATAGGACCATGAGGTTTTCCTCCTAGTCATGATGTGGGCTCAGGATGACGGGTTATGCTTCACCATCACTGCTGCCATCCCCCCAGGGGTTACCAACCCCCTACCTACTACGGTTTAGGCTCAAAAATAAAGGGTTTTGTCCTTCACTAATCATAAATTCATTTCCGTTAGGTATAGAAATGGATGTTCTTGAATCTATCATACACTACCCCTTTAGTTCCAATGGTGATTAATGTTATAATTATTTCCAGCAAATTAAGGGAAACATACTAGGGTTTTGTTATTCTTTTGAGTCCCAAAACACTCGTAAGAACTGGCTCATAAATCTCTCTTAAAGAAAAATAATCATTTTTTCACATCTATTATAAAAAAAAATGCATGACCTCTAAAATATGTGTGCTTGTGTTTATAGGCACGCCTTTTTCCACTTTTTTATCTATACTGTTTGAAGTTCATATATTTTAAACTACAGCTTCACATGAAACCAGGAGACCTCCACAAGGGTGGAATATTAACATAACCTTTAATGTTACTGCTCCCCAGTCCCACCGTCCTGCAAAGGAGGGTATCGCTTTTCACAAGGACAGCCAACCATAATTCTGAAATCAGAACGGGGTTAGCTCTGCATGACTGACACTGGACCCACACTCTTGTAGCTGGCCTGGGGCAAAAAGGTACCGTGCTCACTGAGCAAGGCAGTGGGAGGGAAGAGTGGCTGGGACACACATTTGAGACATAAATCTGCAAATTCTCAATAAGCTGCAGCCATTAAGAGCCAGTATCCAATCTGAAAAATGTCAAAGACCAGTTCTTTGAATACAATTAAGGGGTGAGCTCAGAAACACTAACAAACGTATCTGCACGACCTTCGATATTGAATTGTTTGGGCACTATTTTGTAAAACCACAAGATAAGAAGTTAACCAGAAAACAAGATCATGGAGCTGGCATCTATCTTTAAGTAATCATTTTCATGTGAAGAACTCTAAAGAGAAGTCTCATTCATGAATAGTGGTCCCTAGCATATATTCCCATCCTCTAAAAAATATAGTTTTGAAAGAGAGACCATATAAACAGTGAAATGCACATAGGTGGGATGAGGGGGTGTAGAAAGACTCAGATTGAAACCAAAACCTAGCTTCTCTAGTTACCAGTTGTGTGGCTTAAGTACATTAACTTCTTTGAGCCCAGGTTTTCATCTGTAAAATGGGGATCGTATTGCCTCCTTCCAAGGTTGCTGCAAGAACCACTAATTGCATCCGTGACGGGCCTGGCACACAGACCGCGCTCACGAAATGGTAGCTGCTTGCCATTATTATCATCAGGCTCATCATCATCGCCAAATTATCATGAACTTAAAGATTGGGAAATTGGTCCTGAAAGAAAAGATGACCCTAGCAAATGTGAGCAATACAAATTCTGAGGGTGAAATAAATTGTTATGCCTAAACAAAACTGAACCTCATTTGAATTAAGTGGTTTCCAAGGTAACATTTGGGCTCTAATAGATTGCAAGCCCTCGCTGAGTGCAGAGTACATAACTACGGGCTCCAAGTCACCATCCACTTTCAGCAGGGAACAACAGTGGCGGGTCTGATGAGACCCCAGGAGGTAGAAGTCATCAGAGACATTGTGCTTTCCCAAGGCCCATGAGCCCAGTCAGTATGCTGCAAACTGCACTTACAGAGGCCCTTGTCTGATGTTTCTCAGATAGAATAATGTTCAGACCAACCCCCTTTAGAAGAAAATTTTCCAAAACTAATTTATGAACTTATTCTGATACTTAAATGTGCACAAAATGAAAAACTCCTTACACACATAACTTTTATACAATCATAAACCAAAGAAATTGTAAAGGACATATAAAAAAAAAAAGCAATGAAATTCATACTAATAATATCAATTTAATGTCACCTCCTGAATCTCAGTCCCTGAAGGAGAGTCAAAACAAGGAGATAATGACCGAACTATTTATCTTGCTTTAACCACTGTGTTTTCACGTACACGGTATATTAAGCATAGTCTCTATGCTCAAGAGACCAAGAGAAAGATTGCCAAGAACATGGATGGGATCTGACCTAATAGAAGTTAAAGGTTGGTCTGTTAATACAGGGCATTCTCCATTCCTAGTGTTCTGACCATAGGATGCCACCCCTTAGGACATCTTCTAGCAAGGGCCTTTTATATGGAGAAAAATTACATGCAAATAAAGTATACCATAAATAGAAGCACAGTGACATCCACTCTAACTCTGGCTTGGGAGAAAGTTCTGGGGAGGAGTTTGAGAGAGAATTACAACCAAAGAGTGATAACATGAAGGTGAAGAATATGGTTTATGTTAACTTGAGTTTCAGGGATAGAATGAGCTTGTGCTGCTCAACTCTTGCTCTCCCTGCTAACGCCTGTCATCGTGGAATAAATGTGGACACCAGGCCACATGGCCTATTCTCACAGGATCACTGTTTAGGAGATCAACCCCAAACCAGGAACCCTGGGCTGAGAGAAGGCAGATCCTCACCCTCCTGGTGCTTGGGTGTAGCCCAGAGCCATCTTTAACCCCCATGCATCAAACCCACCCAAAGCGCAAGGTAAGATAAAGTGCCAACACGCAGGAAGGGTGGGAAAGAGAGGGTCAGTAATCATTGTTTGCTGCTTCAGAACTTTTCATTCCACAGAACTACAGGCTAGTGATGAAAAAAAAAGTGTTTGCAAGGCTGACTCTTTTTAAGTTAAAGTTTTGTTGAAGATTTTCTCTGGTACCCTTCGAAAGGAAGTGTCTGAATCCATTACTATGGCTTCTATGTGTAATCAGCATTCGAGTGGTTTTCTCAGAGTTAGATAAACAAGTGCTGGTGTCCCTTCAAGCTCCAAGAGCCCCTGAAAATATGAGTCCTTAGCTCAGTTTGGTGACCTTTTCTCTTGGATACCTACGCCATGAAAAGCTGTCCATGAGCTGGTGAAAATAACCTGCCACTGATCTCTGAACACTTTTAGGCTTTCATGCAGAAACAGTGCCTCACCCATCTCTCCATTTAATATTGTTGCAGTCAAACAAGGAAAAGGAAAAAGTCTGTGAAGAAATTAATGTAGAGGACATATTATAGAGCCAGAACAGTAAGTGAAAAATTTAGGATACATAATGGGGAATACTTTTTTTTTAAGATTTCATTTATTTATTTGAGAGAGAGAGAGACAGAAGTGCACAAGCTGGGAGGAGAGGGAGAAGCAGGCTCCCTGCTGAGCCAGGAGCCCAATGCAGGGCTCGATCCCAGGACCCCGGGATCATGACCTGAGCTGAAGGCAGATGCTTAACCGACTGAGCCATGCAGGCACCCCTATAATAGGGAATACTTAACGGCAGAATTTAAATTCTTAAAATGTGTGTTATTGTTATACATAATTCCCTGATTTATAGGTTTTATCATAAAAACAGAAAAAAAATATGTATGAGTTGCCAAGATATTTACATTTACATTATATATCATATACATATACATACATGTATGTACATAGTATCATATTTATGTGTGCGCATATGTATGTATATATTTTGGAGGTAAGGTATGTGGGGGTGTGCAGACAGAGAGAGATATTAAAGAGGAACTAGGAATTTTTTTTAAAGTAATCAGTCAGCTGAATGTAAGAATATAAGCCTCATACGGGAAAGATTTTTTTTTATGACTGGGCCTTGCTACCTCAGTACATAGCAGCTGCTCAATAAACTCATTTGTCAAAGGGCTAAACATAACTTTTTTCTTTTTAAAAGTGGTCTCATAAAGAAACAAAGGCAAATTTATTCTTCCAAATTTATTCTTATTTATTCCCCAGCTTTACTGAGCTAGAACTGAGATAATATTGTGTAAGTTTTATAGTGTGCTATGATTTGATACATGTAGATGTTGCAAAATGATTACCACAATAAGGTTGGTTAATATTCATCACCTCACATGGTTACAATTGTGTGTGTGTGTGTGTGTGTGTATGGTGAAAACTTTTAAGATCTACTCTCTTAGCAACTTTCAAGTATACAATATAGTATTGTTAACTATAATCACTGTCCTGTGCATTATACCCCCAGAACTTATTAATCTTACAACTTTAAGTTTGTACCCTTTGACTACCTTTACCCATTTCCCCTACCTCCTATACCCACCTCTGCTCCTGGCAACCACCACTCTGTTCTCTGTTTCTATGAGTTTAGGGCTTTTTTTAGATGCCACATACAGGTGAGGTCATATATTATAGTATTTGTCTTTCTCTGTGTAAAATTTATTTTTAATAATGTAGGTATTCACATTTGTAAGCAATTGGAGAAATCATAAAATTGCACAGGAAACTACTAGATTTTAAAGTAAAATCACCCACCATAAAAATGCAAATTTGGAAACATCCTCCCCTGTTAGCCAATAATTGTCTATTAGAAATCTCTGTTTTGAACAGTATCATTGTCAAAAAAAACGTGTACTATGAGACACTACATTTATCATGGTTAAGTATTATTAACAATTATATCTCCTGCTTACAAAGCTAAGTAAACAGATGTCAATCAGTTTTTTAATTTTAAAAGTATGACTGAAGCCTAAAATAAAGAGCTACCTGATTTTGCCTGCACAGAGAAAAGTGCTATTCAGTTGAACCTAGAAGGAACTACCATGAGACTGTTTGCTTTCTAAATAGAAAAACTGAACTATAAAAAGCATTACAAAAATTGGCAATTTGGGGGCACCTGGGTGGCTCAGTCAGTTAAGTGTCTGACTCTTGACTTCAGCTCAGGTCATGATCTCAGGGCTGTGAGATCGAGCCCCACATCCGGCTTCACACTGGGTGTGGAGTCTGCTTAACATTCTCTCTCTTCCTCTCCCTCTGCACGTCTTCCCCCCATGCTCCCCTTTCTGCCTCTCTCAATAGCTCTCTCTCTCAAAAAAAAGGGTAATTTTGTGAATTTAAATAGTCGTTTCCTTAAATAATTTTACATATATACATACATACGTGCACTCATATATGTATACAGACATACTTACATATACATACACACATGCATATAGTTTGTATAAATATATATAAATGTGACATCAAGAAGTTAAATAACATGAATCATTTTTGCCAACTTTAAATTTTATTGACTTAAGCTTACTATTTGCTGCCAATCTGATGACCCAAAGGGAAGTTTATGGTTTCTCAAAGATAACTTGCAACCTTTAGGGGTGTGAGATAATAGAAAATACATATTAGTTTCTGCCCCCAGTTCCTTGCACAGAGATCCTAAAACCTTTGTAATTTCCTAAGTGATAAGCACACCAGGAACATCCTTTGTTCTAATATTTGGTTTTTGCCCCAGTTCCTGACGTGGGGCTGAAATTCTTATAATTTCCTGAGATAGGAGTGTCTCTTGTCTTAATGAGGCAACTCTGTGTGGGCTCTCAGATGACTCCTGGATGGGAGCTGGTCACCTGAAAGACCAAGCCATGATAAGAAGCTTGGAATTTTCACCCCTCCCCCACTCTCTTGAGAAGGGAGAAGGGCTGAAAATGGAGTTAAAAACTGATCATGCTTACGTAATGAAGCCTCCATAAAAATTCCAGTAGTATGGGGTTCAGAGAGCTTCCAGGTGGGGGAACACATCCATGTACCAGGATGTACCAAGAGTACCAACTCCACAGGGATAGAAGCTCCAGAGCACAGCACCCTCCCAGTCTAAACTTTATCTGACTATTCATCTGTATCCTTTATCATATCCTTCAGTAAGCTGGCAAACGTAAGTGCATAAGTGTTTCCGTGAGTTCTGTGGGCCACTCTAGCAAACTGAGCCTACAAAACGAACCTCCAATTTATAGCCAGGTTGGCCAGAAGCTGTGGATAACCTGGGGACTTACTACTTGCAGTTGTCATCTGATGTGGGGTGGGAGCCGTCTTGTGCAACTGAGATCTTACCCTGAGGGATCTGACAGTAACTCCAGGCAGATGGTTAATAGAGTCAGAATAGAGTTAAACTGTAGGACACCCCGCTAGTGTTGGAGAATTGCTGGGGGCAGGGGTGGGGGGGAACCACGCCTTTGGTGACCAGAAGTGTCAGAAGTGTTGTGAGTGTGGTAGTAGTGTGAAAGTAAAGGACACACAAAGGAGAAGGAAAGGCTGAGTATTTTCCAGTACAGGGAGAAGTAAACAAAGGCAAACAGCATTACAACACAAATCACTTCCTTGAGGGCGGAGTCATCCTACCAGAACCCAGTAGTCAAATTTCTGCAGCTGGCTTATTGTCTTATCACTTGTCCCTAAATAATGTTCATGACTAGGATAATGTATTTAAGATCTTTGTATCCTTTACACGTTCTCTAATAAGTATAAGAAACATTATACCCAGTATATGAGGCATATTCATTCTGCTTAAGAGGCTAGCATATATTCCATATGACATTACACAACACAATTCCAATATGGAAAACTAAGTTTCCATTGTGCTCTAATCACATGGAACCAACCCATGATTTTCAACTCTCTTTGCTGTAAGGCAGGGATAAAATCCTTCTAGTTTTGTCATCCTGTAACATGGAAAGCTGACGGCCCTCTCCATATTTAGTTTTCCCTTACTACATACTGCACAGAGATATCGGGCTCCCTCATGATGAACAATCTGTGATGACCTGAATGTTGTCCTTTCATTTTTTTGTAAATTAAAGTATTTGAGAAATTAATACCCAAACCGTTTTTCAATACAGAAAGAGAGAGGACACTCTCAATGGAAAGAAAGAAATGAAATGTGAAAAGCCTTTCATGGAAGATTCATTCTTGGCAAACTGTAGAAGGATGGCTATTTTTAATAGATCTTGAGCAAACCAGTAATTACCATGTTACAATTCTCACAAAGAATTATATAGGACACATCTCTTTTCCATATGGCAGTTTATGTAGGTGCAATGGACAGTCAGCAAAGCTAATAAGGTACAAAAATCAATAAAAATAACACTTGGGCTCTGCCTTTAAGGAGTTTAAAATCTATAAGATTGTTGAGTCTATATATTAAAGTATATAGAAAAAACAATCACACTGATCATGGTGAGCACTGAGCAATGTATAGACTTGTCAACTCACTGTGTTATACATCTAAAATTAATATAACATTATATGTCAACTATACCTCAATACTAAAAATAAAAAAAATTATTCAAAAACAAAAAAATGAAAAAACAAATATAACCTGTAGTGTTAATATAATTAGATTCATTTTTAAACAAATAATGAATATTGTGCTTCAAAATACCAAAGACATATCATGCTAGCCATAAGGCTTTTGCTTAACACATTTGTGGAATTCTGCTTTGTAATTACCTTTAAAATTTGTTTATGAACAACTAAAAAGATCACTCACATTACTTTACAATCACCCTCCATAATACTGAATTTGGAGAGAAAAACAAATTTTCAAAAAGAATCTAATTAAAAAAACATGACATGTAACAAAAAAAAAAATAGGTTCACTAAAAGAAACAGGGATAGGATTAGGATAAAATAGTAAAAGATATAAAGTACTAATATATATTAGGATACTAAGAAATCAGAGGAGAAATTTTTACTTTCTTTGATTTGATTATAAACAGGGAAAAGGTGGTTGTGCTATGGCCTGTCCTTGATGGCCCTGTATGCATTAGCCTAACTCAAACAAATGCAAACATTGATACCTCTTAGGCAGTTATGTTGTAATAAAGGAAGGACCATGATTATTTCAGCAGAGAAATGACTACTTATGAAATGTTGCCTAAAGACAACTTAATTCCAGTGCTGAAGATATTTTAAAACCATATTTCTATTTTACCAATATTTAAATTTTAGAAACTTTGACAGGAATTAATGATCTATAAAAGCTAAAACTTACAATCTTCTCCTTTAGGGTTAAGAACAAGTTATAGTTTAAAATCTTCTCTCACCAAGGTTCATTATGAAAACTACAGAAAAACATTATATATGCAGCCCAGAGTTTTGGGCCAAAGATCACCTGGGGTTAGTATATCAAAAGAGATGTATTATTTGTATGCGTGATAAAGTGACATGGGATGACAGAACATGTTGCAATTTTCCCTACCATCCATGTCCTCTCTCCTGCAGGTTAATCTTCCTTTGGAAGTTTATCCCCTCTCTGTAAGATGACATGAAGGTGCCATCAACCAAAGCACCTGACATTCTCTTGAGTAAGGAATGGACACAGAGCCCAAAGGTAAGGCTAAGAAAACTCTCCTGAAAGCTGACATGTGAATAAATAGCATGATTGCACAAAGATCAAAATCTCATTGACCCCCAAAGTGACACCTGAAAAGACCATCTACTACTTCCTGCAACTTTCTTTCATCTCTGGATCTGCTGGGTATCCTGTTCTTCTAAGGTACTTCCCAGCCATTTTTAAGTCCTAGCATACATAAAAATTTAACCTCTGCATGGCACATTGGGTTTAGAGGGCTAGACTGCTCACAGGCTGGAAATAATGGCCCCAAGAACCCACCCAGCTGACCCAAGACTAAGGGATCAATATCTACTCTCAACTATAACCCGTTCTAAGCACATTGGTGTGCTTTGGCACAGCTCCAAGAGGCTTGATTCTTCCGGTAATACTCAAACTGCAAATCAGAAGATATCCTTCCAAATAGACCACTCCTTTGCTTAACTAAGCCTGAGTAAGTTTCTGTTGCTTGCAACTAAAGCACTGATAAAGATGTCTGGAAGAAACTGATGGAGAGGATGGTGATGATGATCATGATCATAAACAGGACGCTGCTAGGAGGAAGAGATGAGGAAAAAGAAGAAAGCAGGGACAGAAGGAAAGTCTACACTGTAAGAGACTTTACAAAGAGTCCTATCTAAATGGCAACATTATATTTTCACAGATAAGTAACTCTCTATGATGGTAGCCATATATTGCTCTAGTTTTGTGCAAAATACATAGCTTTATTTTGGTTGCAGTTCACTCAATGCTTTTAAAAACGATTTAAAATTTTTCTTAGTTTCTATTCAGAAAATTTAAGTTTGGAAAATTTGTTAAAATAATTTGTAACTAATGACCTTGTCAAAATGTGGTTTTATAACTGAGATGCCAGTGAGTGGAGAATTAAGGTACTTTCCTAATTCCATAATCATGTTCAGTTTATAACAGTCTTATTCATCAAATGCTAATGACAAAATAATCTCAATGATCTCAGCAGTAACTTTGTTTGGATTTGAATTTCTCCAGAAACCACTCAATTTGCCACTAGATCTAATGTAAACAAAAATAAGTCCCAGTGTCATATGAAGGAAATTTTGGAAATTTTACTGTAAAATGCAACTTCAGCACTGGCTTTGGACGTGGGCAGCATGGATCAACATCCCCAGTTCTGCAGCTCACTGGCTGGGTGAACACAGGCAAGTTTCTCGACCTGCGCCTCAGTTTCTTCATCCATTTTATGGATGGAGTAATAGCACCTACCTAGTGCCTACCTAGGAGTACTGTTGGGATGTTTCAATGAAATAATGCACATAAAGCTCTTAACATAATGCCTAGCATCACAACGAGAATTCTGTTAGCTAGTATTATGGCATAAAATTGAGTTTCTGTTCTGTGTTGACTTATTCTCTTTATTTACAGTAGTTTTTAAATATCTGTATGATAAAGCCCCCACTGACTTTTATCTAGCAGCAGCAGAGCCCCCTAAGTTAATAATTCAGTCAAAAATCTGTACACAGCTTATGATGAAAGTATTTTGGTGAGTTTGATTTGAGTCTTAATAATTTAACTCCCTGTCATTACCTTAAATATTATATATGCGGGAATCAACCATCTGTTGATGTTGGTGGTTGCTACAAACAGTATAAACAAACAGAAATATGTAAAAGAAGGAGATGGTCTTTAAGACATGAGTAGTTTTCCATGAGAACAGAGAGTATGGGTGATACTTGAAAACGGAAGCCTGGAGTGAAAGCTGCTGTCTCTAAACTGTATGCAATCTCCTCGGTTTATACAATAAACACATGGTAGAAGGGGGAAAATCTAAACACAGAAAGGATGCATGATTCACCCCCCTACAGCAACAGAGTGCTTGGAAACTAAGAGCATTTGGCTACAAATACTCATATATGAAATAGAATTTTGCCTGTGTTGCATATCCCTGTGACAGGCTGAGCACTCTAGAGGCATTCTAAATAAGTTTATACTGTCCTCTAACCTTGCATAGAACTCCTTAGTACATATTAAGTTGTAAAATATCAACTAACCCATTTGCTCTAGTGGTGCAGACTTATCTAAAAATGATAGAACTATTTGTGAAAGACTTCACAATTGCCATGCTATTAAAACCTAGATGAGTTAAGGTCAAATGGGGTAACAGATGCATTTTTAACAAAAAGACTGAGATTTCTAAACAGCAAAATAAAATTGAATATTAGAGTTTAGAAAATGAAAGATCATTGATTTCCTTGTGTTGTCTTGAATATAAGGAATCCAGGGTACACAGAGGCAAATGACTTAATCAAGGATACTACCCAGTGAAGCCAAAGAATCTTAATCTCCTTGAACAACCAGAGAACAATCCCAGAGCAGTATCACACAATTCCTGAGCAAATAAACAATCTATAGCATATAATTCATAAAAACTACTACACACTTTTACACAATGATCACATTAAATCCTGACAACCCTCAGTGGGCTTTTCCAGATGAGGAGTCAGAACAAGAGAGGTTAAGTAACTTGACCAAGTACACACAGGGAGCCAGTAAGTAAGCTTGGATAAACACACTCTAGCCATTGGACCATGGAGACTCTCATGAGAGGAGACTCATAGTTAAACTATATTTACTCCGTCTTTCCTGTACTATATAAGACCAGGTAAACCCAAACCTAATTCTGCCTTAAATGATAAAATATAGTTGCCGGTTCCAAAGTGGCCTAGTCACTCCAATCAAATGACAGAAGTACACAGACAAGGCCCTCACCTTCCTCAGCTTTCCAGAGACCACTCTTCCTGACCCCAGGAGGAAAAGCAGTATAAAGACCTCCAAACTCTGGTATTCTCTCCCTTCTCCTCCCATTTCTATTCATCAAGGCTGTGATTGGATTTTGAGAGGGTAGGTATGGATGCCTCTGAGTGGGGGCTGAATGCATGTTACAAAGGCTCAAATCCGCCTTTTTTCTTCCTCCATTTGGTAGAAGATTAAAATTGGGATTGGAAGTCTAATAGCCACAATTCTACGAGGCACAGAAAAGGTGCAGTAGCCATGATTTTATGACAGCTTAGGAAGAAATGTTGGAAGATACATGTGTCATATGACCTCACTGATATGAGGAATTCTTAATCTCAGGAAACAAACTGAGGGTTGCTGGAGTGGTGGGGGTGGGAGGGATGGGGTGGTTGGGTGATAAACATTGGGGAGGGTATGTGCTATGGTGAGCGCTGTGAATTGTGCAAGACTGTTGAATCACAGATCTGTACCTCTGAAGCAAATAGTACATTATATGTTAAAAAAAAAAAAAGAAGAAGATAGCAGGAGGGGAAGAATGAAGGGGGGAAATCGGAGGGGGAGACGAACCATGAGAGACTATGGACTCTGAGAAACAAACTGAAGGTTCTAGAGGGGAGGGGGGTGCGGGGATGGGTTAGCCTGGTGATGGGTATTAAAGAGGGCACGTACTGAATGGAGCACTGGGTGTTATACGCAAACAATGAATCATGGAACACTACATCTAAAACGAATGATGTAATGCATGGTGATTAACATAACATAATAATAAAAAAAAAGAAAGAAATGTCGGAAGATCCGTGAGAAGAGGTGATGCACCACGGTCTCAACTCCTAGCCTCGGCTCTCCCCAGCTGCGGGTCAAGAGCACTCGACTGCGAGGAAGGGGGCCAGAGGTCAGGGAAGAAACAGAGCCAAACAAACAGGATGCTAAATCCTCTCTGAGGCTGCTCCCCAGGCCACTC